>NW_027397084.1:14405711-14841424 GCF_003265705.2 Callorhinus ursinus
AAGAATTCTCTAAATTATCTTAAATTCCTTATCTTTTTCCTTAAGTAAAAAAAAAAAAAAAAAAAAAAAAAAAAAAGAGCAAAATGCCTAGGTCTTTAACAGGGGTGCCTTTCAAATAGGCTGAGATAAAATCATTCCCTTAAATTTGTCTTTGAAATGGAAATGTGATCATACGCAAAGCACCAAAGGAATAACAACAATTTCAACTGCTTTCTCAGATGACACGTTTATAATCAAATGCATGAATTATAACATGTGATCTATTAGGTTAGAATTACCCTTTCCATCAAGGGCTCCCACCTGAGACCCATGCTTTGAGGAAAAAGGAGTGACCATCACTTAAAAGTGGCCCCAAATTTCTGTCTATGGAGACTCCAGGCTCTTCACTGCTGGCCTGCATGAAAAAAGGCCAAGCCCTGAAAACATACTACTATCCACCTGAGCCCGAACACCACCCCTGCCGTTGGCTGAAATACGTTGCCAGAGTTATGGGAAAAGTCATGACCTGTCATGCCCAAAATAACATTCTGCCATTCTTCTAATTATATATATATTTTAAAGATTTATTTATTTTAGAGAGAGAGAGGGCACGAGTGGGGGAAAGGGAGAGGGAGAAGAAGCAGACTCCCTGCTGAGCGTGGAGTCTGACACATGGGGGCTCGATCCCAGGACCCCAACATCATGATCTAAGCCGAAACCAAGGGTCGGACACTTAACCCAACTGAGCCACCCAGGCTCCCACTTCTAACTATATTTGATGCCATTTTTGTATTTAGGAAAATTTGATCATTTGATTTTTAAATGTACACAGGCCAGAAGAATATCACTAGATTACCTTAAGAAAAGCAGTCACCCTGTCACACATGCCCTGCTTTTAGTTCATGTTTTCTTAGTGATTTGCTTGTTTATTAACTTTATTAACTCTTTCTCCCTTGAATATAAGATGGCAAGGAACCTGCAGCCTCAAGGTAAGACAGTGGCTGGCACATGGTTGGCACTAAAAATATTTATAGAATATTAAATATTTGTCAATCTCATTCTTTACATATTTATTATATAATATATATTATTATATTATATATATAGTATATATATAATATTATATAATATTATATCCCTGTGTTGTGATGTCCCCCAAACTCACCCTGTCACACTGTTAGTAAAAAATACATCATACATACATACCTTTATTCAAAACAAACAAACGATAAAAAAAGTTCTTTAAATAATCAGGTATTCCATATGTTCAAGTGAATATGTTTTATTAAATGCATACTAATATCTTTCTATAGTATGTGAGTATACATAATAAATTAAAATGTATATATTTATTAAATATAGATATAATACCAGAACATGATTATTTCAGATGAGAAATCAAAATAAACCCATTTGTAAGTATCTTTTGGTCACTCCAAATTGATATTGCTCATAAAAAAATACACGGATTTTCCCTGGGGAAAAAAATTAATTCCATAGCAATGTAGTTAGGGGACATGTTTTATTTCATAGCTTTCTGCAAGCAAAATTGCTTTGATACAAAATGAGTTCAATGATACAGGTGCTACTGTCCACTCAAGCAAAAGAAAACCTCACATTTATATGAATGCTCTTTATAATTACATTCTTACAGTATAATAGGTCTAATAATCCAGGACGCCTCTGGCCTCTTGGGAAGCCGCGGCACAGAAATGCTGCCAGGTTCTGGAACATCCCAGCACTGGCCAGTGCCTAAAGGAACTTCCTGTGAGCTCTCGGGCAGCTACTGCTCAGAGGACTGTGTGTGGACGTGCTGTCTGCCCTCCGTCTTTTAGTTTACAGTTAAGTCATCTCAAAATATATCCCGGCTGTGTGTCTTTTGGCTTTTTCAGAGTTTCTACAGAAGCAGGAAGAGGTCATGAGGTATCCGTGACATGGGCCGCGGCTGTAGCGTGGTGGCGGACAGAGCGGGGTGGGGGCACTTACCTGCAGGCACGGTCACGGGCCCTAATGTGTGCCCCGCACGCTACAGTGCAGGAGTGTTTGTGCCGGTGAAACGCCTTCCTCCCCCCTCACAGACCACGTGCCTCTAACCCCAGAGTATCTGACAAAAAACCATACAGATAAAATAAAAAGACAAATACACAAATAAGGCCATCTGCAGAATTTTAAACTCACTTCTTGCAATTATTTCACAATAATTTCTACATCATATTTTACATCTTTCAAACTTCAATAATAAATGCTCAAGGAAGGGCTGCGGTGGGACCAATTGCACTATCTCTTGGAGGACTTGTCCAGTTTGCTGGCAGGTGATTTCCTCTGGGGCGTGGGGATTTTGGAAGGCTTGGCTGTGGCTGGCCGAGAACCTGCTCGGGGGGTAGGCCTGTGTGTCTGGGGGACAGTCTCCACGTCTGAGCACACGGACTGGATTTCTGAAATGTCAAAGTCTGATGCATCACTGCCTCGGCGGCTGCTGGCTCTGCTGCCAGCCTTGCTTCCGGCTCGGCTTCCCGGGCGGCTGGGGGTCTTCCTGGGATCTAGGGAGAGAGGACCAACAGGGTGGAACCACCCTTCATTAGTACTGGGTCCATGTGCAACACGTTCCTGAAACCTAATGCCACCCTTAACGTCCACACGTGTTCTTGTCACCCGGCAGGCACTCAGCCAACACCTGTGGATTCACGGCCGTTTTCCATTCCATGAGGGAAGGTGGCCTCACTCTGAGTTAGACGTAATATACAAGAAGCTAAGTTTACAAACTAAAGGTACGTTTGGGCTGAGTCCCTGGAAACAGGATTCCACTGACTACAGACAGATACGAGGAATACACCTATAATTTAAGATTATGCTTTCCAAAAGTTTAACATGTGTACCGAGGGCTGTGCAAACACGGAGCAAACTCTTAGATGTAAGTTTTGCCCGAGGATAAGTGATTCAAAGCACGTGGGAATTTAAAAGATAAGACTTGAACCTTGAAAGACGCTTCATGCTTGCTGAGCCCAGAACCCCAGGGACTGGGTTCACTATTCTGTGGAGAAGTAGAAGCAGCACGGGTGTAAGGCCCAGCACGGCTGGGTTTTTCCAGTCACCCAAAACAGAGCCCAGGGTAACTTCTGAGCAGGCAGAAGGACCCAGACCTTCCAGCCTGAAGGGATAAGGACACGGCTGTGGTGTTTCTCGTGTTCACCTTTCTTCGGTACTTTCCAAAAGGGATTTTCCTGTCCCTTAGTCTCATGACTCGTTCATCCCCTACCTCAGCTGGAGGACTGGGCTAGGTGTCATTTCAAAAGAATACAGCACCATCAATTCGTTATTTCAGCCCCAGCGAAGAAGAGCAGGGACGTTAGTCCTCGGATCACACTGCAAGAAGCCGTTAGAGCCAGACCCGCACCACACTCACCCGCAAACTGTGTTCGGACTCTGGCCGCCGCGGTGGTTATCAAGCCACTGTCATCCCCAGAGTGAAAGCCTTTCCCTGATAAATAGCCGGGGAGTCGAAGCTTGCTTCCTTGGATTGGCGTACCCTGTATTTAATAGCGAAAGGACATTTCAGGAAATGGCTCCTGTGGCGTGATCTTCCACGAACAGCGAGTTACAGATGGGCAGAAACCCTCTTGGGCGGGGGGGGGGGGGAGCGTTTCGATTAAGCGCCACATGGGGTTCTCACAGCTCACTTTCCTCATTTCTGATTCTCTCCCTGAATTCAAAAGGAATTCATGTTGAAGAGAAAACACAAAAATAGCGATCCCCAAATGACAGCAAGGGGGGAAAAAAAAAGCAAATTAAACCGTGAGCACATTAGTATCTTCCAGTTTGTCAGTGAATATTACAGAGTTAGGAGAGTCCTGCAGAAAGATGGGGAGCGCACGGTACAGATAGAGTACGGGACTCTGAAAAGTTGTGCTTGCATATTCTGTCACCTCCAAAGCTTTTAGGGAACCAGGCAGAAATGAACAGACAGAATTAGAACAATAAGTAAAAAATGCCTAAACAGTCATCACTTAAATAAACTTAGCTACAGAAAACATGCAGTGACATTTTCTAACTTGGTACCATTCCACTGTAGCTACTTCCAATACCTTCTATGGCCTCTCCACCCAGAACATGAGGCAATGCTTAGGGAGGACTCTTCAAAAAATTCTTAAAGGAGTTCACAGAGAATGCCTAAAGCAATCACGACTATGAGATTTTATTATAAGTCTAAAATCACTGCATTTTTTCCAGATCACTACAACATTCTGAGAATTCTCCCAAAGTTAAAAAAATAAATAGAACTCCCAAGAAATATAAGGGATGTCATTTTGCCTCAATGAACTTAAAGGGAGTTGTCTGGAGGAAAGGAATCTATACACATTACATGTGCGTTTTTTTGTTTTTTAATTAGTTTTTCCCTTATAAGTTGTAAATGTTTAATAAAGCGTATGTGAGATCTTTTGATACTTCAGAGTTGCAATTTAATATAAATGTCATATTTGAAATTCATTTACATATGTATTCTATACATACACTTAAGGATGGAATTTATATGTGATTTGTATCCATATAAAACTTAAGTTTTCAAAATACTTTTCACACGTCTGGATAATTAACCTTCACACTCACCTAATCACAACTTTTTTATAAATGTGAAAGATGAGGGCCTGAGGAGGGCAGTGGTTTGCCCAAGATCTGGCAACTCTGACCTAGCTAAACTCTTAACTTTACAAGAATCTCAACAATCCACCAAGAGAGTGAGGACCCCCAAATTATGAAATATATCACTCAAGGTGGCAGAATTCATTGCCATGTGAGACCCAAATCATTCTTCTCAGAATGCCTTAATTCTTATTTTATTGTCACAAACCCTACCAAGTTCTCTTACAGACCCCACCATAGACGTATACTATTGTTTTCTCTGTTTGGCTGTTTTGTCTATGAGGCTATTAGAAATGAAACATAATTTTATAGTAGTTAAAATAACATACTTAAACTCTAATCTGGGGGAGTTCTCCACTTTTTAAAAATCTGAACTAACACAGCAGCATAGTCCCCAAAATTTAAAACACACATGCTGCTTGAGGTTCCTTAAACTGTTTTCAGTTTTCATAGGTGAAAGGAAGGAAAAATAAAATAAAATGATATCAAAGAGAGAGGCAAACCATCAGAGACTCTTAACTCTAGGAAACAAACTGAGGGTTGCTAGAGGGGAGGCGAATGGGGGAGATGGGGTAACTGGGTGATGGACGTTAAGGAGGGCACATGATGTGATGAGCACTGGGTGTTGTATAAGACTGATGAATCACTGAACTCTACCTCTGAAACCAATAATACAGTATATGTTAATTAAATGAATTTAAATTAAAAATAAAAAAAAATTTCTCAGGTTTTGCTACAACAGATCCATCATAAGTGACAGACGTCTCTAGATAAAGTATGATACTAACCCCTCCCACCTGAGAGAAGGGGTGGGCATGAGGGGTCAGGGAAGGAGGAAGAGCTAAAGAAGGAGTTGTTTCTACCTCAATTCTACTACCACCAGCAAGGATCTTTGCATCATTTCCATCTAAGTCATGAGAGTAATAAAACGTTCTCTGCTTACCTCTTATTATTCATGTGAGGATTAAATAATAGGTTAGAAAGTGTTTTTGAAAAGCATAAAAAGGGCTTTTTAAAGGTACTATAGCACGTTCATAAAAGGGTCTGGCCTTTAACATGAAATCCCCCCCCCCATCATTGCTAGACAGGTTGTTTAGGGACAGCCCCTCCCATTATTGTGATTCTAATCAAACATGTGATTATTTGATACCTGTATGAATCATTTGACAGAGAACTTTCCTTCAAATCTCTTTGGTTGACTTTCAATTGAATGTAGATGATCTGATAAATGAGCTAACTTGGCAAATTTTATATGACCTAAACATCTTATCCCCATCAGTCATGCCATGTTAAAAAACTGAAGCATACTTAAACAGTAATCACTAAAGTCTAATAAAGACACACACCTATTGAAAATGCCAGATAACTTCTTGCATATCTCAGCCCCCAAGCCCCTATACTGATAACTAAAAGGCTTATGGCTTACCCACCTAGTGTTCCTGGGCAGAAATAAATATAACAAACATTCGGAAGGACCGTGCTCATAAGGAACACACAACAAACATTCTTCTAATGTAGGTGATTTTCTTTTGTAAATAGCAGTGCCTCTCACTCTCACCTAAAGGGGGACTATTGTATTTCTTGCCCCAATTACGGCTAGAAGCAGGAGCATACCAGGAGCTTTAAAAGAAACTTTACGTACATCTGAATATAATTTCCTGTGTGTCACTCTCCCAAGAGAGAAAAGCCAAATTAAGTATGAGGAAGAGAACAAAAGAGGAGGTACACAGAGCCTGTAAATGTAACTATGCTCAGCTGACACCAAAGACCTATGAATTGTCTTTTCTGTCTTTGCAGAAATGCTGAGTTGATACTTGTCTAATACAAGTCTACAAAAAGACACAGTATTGTCAAAAGTACATGTGTTAAGGGAGAGAGAAAGCAATGTTAGTGCGTGACAGTTTCAATGAAAGAAGACTGTTAGACTAGGATCTGGGGCCTTACGATACCTCTGCAGATGGCACGGAAAAGTCTGAGCACTCTGCTGGTTTACAAGGAGTTGACATTTTGCTGTTTGTCAACCATGGTTTACCATAATTGCGTGTTAAAGGATGGAGAATCTGTATGGAACAATGGCAAATCAAATGTAAAGTATAGCAGATAAAAAACAAACCACAGAAAGAGATATTCATAGCCAAGAGTAACATTTCACAGTAAGAATGATAATAATTAAAAATAAATGCAAAGATCTGATGGCAAATCATAGACACCAAATAAATAAATAAATAAATAAATAAATAAATAAATAAAGCTTTATTTAAAAAGGAAAAAAAAAAAAAAAAACCACCCTGAAATGTAACTAAAACTCCTAAGTAGATAGTCTCCATATGGGCCACAAAGCAAAAGCGTGTGTGTGTGTATGTGCATGTGTAGATACATACACATGCATATTTAAAACCTTCACTTGTTACATCATGAGAAGGGATACACATGGAGAACACTGGCCCCACAGGTTCGAGGGTCCTCAAACATTCAAAAGTATACTCAAGACAGTGATGGCATGGGAGACGGACAACACTTCCTATCTGAGTCCTACCTTGGGCGTGCTGGTGGTGGGCCCCTGCGGAGAGGCTGCCTGGCCAGCCTGACTGGATACAGAAGTTGATCGGTTGGGTGACGCTCCTCGTGATGAAGGCCGCGATCTTCGGCCCCGGGGTCGGAAGGCAGCCATACCCTGACTGGCACCATCTGCTAAAATGAACTTCTCCCGAAGCTCCATGTTTGTCCTTCCTTTAGCTGGATTATGTGACACACACAGCAAGGCACGCAGACAGAAGAGAAGGGAAAAACAAAAGAGGTGCTCAATTACGGGAAAAACAACTACCTGGCACCACAGACCATGTTGAGGAGTTCAAGAACAGCTTTTTGCCATGCCAACTCCAACGCAGCATAACAAAAAGTTAAATGCATTCCTTTACAATGCATTCCTTTTGGATACAAGTAAGTTTGGGAAAGAAAAAAAAAAGTGTGTTTATTCTAACACTAGACACCAGCAAGGATAACCACTATTAAAGAAAGAGTCAGCATGAAAATGGAAAGCTCATGCTAAAATATTGTTAATCCACCAGCTACTGATGCCCACATGGTTCATCACCCCTTCCCCACACTGAGAAGACAAGCCAGTAAGGCAGGGACTGCGGCTTTTGCATGTACTACTGAAGTAAGGAGAATGCCAGCATTTTAACACTGGAATTAATTAAACAATAGGATTACACAGAATGAGAGATGGTTTGTTAATCATGATGACAACATACAAACTCTCAGGTTTTTCACTTTTTATTTTATGCCTTGAAAAACTCGGTTTAACCGACATGCAATAACGAACGCCAGACCCAAGGATATGAGGTAACCCGTGATGCAACACTCATACAAACACATATGCACACGGAGAACACGCCACAAGAACCCGATGAGCAACGTGTTAGCATGTGTCTGATCACTCATAGAGCACCTACATTTGCGACACACCAGAAGTGTGCCGACGTTTCAGAACTTAAATTTGGAAGCACCAGCTCAGTTGGACATGAGTTAAGCCATACGCGATGGATGAAGCATGTTATCTTCAAACAAATGATTAAAGCAAGAATGTAAAAGTAGGAAAGAGAAAAGGCAAGAGGGGAGAGGCGGGGAGAGGGGTTGCCAACCTATAGTAGGCTGAGTAGTAGTAATTGAAGAGTTTGATTCCGAACGTAACATTTTACTCCCATGATGATGAACTAGAAAAAATGACACAGGATACCAATCACATTAAAGAATACTGTTAGCAAGAGAAGAAACAAAGTACAGTAGTTGAATATGCAAAGGGTGCTCAGATCCGGCTTTTAGCACACATTTTAGAAGAAAAGTTGCATCAGGGAAAGAAGCACTCAAAGATTTGACTCAGTAAGAAAAACGTATTTGGAAGACTTGGCCACAGTCACACTAACTTTTCTAAGCAACTCAACAGGACACTATACATTCTAATTGCTTTGTCTCATGAGTGGAACTGCATCCCTTGAGGCTGCATTATTTCCAAAATATTAAAAAAGGGAGTCTTTGTGATTTTACCCCTTTGGCGGGTGTATCTTTGACCTGCAGAGAGCAGAGCTACTGAGGAGGATCGTATGACAATCCCGGGTGCCCTTAGTACAGCGGCCTGCTGACCCACAGGAACCCACTCTGATGTACCTGTATGGTCAGATGCCTACCAAATTAACAGAGGCCCCACTGCAAGAACCCCAGCCTCCCACTTGGTAGCCAGAACAGTATCAGCACGGACATTTGCTGTTGTTCGATTAAGAGGACTGAAATGAGCTCACATGTTAAAGAAAATCACAAAAATGTTATTGCTTTTTTATTTTTTCCCTGAGGAAAAATGGGCTAAGTAAACGGGACCTAACTAGACACTGCGATCAAATGACCACTTGTAAGGTCAGTTGTTTAAGAATGCCACAGTTGAATAGAGGATCTGAAAAATAAGGTAAATTGAAAGATAATCAAGGATTCTTTGGCTGGTAGGTATGGAGTGAGCTACAGTATCGTATGTTTATATTTTCAACGTGCTCATCTGCAGCTTCAAAGTAAGAGTCAAGTTGGCAGTTGATGATTATTTTCAAAACTTTTAGGTATTACTTTCGTTACCTCCCCCCAATTTGAAAACCTTTCACTATTAAACTTTTACTGTCCAGCATGTTCAGTCTCCTTCACTTCAGTCTCCTTTCATTTTACTTTGCTATGTAATAACAGATGAAATCCTTTCCCTAGTTGGTGTGATACTCATTTTGAAAATTGCAGATGGGAGCATTTCCTTAAAAAACATCTATTCTAGTATTTCCTGCCTATCAGTCTCATATTTATCGAGAAGATGTAAAGGAAAAAAATGAGAAGAACATGGTTTACATGACTGCCACAAGTTCTTTGGGAACTTTAGGCTGACAGAGACCAATGTGAAACATTCATTATTGTAATAAATGACCAAAATTATACCCAGCATGTTTTTGATGCTGGAAAATAGTACAAAATTGATATACTTTCATGGTGTTTTTATCTTGACATAGCATCTCCTTACCCCTGCAAGGATCATTTTTCACTAAGAACTCATCAAGTGCCATCCATCCACCTCCAACACGAACCATTACGGTACTTCGTAGGATCCGAACGAGTCGCAGTTGCTGGGAGTCTCCAAACTGTGAAGATGAAGGAAGAAAGAACCTCTAATTGTCAACAGCAAGTCTACACTAAAGGATGATGTGCAATCTGCAGTAGCTTAAAAGCAACCAACTTAAATTTCTTGCTTAGTTCACAGCGATTAGTAAAATCTCAGAAAAGGGTGTTTGAAATGATCTGCGTTAGACTGCTGCATGCTGATTTAGCCCAAAGGAAACAGTTTGGAAAAAGCTAACAAAGGTTATCAAGTATAATATTGAAGCTTTGTTCAAGAAATGATTTTTCTTTATGATAGAAACAACATTAGTAAGGCAGTAATTGAAAAATGTTTCTAGAAATGAAACACAGACATGAAAATAAGCACTGGCCCACTAGCCCAGGGCTTATACAAAATAAGATTCTAAAGAAAATCTAATAAACTCTGATTCTTCTTCATTAAAACTTCCTGCTAAAACTGTTTTCCACTGAAATCTGTGAGAGAAATCTGCATAAACTCATTTCAGTTTCTCTAAGAGCAGTTGTGACTTAGAGAGATAAAGTAGTAAATGAACATGACCAACAAAAATTTCACAGTCAACTAAAATTTCTGCATCACTAATGATCTGGTAAACCAATTTGTTAAAGGCTGGATTAATGTGCCATTTTGGATTACTGTAATATTAGAACAGCCAGTGACACATTATTAATGATACAGCTTTCAAATCTAAAAAGCCTTCTCTTAAAGCTGTTTGTACCATAATTACAGACACTAATAAGCAGTCGAGTTCTTACCCTTTCAATGGATCTCCAATCACTTGGATACACTACAAATTCTGCAAGTCCTGAATAAAGGCCTAGACTACACAGTTTCTGATTGTAAGATTTATTTTGAAAGCCCATGAGAAATAATTTTATATTTTTAAATCATTTCTAATAGGCTCATGTTCAGCTTGTAAAAATCACCAAACCAAATTTCACGGTTGCCAACCCAGCGGATACCATAGCAAAATGAACAGTCAGGTAAGCATAAATAAAACTTCTTTTAAAGGCAGGTAAGATACAATTGTGACTTTGACTATTTGTCTGGGTTAATGATGGATAAACAGAAAGCTTTATTTTAAGTAGATACAATCTGCCACTTTTCAATATGCTTTAACACTGAGTTTCAGGAAAGGAGCCCTAAAACAAAGCCAACCATTCAAGACCCTGAAACTCAAAAGGACCTGGAAAGCATGTAAAATGCACCAGCAGGAACTCATGTGTTTTACATCAACCCTTTTTATATTGCTATTTCTAAGTCCATTTTCAAGCCTTGAGATTTAAACTTTCCTATAAATTGAACCGGTTCCTGAAAAGTAAATTAAAATTTAAAAATCAAAATATATACTTATTTTGTTAGAAAAAATTTGGTGCTGCTAATAAGCAAAGGAAAAGGAAGGGATTTAAAGAAAATTACCCTTAAGAAACCAGATAATTAGACCAGACACTTTCGTTCCAAGATTATGTTCAAACAAAAGTTTTAAGGAAATAATGTTATTATTTTATAGAGATATTTCAATTCTAATAAATATGACTTACATTTATTTTGAGAGGGTATTCTCTAGACAACTAACATTGCCTTCAGAATTTCCCTAATTTTCCTAACAGCCAAATCGTGAGGCAAGAAAAAAATAATGTTTGCTCTTAGTGTTTTCAGTGAATAAAACCTTTTTAAAGAAGAGCATTTTTCTCATCCTTTCCACAAGTAAAAAATACTACCCCAATTGTTGATTCAGAAAATAACAAGAAGTGAGCAGAACAGTAACTTTTTATCTATTATAACTAATGCCAAGTCTTAAAGACATCTATTCAAAGGAGCTGAAATTTCTATTTGAAAAAATTATGTGCTTGCGATGAATGGGGATAGTAGGTAATTTGAAACTTGAGAGGTAATATGGCTTAAAAACCAGGTGGCAGAGTAATATCTAACATGATAAGGTCAGGTATTATAAATAGTATGATTCTTTCCAAAAGCATATAGTGAAAAACTCTTCTCTTTCGTTTAAATCAAAACACAATTTCTCTTTAGTTCTAAAAATTGTGATCATGACACAGGGCCACTGGACAGTTTATACTGACTTCAGTGAAAAGTCAAAATGGGATAAAGTGTGATTTTAAGATTTCATAGAAGTTATAAGAGATACATTTCCTCAAAAGGAATGATACCAGAGTTAAAATTTCTACTCAGAAGATGCAAAGCCCTGATGCAGTGATTTAGGACAAATGGGACAATCGCTGCTTTGGAGAGAATACATTACCTGTGGCTGAGCGCCAGGGAGACTTCTCACTACTCTTGTCTTCCCATGTCACTGCCCAGTGCAGATCCTTCTCTAGCTACTGTCAACCATATGACCTCAATGTTTGATTTTTTTTTTTTTACCTCAATAGTTAAACACAGCATAGAGATGTGAGCAGCATCAAATCTGTGTTCTAATAAGTATTTGCATAAAATATATGCTAGCAATCTCATTATAAACTGGAACTAAAAATTGCATTTGTAACACTGTGACCAGTCAAGCTACAATTTATTATCTGGTTTGCTTAAAAGTAATCTCCTCATTTGAGACACACGGCAAAAAGGAATCCTGGATCAAGGACCCTTAACAGCGTTTACAGAAACACCACGCCAACCAACAATGTAGTAGCTAGGGCAACAGCATGGGAAAGATTGGCCATGGCAAGCTTTAATGACTATGAATTAAAGTTAAAAAAAAAATCATTGGGAACTTGAGAATACATTCCACTGGTTTATACCTGATTTCCCAGGAAGAACTGATAAAAAAAAAATGAAAAATGGAAGAAAGACACAATTAGTTCAATAGGAAACTTTCTATATGACTCTAGAACACACATACAATCTGTCACACCTTGGGCTCCTGGATATAGTATCTAGTTTAGAGATGTGCAGGTACCCACTTCAAACCATAGAATCAGTAAATTTTCTATAAAAGTTTTTTTTTTTTCTTAAAATCCTTGGGTTTCAAATTTAGGTTAGAAATTCAAATATGTTGAATATTTTTCAATATGAAAATATAACAACTAAAGTCAAAAAGAAATTTCGCTTGTAAGTAACATACTGTATTAGGGAAACTCAGCACATTTCCTATCTAGCTACTACATGTAAGAGATATTCCAAAAAAGAGAAAAAAAAGATAGAGGAGTGACAAAGTCACACTGATGTTCAAATAATTATTTTGAAGAAGGTGAACTGAGCTTTTGAGATTCTGAATAAAAGGGAAAATAACCACACAAGTGGAAAACTGCCCCTTTTTCATATTTCTAAAAATCATTCAACATTCCTAACTTAGTGGTTCTGCCTTTGAATAGCTTTGTTATTAGAAATATGAAAACTTACCTGTAATCATAATAAAATACACTATAAAGTCATAGGAAGCAACCTGAGTATGTGGGATGTGTTTTCCTCCTTAAAGTGAAGCGTGTGTCAAAGATATGTCCTAATTTACAAAATGCAGGCTATCTCTATATAATTCAAAATGACAAAAGCTGGAATTTCATATACCATTCTATTGTGATGTAAGGTAAAAAATAAATAATTAGCATTCCTGGAAAGCAATGCAGTTCAAAGCGTATATAAATTTCCATTTTTATCCTTCAAGAGAACTAAACTGTTAATTTTTGAAAACTCACCCTGTATTTGTTGTCTCCAATCTGTTCAACTTGAAATCGTTTTGCACATTTACACTTCGCTACCTGCCTTGTCACCTGCCAAAAACAATGAGGAAATGTCCACTTAAAGTTAACAATACATCGCAGAGTCCGTAAACACCTCGACACAACAACTCAAGATGGAAGTATATAAAATAAAATGGCTGCATGAATTTGCATGTGGTATCCTGGCAGCGGCACACTGCTGCTATTGCAGGGGGGTGGGGGATATGGAGTACCTCATCTTCGATTTTGTCGGCATCAGTGACGGGTTTATATGCATCTTTATTTGGGTGAAGGGCTGCTACAAATTCATAGTAGTCAATATACCCGTCGCCGTCTCGGTCAAAGATGTCTGCCACCGCGCTCATCTCCAAGCGGCTGGTTGGAAACTCTAAAATTTTCAGAATAGTAAAGTATGATTACTGAGGTATAGCTGAAAAATAAAACTGTAAGATACTGAACGGTGTACATCACGATGATCTGATCTTTGTACATGTTGTGAAAGGAATCCTTCCATGAAGTTAACACACCCACCACCTCACATATTTATCTTCTTGTTTCTTTCTGAATGTTTAAGTTCTACTCAGAAAATTTCAACTACACAATACAGTGTTATCAACTGTAGCCATCAGGTTATACTTTAGATCCTTAGACGTACACATCATCCAGCTTAAAGTTTGTACCCTTCTACCAGGCTCTGCCTATTCCCTCCCCCTCCCCCCAACCTCCCAGCCCCTGGCAACCTCTTTTCTACTCTGAGTTTCACTATGTATGTAGATTCCACGTATAAATGATAATTAAGATACTCTCAGAATAAGTCATACTAGATTCCCAGTGAAAGTTTTTTTTTGTTTTTTTTTTTAAAGATTTTACTTATTTATCTGACAGAGAGAGACACAGCAAAAGAGGGAACACAAGCAGGGGGAATGGGAGAGGGAGAAGCAGGCCTCCTGCAAAGCAGGGAGCCCGATGCGGGGCTCGATCCCAGGACCCCGGGTTCATGACGTGAGCCGAAGGCAGACGCCCAATGACTGAGCCACCCAGGTGCCCCACCAGGGAAAGTTTTTAAGACCTGCTATTTATAACATTTTACAAAAAGATTTAATCTTAAAAAAAAAAAAAAAGTTAAGTAGTATAACTTGCTAATTCTGCCTCAACTGTATTATTTTTAACTTAATGTAGCCAGTTAAATTATCAGGGTCATCAAACATTAAAATCCTCTTAAAAGCTGATTTATATCATAACAAATGAAACCACTATATATGGGACCTACATTTATCTTTAATTACTACCAGGGTGAATCATTTGAAATTGCTGTCTTTCTAGGTTGAAAACTGTTTAAAATTAGCCAATTTCACATGGTTTACCACTTTACTTAAGGAATATATGAATTTTATACATATGAATTCATATCATATATACACTCATATGATTATATTAAATTTAAGAATTATTTCCAGTAACATCTGCCAGAGAAATCACATCCGTATGACTCAACCATCAAACAAGAAGGTGACACATACCTTAAGAATTTTTATAGAGTTCTAATTTCCCACTAATGACAATAATTAAATGTCAATTAGAACAAAAAAGGGAAGAGGCTGATTTGAATTGATTGATTTCTCATTACAGGTTGGACAAAACAAACAATCTAAGAATCAGATTATTAACTTTATTATCCTAATGAGGACACAGCTGCAGTGGAACAAGGACTATACTAACTGCGGTTACATGAGTATGAAGTATGCCTGACTCCAAAACCACACATTTCACCAAGGACACGTCACTGAGGGCAGTGACCTCATAGCCAAGTTTAAAGACAATGCTTCATTGGTAACACAAGTTTAAACTGTGCTTATTTTCTTTAAAAATGACATCATTTACAGTCACCTCTCTTGGGACTTACTTGAGGAAAGAATTCCATCAATAAATTCTTGTCGAGTTATTTTCCCGTCCTGATCTTTATCAATTCTCCTAAAGAAGTCCATCACTCGAGATTTCTTATGATTCATCCACCTCATGTATTTTTTGCGCCAGATATCAAAATCAAAGTTAGCAAATTCCCTCAGCTGGAAAGGACAAAAGGTATTTTGGTTCATATGGGACTCAAATGATATCTCATACTTTATAAATAAAGGTATTTTTAATGACCTTCCAGGTCACATACAGGTCTTTCTGACTTCAAAAAAAAAAGGTCTGATCTTGCAAAGGGAGTACAGGAACATCTTTCCTGGAATTTCACTCCTGTCACTGGTTTTTCTTTTCAAATAAAAGAAACAAATAAAGCTCCTCAAGAAATCAAACTGAAAATTTCTGAGACTGCCAATGTGATAAAGGTGGACGGCCCCAAAGAAACACTACTGGTAAGTTCTATGCCCACCAGACAGTAGGCCCAGCTCAGTAGCACTTACCACCTCTGCTCTCTCCCTGCTGTTTGCCATTCTACCTTCTCTAGGCTTCTAAAAACTTCACAGTTTCAGAATCTGAAACTCTAAATCTTAGACCACAGTATATATATATAATTAAAATACCTGAATTATCAATAGTTATATTTCCCAGGTAATACCAAGCAAACATATGTCAAGCTGGATCTTTTCTTATGGAGTCAGCTTCTGACTATGTTAAAACATATTATAGTGGACCCTTGAACAACATGGGTTTGAACTGTGTGGGTCCACTTTCATGCAGGTTTTTTACAAAATAAAAAAAGATGTATTTTCTCTTCCTTGTGATTTTCTTAATAACATTTCCTTTTCTCTAGCTTATCTTCTGATAAGAATACAGTATATAACACATACAACATAACAAAATTTGTGTTAATTGCTTATCATGGGTAAGGCATTTGGTCAACAGAGGCTATTATATAGATAAGGCTTCAGGTCAACAGTAAGCTTTTAAGCATTTCAGTTTTGGGGGAATCAAAAGTTATACATGGATTTTTGACTATGCAGTGTGGGGGGGGGCGGGGAGGGGGAGGATGCTGGTGTCCCCAACCCCCATGTTGTTCAAGGGTCAACTGTTGTTTTTTACTTTATTGATTCCCTAAACCCACATCCCATATATCAGGGGTGCTGAATATAGGAGTTTTCTAACCTCCTCCAGTCTGTCCAAGGCGTCATTAAGCTTCCTCCTCCTTTCCAACGCAAGGAGCCAAACTTGCTGCCATTTGCTCACCAATAAGTTGACCCTGGGATTCTTGGTTTCAATTTGTGTCTGTGATCCAGAGGGATATAAGCTTGACGCCGGAAAGCGCTTTCCTGTTAAAATACAACTTCAGTTAGGAGGACAGTTTCCAGGGTTCTGAAATATGTTAAGGCCTGGCCTTTATTGTTCCTAGCTAAGACTGAACCAACTTAATTATTTAGAAATATCTTATTTAGGTGATGCATAATGTTCAAGTCCAGATCTGTTTTACTTACCAAGGGTCACATAATTTTCATGTAAAACAGAGAAACATATCCTGACAGGGGCATTTAAATACTGGAAAGCTCTCTTTATAAAATTATGTTTAAAACATTTTCCAGCTTAAAATCCATGCCATTTCAATGACAACAAAGTACCTTGGGATTCTCTCTTTTGTTAAGGCATGATAAGAGAAATCTCCCAGGGCAGTGAGACTTACCCTAGAATCAACTACACAAAACCAGCTGTGTCCTTCTTAGAAAAGACGCTGCAAGGAGGGCAGGTGAGGGCAGGAAACAGTGGCCATTCACTTGAGTCACAGCAAGACACTCAAATTCTGATCAAATACGGACGGGTGTGTAGGTAGGATCCCAGGTTTCATCCAAGTCCACTTTCCACAGAGATTGTATGTTTCCTGTGCATCGTCTCACACCCCAATTTACTGCCTTACTAACATTTTCTCCCTCTTTTCTGGCTATTTTTCACAAGTTTCTATACCATCAGAGAACAACTGTCTCAATGCATTTTCCCCATCTAACTAAATGATTGAATGTGCCCTAGAAAAACTACTGGCCTAAAGTCATATAGGAAGTGAGTGTCCAAGCTGGGATTTGCCCAGAGTTCCTAACTCCTACAAGGCTATACAAAAATACCAACAGCTAATATTTATTGAGCATTTAACTACATGCCAGGAAGTATGCTAAGCACTTCATACACATTAGCTCATTTAATCCTCACCAGAATCCATTGAGGTTATAATTATCCCCTTTATAAATGTGTAAATTGAGGCTCAGAGAGAGTTTAAGTAACTTGTCCCAGGTTCAATTTCCCAGCTGGTAAGGAGTCTGCCTCCAGAGTTCTTAACCACTTTGTTACCTTGCCCCCTTGTGTATTACAGCAACTACAAAAGATGTAAAATCATTTTTTTTATTAAAGCACCATTCAGAAATATATAAAATTACCACTATTCAGATATAAATTGTCATCTTTTAAATCTTCTCCAAGCCAGCTATTCTTGTTTTTAATGTCCCTTTGTAACTTCATTTCGTGGAGTCAAGGTAGTCTGACAAGTAAAAAGAGCCCAAAGTCATATGAACATGGGCAAAATCTACCGGACTGCTGGCCACTAATGAACAGTTAGGTCGTGAACTTTATCCAGGTCATGGTCATTTCTGTTACATCCCACCGTAAGGTTATTTACATAATAGAAGCAAAAGGGGATGATGGTTTCTGTTTTTGTTGCAAATTTTTTCCAATTTCTTCTAGCTAATCTAAAAGATATCCTTCAAGCAAACAAAACTACATAGAGAGACCTAGATATATCTTTTTCTTTATTTTTAAATAAGCTGCTACAATATTTGAGCCCATGTATTCTTTCAAGGAAACCTTTTAGGATAGAAAGGAGCTCACAGAATTACCAATTGCTCTGAAATTTCAAACGACAACTCAAAACTAACTTCCTTGGCTTTAGCCATGTAAGAAATTGGCCACTGCTTACTTCCTGCTCGTCCCTTATCCAGGACCGGAATATGGGACTGTAATGAGGAAGGATCAGCCACTCTCCTCTTGTAGGTCTTGGTGACTTTGTCCACATCAGGTTGTTTTCTGGTCATTTCCTCCATGAAGGTCTGAAATGTCAATGTCAGTTAAATATAAGTACATCAGAGAAAACTATCTTCAGAAATGAACTAAAAACAAAAGATAAAAAGACCATGCTATTATTTCTGAAATTCATCCTGGAAGAAAAGGCATAAACCAATTTGTTATATCTTTAGGGGGAAAAATGTAAGCCACCATAACATAACATTGACTCATATCTGAAGAATATAAAATGTTATACCTGGTAAGTAATTAGAGCACTGTAACAGTAATTTGTTTTAGTTTGAAGACCACACATGGGAGCAGCTGTATAATTGATATAACCTATCTGTGTATCAACCAGGATCTTCCAGAGCTTCCAAGCTCTTCCTGAAGAATCTTAAAGTGAGCATTTATCTGCAAAGCAACTAATTACCTGGGCTGGTCCTTCGGGCTTCTCTGCAGCACATTACACTTACATATTTGAAATACTTAGGATGGCTTTGAGATACGGTGACATACAGCATCCACATTAAATATGGATGTATTTTAAATTATTTCTGTTGATACATAATGCTATGCCAAGGGAGATAAAAGTTATTCAGGTTAAAGTTTCCATTTAGGAGGTCTGACTATCTTGCCACTTCTTGCCTTGTCTCCTTAGGTTTATATTATTATTGCTAACTTAGATATCCCTAAATCAGGAAAATGCAGCAAAGACCGAGACTGTGGTGAAAAGGGATGGAAAAAGGAGGCGGATAAAAGTGAAGAGTGGAGAAACACATTTCTGGAACATCTGTCACACTGGAGAACCCGAGAACATGGCGTGAGGCCCTTCGGGGCCATTATGGACATTGATGGCTCAGACTTTTATTAAAAATCTAACAGCAAAATTAACTGCTTAGTCAACGAAGCTGACTTAGTAATGTTTCCCTCTGTAAATGTGTACCAGACAAAGTAACAAGCAAACAAATAAATCAGAGGTAGTCTGACGCCCATCATTTCAGTTTAAAAGAGGTAGCATAGAGAAGTTTTTTTTTTTTTTTTTTTTTTTTTTTTTTTTTTTGAGCAAGACAACGCGCTCCCTTGTAGACAGGATGTATTTGAAGTACGGACGGTCACCGTGGGAGATGTGCAGCAGCAGAGAGTAGAATATGCAAGCATGGAGCAATAAAGCATGGGAGGGCGAGGTCACCAGAAGACAGAGCAGGACAGGGTGGAGCGGAAGGTGAGTGTAAGGAAGGACTTGAGGAGTGTGTTCACGGAAGTGAAGGTAACAAGCACAAAGCACTCTTCTGAGAAGTATGGCAGTGAAATAAAAACAGTACCTGAGAAGACAGGGTTTAGGATGGTATTTATTTTACCTGGTGTTCTGCGATGAGGGCTTTCACCTCTTCGATTTCCTGGGGGATTACTTCTTTGTCCTTGTCACTAAGTGTAGTCTCGGCCCACTGCAACCAAGCCAGCAAAGCTTCCAACAATTCCTGTTTCGCAATGAGCCCAGCCAGAGCACTTGCCAATCTCTGTTGATGCTGCTTCGCCCAGGCCAGCACCTGTTGGGGAGACAAATGTCTCTGAATTTCATCCATCTTAGGTAATAATTTAATCGATGTAAAAATACACAGCATGTAAATGTAAATTCGGATCATCCTGGGGCCTGGAGTCATATAACACTTCCAGTCTTTCTAGATCCCATCAGTGGTACCGAGACCCAGCTTGCGGAGGACATGAGAGCCCCCTCTTATGTTTGCCTGCTTATTTAGAGATGGGTGTCAAACACCCAGGCTTCCTTGAGATTTCTAATCTGAGTTCAGATATGCATTCTCTGAAGGCTCAAGGATGCTTATTCCATGTAGCACTGAGTGGAAATAAAAATAGCTAAAATCTTAAAATACAGAGTTCAGTTCATGTATGCAATCCATTCCCCAAGCATATACAATTCAGGTGCTGGATTACTCGACAGAGATAATGTGGAAGTGGGACAAAAAAATCATACAGGGAACCAAATATTTGCCTTTTCATGCTTCAGGGACATAGCTGCAAAACGGCTTTAACTTTTTAAATAAAAGCAGACTGCAGAGACAGGTCATGCACACAGGAAGGTATTTTAAAGAGCATTTTTCTTTGCAGAGGCCTCCTGTTCCCACGGTCATAAATGTATCTCAACTGCTGAAGTTTCTTTACCCCCAATTCTCAAAGCTGTTGCTGCTCTAACAATGACCTGAGACCCACTGACCTCCTCAAACCTGGCCCGGATGATGGTTATCCAGTGCTTAATGGTGGTGATGGAGTCAGGGTGGCAGATGGCCAGGACGGCGTCTCCCATACTGGTAGCTTTATTCAGTGCGGCCCGTTTTTCTTCCAGTTTCTTCATGAATTCCTAGGGCAGAAACAAAGACCTCGATTAACTGCTGGCTCTGGCTGAAAACAAAACTCCAGTGACGTGCATGTGACCGTCAGAGTTAGACAAATACACGAGAACTTCAGTTGCTTCATTCACAGCTGGAAATAATTCACTAATTGGGGAATTAAGAGAGGAGAAGGGACAAAAACGGGAAATGAAGTATTTATTTCTAAGTACATGGATAACATCTCATGCTTTACAAAACATGTTATGTACAAAAAACACTCTTCTATATCTGGATATCTTATAAGTATAGTAATGGAGAATAGGACCAGGAGAGATAGTACTACCAGAGACAAAAATAATATTGACTAAAAAAGAATGTCCTAACAAGTAAGACTAGGAGGTTGTATATTTAAAACAGCATGAACTGTGTGCCAGGAATGAGAGGAATACGTACCAAAAAAGAAGAGAGAAGGCTGGGCAAGGAACTATAAATGTTCGGGGTGAGGGAGAGAGGGCCCAAATGTCCAGCAGGAAAGAGCTGGGGAGAGCCTGAAGGGGGTGAACCTGACAGCCTGACAGCCAGAAACAGCTATCCCCTGCTCTGGTGGGATAAAGAAGCCCTGACGGGCTTCAAAATGCTTTCAAATCAACCTTTTTGCAAATGTCTCACACACATAACTGTACTTTCTACCATCAGAACTGTATCCATAGATACAGGAGTCACAGAAGTCTGAAAGTGTGGCTACAAATGAGGACCTCTGCCTTAAAAAAAGGTCGCATGCTTCTAAAACCTCATAGTGAATTTCAAGCATCCGCCAGGACCCCAATCTGGACCCCAGCACTAAGACGGATTCCTTAGTCCGGAACAAGGGCTGCAGAGGCTGCAGACGGAGCTGACACTCCGTACTACCCATGCCATGTGATCAGGGTGATCGTCTGAAAATCTAAGTGTTTCCTATAACGTCTGGTGACCTTTTGTTTTTGAACTCTGTCATATACCTCCTACTCTGGCATGTTGCTATGTTTCCTTATACACTCCCTGGACATTAAGGTCCACAGGATCAGAAGACTGTCTTATTCAATTTTGTGTCTTTGTGACTGAATAAATGCTTTTTAACTTTCATTTACACATTTTTATTGCTGTCGTGTCAAGGCTGGATTAACAATATACTCCACTAACATGACCTACTTTTTAAATATCATCACCTACTTTTAAAAGTATTTTAATTTCCCCCAATATAGATCTGCTTAACTGGAAGGAAAAAAAAAAAAAAAAAAAAGCTTTACTAGGAAGAGAAAACCTGAAGTCAATAATAGCTGTGCTTTCCCAAGGACAGGTGATCTGACCATATACTTTTAATCACCCCTAACCCAGCAGTGCAAGAGTCCTGCCCAGAATGCCGTGGGCTGGACAATCAACTCCCTGCTTGCATTCTGTGCTCACCTGGGAAAGCTTGCCATTTTTAGGAAAGTGGACTGTACTGAGAAGTCTCTGGTCCTGGGGCTAAGAAATTAAATATTCTGTTTTACTTTTATTTGGTCAGTGTGTGAAGAAAGCAGAGGAAATTAGAAAGAATGGATGATGTTACAGCAAATTATTAGTACTAAGCAGCCCTTTATAAAATTACATGTAATTTTACACTATTTAAAAATATTTAAAGATAAGACAAAAACAAAAAACCCCACCACACTACCTCTGCTCTGGATACCCTGCCTCCTGATGTTTCTGGGGGTTTCCTGTTCCTGCTGTGAGGGTGGTGATACCTTACTGTAAGGTGTTAGATATTCAAACAGGGCTTCAAGAAGCTACTCTGAGACCCAACTATGTCAGTGGAACTCGAACTCTTCAAAACACTGAGCTGAATCAAAAATTTACAATAAATTTGATGTCATTTTCCTACTCTTACATTCTAGCTTCGATTTTAAATGGTTTATGGAGCATTCCATTCCTCCAGATGATGTGAGACAAGCTCGCATCACTTTTATTAATGACAAGGCAATATTTCATTGCTATAGGTTAGGCAACCCCTCATTGAAAGAGCAGTCTTCACAAGTAAGAAGTCTCCCTAGGTGACGTAATCCATGCTACCCTGGCACTAACGACATCCTTCCAACCTGACCCTGGAAGACGAGCTATTCAGTGGTGTTAAACAGATCTTTTAAATGAACATGTTGACATCAATATCGCATTCAGTGTTAGCATTGCAAAATTTCTAATTCTTTTAAAGTCAAAGGTTAAAAAAAAACCACATGTGTTAAGAGGTATCCAGACCACTCTCTTGAGGGTTCTGCTAGTTCTAGGCACTGTTACAAAATAGGTATTGACCTGAAAACTCGGTGGCCAGATTTTTATTTGGTTAACTATTCAATAGTGTATCTACTTACAGAATTCACTTTAAGTTTATAATTTATAATACGGGCTACTCCTCAAAAAATTTAAGGTGGATCTCGATTAAAGCCAGAACTGGCAGAGATTGAAAAATAAAATTTTAAGACCAGTTATTAAATTACTTGCTTGTCTTGCTTACTAAGGTCAAAATTATTAATTTAGAATTCTAATGGTATAACTTTATAAAAAATGCCAAACGCTCATGAAGGAAGTTTCATTTTGAAATGTGCATGCAAGTGCAATGAAATTGACTGGTTTTGGTCAGAAGCCAAATAACCCCTAGAAAAATCAATGTACTTCCAAGAGACAGGAGATGGTGACTCATTTCAGAATAACCACCTTCTTCATAAAAAAGCATGGGAAGATAGCTACACTTATTTGGGTGCATGGGGACACACCTATGTAAGCAAGGAGGACACGGGTAAATTCTCAAATGTGCAAGATCTTTAATTACTTCTCAGGAAGGGAAATATGCATGCAGTTGATATCTACAATCACGAGTCTATTGGATTTTCTCATTTCCTTTTACTTAGCATTTATATGACTCACTTTATGCTGATCAATGAGTGTCCGAAGAGCATCCTCGTCGTCTGGGAGAGCGCCATGGAAACGAAGGGTTTGCTCCGCCTCAGCCAGCCACTCCAGCAGGGCATGCACCACTGAGTGAAATTCCTCTGCCTAAGAGTTCACACACACACACACACACACACACACACACACACACACACACCCGAAGAAGATCCCCAAAGATGCTTGTTAGTAAAGAGTCCTCCTCTTAATGAAAAAAAAAAGTCTTACATTTACATTAACGATATGCATTATTCCCACTAAAAAGATAAAAGATACATGTTGCTACACTTTACAAATGTAAGACCTCTAATATATCAAAAAGGCCTATATGAAGACTAATTCACCATTTTAACAATTTGATGTTAGATGCAGGGCAGCCCATTATGCATTCGGGCTGAAAAATTACAAGAGCAGCACTTTTATGTGAAGACGAGAAAACTTCCCTCTGTGAGTAATTTAAACTCTTGAGGGGAAGCAAGGCAAGGATGCTCTAAGAATCTCCTTTTCCATCACTGTCCCAGTTAAGAAAGGAGGAGTGAAGCAGTTCTCCGCAAGAGCAGTTCTTGTTGAGGCTTTGACAGCTTTCTCACTAGCCCCAGATGCAATTTACAAGACTTCTACCTGACGCAGGGCTGCTTCCAAGCGTGTCTGCTTTGATATGGAGAGTGCACACACGGTCTCCCAGCGTGTGCTCAATTCCTGCATCTGGACCTTGACCCAGGAGGAGTCGTCTCGGCTACCCTCTATGAGCTCTCGTGCCGAGCGCTTCAGGGCCTGCACGCTGCTGGTCCTCTTCCCCAGTTCTTTTTGGAAAACCTAGAAAGACCATATTTTTATAAAAAATTGATTTTTAACGACCAAATGAAACCAGTAAAACACAGTTTGGAATATATGTGTACATGACTCATGTACCAGTCTCTAAGATCTACAGTTTGATGAGTCATACTTTTCACAGAAACTTCAGGAGCTAAGTCATGACACATTGCTCCTATCAGAGCGCTGTGAAGAACATGGTAAAGTTGTTCAATCTTCTAGCACTCTCCTGAGTGAACAAACCTTAATTTTCAAATGACGCCTTGGATTTAAATAATGGTGACCACTCGGTTTCAATGGCACAAAAGAAAACATCACATTCTCTTTTTTCTATAATTCTTTAGTATGGCATCCCAATTCCCCTCAAATCCTCAGTGTAAGTGCCAAGAATGTGCTGGCTACCTCATTCCTCTTAATTAACAGACATATCTAACAGACTAACGAAGAACTAAGCAATCCTGGGGTACTGCACGGGGATATTGGACAGAATGGCAGGTGTGTTCACAGGGAAGTGGTGTGCAGTTTTTTCTCTGCAACACGGCTTCAGCTTTCGGTATCCTGAGAACTAACCTCCAGTGTCAAATTTTAGATGCTTACATCCTTAACCTGTCATTTTGGAAAAAAAGCTTTTTCTCCCCTCTTGCCTAATTTTGATAAACTTTGATGTGCCAGGAGTTAGACTGGCTTCTTTTGGCCATAGACCTAATCCGAAAAATGAGCCCAGGGTCCTTCATTTCTGATCCAAGAGTCTGTGTATGCAACTATATCTTTCAAATTAACCAAGCTTATGGATAGAATAAGATTAACTTATTTTTCTAAAAGATGATCACAAATGAATATTACTAAGCTCATCTTATCATTTTGGCTCTATCCATGAGTTTCTATTCTGATAATCAGATCATTCATAAAAGTGAGGCCATCAAAAACAATCCAAACATAGTGGAATGAATTATTTGCTTGATTTCACTCTAATGGTGTTAAATGAGATGTGTCTGCAGACAGACGGACACACACACACAGGCATAGAAAATACAGTGTCTATATAATCTGTTTGTGATAGGACTGGCCCGATAGTTCTGAGCAGACTTTCCAATGCACTTTGTGAACTTAAACTTCTTCCCAAGCCTCCCAGTTGTATTACTAATGCTGAATGATTAACTTATTCTTGATGACCTTTAATATATAAAAACCTGGCAAGTGCTGAAGGGAGTAAATATTTAGACAGTGAGTTTATACAAATGGCATTTATGTAAAAAGTAACATTACACTATTCATTACTCATTGAATGAAAGCCAAGGAATAAGAAAGTTTGTATTAATCATGCATAAAACATTTGTTTCAATATAGGCAAAGCAACAAAACTCAAAAGTCTTAATTTTTGTAGGCCCAATCACAGTTCTTCATTTATTCTTTGATTTTTTGATAATATTCAAATGCAACAAACTCTCTTTTATAGATATAATCAGATAACAGAACCAGAAAAGAGGAAATCAATATGCAAAAGGACCAACTATTTAAAAAGGAATAGGTTAAGATCAAAATAGCATACCTAGGGAAGTATAAAGAAAACATTTTAAAATGAAATAGATTTTCTGAATTCAAAAATAACAGAGGAGAAATAAAACATGAGTTCAAGTACAGTGCTGTAAGATATTTGTATATAAAGTCTACTCTGGTACAACCATTCCACATTACTACTGTGCCTCAGATTGTTTTCGAGGTTCTTTAAGTTATAATACAACATTTTACCATAATTTTGGACCTTGCACTCAGTATCAGTTGGAGGTCTTGAATATTCCCTTTGATGGGAACAAAAATTTTAAATCCATCTCAGGAAATTGCAAGGAAACCACCTGACTTAAAGTAATAATCGAATCCCTCAGAGCCTATGCTGATAGCTCATAAATTGCTAGAGTTCAAGGGGCAAGGTTAAAACAGTTTTTAAAAAACAGAAAAGCAGCCTATCCTGACCCCCATAGATCCTGTCACAAATTCATATACTTATGCAATGACCAAGTTCCAGGTCACTGAGGGAGTGATTTTAAATTACATTACATAATTATTTACATGCATAACAAAAGACTGTAAAACATTCTTGGAACATTTTTAAAGCACCAGAGATTGAAATCACTTTCTGAGTTCTAAAAGGTTTTAGATCTGGAAATTGGAAGAAAAAAAGTATCTCACTGATACTAATTTTCCTGTATCACTTTTAAAGTTGGCTTCCTGATTCTGCTCAAATGTACACATATGTCAATATTAAAGACTGTTATGCAGTATGATATATAGTCTCTAGATTTTAAAAGGCTAAGGTAAGGGGTTCTAGTTTCCTCTAAATTCAGGATAATCAATGAGATCAATAAAATGTCCCAGATAATAATACCTTGTGATTATCGATTAGATTCATCACCAAATCAATGTCTCCGTGGACAGGTTGGTCTTCTGCCAGCTGGGGTTCAACTCTATACAGCCAATCAATGAGGGCCTGCAAGGCATCTGTGAATTGTCCAGAAAATAACAGGGCTTCCTCCAATTTGTTTTGTCTGGGGGAAAAAGGTGGAAAAATCAATCTGAGCAACAAAAAAGCCACCCTATATAACCGAACATCTAAAATCCATTTATGAAGGTTGAGCAATCCTCAAAGAAAAAACCAATATATTGGTATTCAGTGTTGTTTCTTTGCTTTCCTTAGAAAATAACAAAACTTTTCTCAAATTTTCTTTGTTATTCCTGAAATAGATCGCATCTGTTTTCGGAAAATTCCCTCATCATCACCTCTAGAAATCAGTGACCCTTCAGTTTCTTCATTAAAAAAAATATGCTTTAAAATTTTTTTTTGTTTTAAATTATCATACAGTAAACTTGACTTTTTTGAGTGTACAGTTCTATGAATTGTAACACTTGTAGAGATTCATGTAACCATCGTCATACTCAAGAAATAGAACAGTTCCCAACATGCTGTCTGTGGTCATAGCCTGCCCCATCTCCAACCCCTGGCATTCATGTGTCTGTTTGCCATGATATCATTTATAGGACATTGTAAAAAAGCACATAATCTTTTGAAATTGAAGGTGTTAAGGATTTTAAAAAATTAACACCAAAATTTCTATATTCTTTCTATATATACTATAGACTATATTCTAACTTTCTATTCTAATATAATTTTATTACTAGAATAAAATATTCTATTTAACCTTGATACTGACAGAAGTAATTAGATCAAGGATCTATGAATTATTTGAAAATATTTCTAAGATATTTGAACTCTTCTATTAGTGTTATACTTTCTAAGTACTTAAAGATTTTGAAATTAGTTCTGGGTCTTCACGGTTCAAGTATAATGAGAAAGAAGACTGGAAAGGGGTAGATGGAAGTTGGAAGGGAACACGAGGGTCAGATTGGGAGGAACTTGCCCGCCACATTAAGGAGCCTGTGTTTTGGTTCACACTCAATATTAAGTTCCTAAACGGTATGAGGCAGGGCAATGACAAGATCCCATTCACATTTTAAAAAGACCACCCTCGTAGTTATGGGGAAACTGGATTAAGGAAGACAAGAGCAGACATGGAGAGACCAGTGACAAGTCAGGTATGAGAGGACAGGCTTGGAGAATAATATCACTTTTGAGTGAATCGAGTAATTAAAATAATAATAACAATGAAGCGTTCTCGGTGCAGGCAGTATGTAATTACGATATTACAGATGACCCCAAGTTCCCAGGCAAAGGAGGTATTTAAGGTTCCTAGAAGGTTCCTACAAAGCACCACAATTGTATACTCGAAAGAAGCCTACAAGGTAACCAAACTGCCTTAAAGAACATTTTACCTTTCCACAGATTTTCCACAGATAGTATCCCATTTGTCTCTGAGTTCACTCAGCATGTCATCCAGTTTAAGGTTGTCATCAGCCAGGGAGGTTTTCTCCTTCAGAGAACGTCCAGTTCTGTTGGTGGTGTCATAGACAGAATGCTTGGCTCCAAGTGATTTCTGAAACTCCTATATATTTAACAAGAAAACAGTATGCATTTCTACTTAGGACTAATAAATAGGTAAGAGACATTACAAGAGTCACCCCTAATAAATGGAGTCTAAATAGTGGAAGACATCAGGAAATAATCAAGTCAGATAGTGGAACCCACCAGGGTGGAAAAGAATCTTTATAAACTGAAAAATTTATTTTTCTCAGAAGCCAGGTGTCTTTGAGAGTACCTATTATTATGAAGACAATAATTTCAAAGCAAAACAAATCTTGAATCTTTTGTAGCTATAAACCACAAACAGTACACTGGTTATAATAAAATGAAATTGCTAATCGACTATTGAAAAACCCAAGAGTTTGGGAAGGGAAAAGTAGTTAACACTCAATGAGTAACTAAAGGTCCTATGTGGACACAGCGACTCATAGTCTGTAAATTTACTACAGTTTTGGTTTTTGGTCAGACAGATCTGTTGTCACACATCTTGGATGTTCACAATGATGTTACATATAATTTTATCTGTGAGCCAGGATGAGGGACAAAGAAGAACCACATCTCGAGATTCCTACATTCCGACCTACTGCTCATTCTAGTCACACCCCTTGGCGAGCCCATCCCCCTCCTCCTCATCTCTACGACGCCTTACAAAGGTCTCTCAGGATCTACAGATTACTTTTCCAGTATCAAATAGCTATGTTGCTCATGTGACATCTCTACTTTGCTATTTTTACATTGTTAATCTGCATGTAAATGTGTATGTGTGGGAGGGGTGGATTATATTCTGTCTACACAACTCGGTTACAAGCTTTTCTAGAGCAGGGACATTGTCTTTGCAGGCCTCTCATTATCACCTTATATCTTGTGTGTGTTCGTAAGTATGTGACAGCAAGAATGAGACAGCTGCTACTGAATATACACTCTCAGGGATGGGAAGGAAGGAAGGTCAACTTAATCGGCATCTTACAAGCTCATAATAATGTATCACGGAAACACTACCACAGTGATTCCAAATCCTGGTAGCACATGAGAATCACCCTAGATAATAAAATGCTATGCAAATGTATAATTTTCCAAAATAACCTTGGTTCAATTGCCTTTAAAAGCTAGACACTTTAAGTGTCTTATTATGACTAAGATATTTATTTTGTTTTATAATAGGAAGGCACTTCATCTGGGAATTTTTAAGCAATAACACCATTACCATACCACACTACTTCTGTAGTTTGTTTTCTGTCATTATTTTTTTCTTATTATTCAATAACAGAATGTTACTTTTAGAATCCTGGTATTGACAAATTTTTTTCAAAAGAACAGATACCTAAAAAATGTTATAGCTGAATAAAGGACAGATTGAAACTTTTTAAAAACAGAAAAATACCCAAGAGATGAACAGAAATGACTTTTAAAGTTGGCTTAATGTACCCTGTACCCTTATCTCAGACAAATGCTAACTTTGGCAACAAGGCACACTGGGAAAAATAGAGAATCCACCAGGGTTCTTCATGTATTCTTATTTCTAGGATTCTCCAACTTACACACACCGTACATTTTCATAAGACTCCATGACATGACAACTATATTCAAGTTCAAATAGGCATTCTATTTTGAGAAGGAGCCTCTCTTTTTTCCATCAGAGGGGAAGGTGCTGCTCACTGTCATTGTGCTGTCAGTACTGAATGTGGCAGACCAAGGGCAGAGGGTGCCAGCAGAACAAGCCACTCATAAGTCCTCATCTAGTCAAAGAACAGGTGCTCAATGCTTCCTTCTGCCATCCTAGGATCATGACCCCCTGAGCTTAGTTAGAACCACCCAGGGAAGCAATCAACCTATATGAAGATGATGGCTAGAACTTCCCATGATGATAAATCCTACATCACCCCAATTTTTTCCGGCTTTTTAAAAATTATCATGTTTCAAGCAATAATATATATGTAGATGCTTAAAACTATAAAAGTGTTTTTTCAGAACCCACTCTCTTTTACTCATATCCTCACCCTGAGGGCTGATGATCGCTGATGATCATTTGATAACCAGAATGACAGACCCAAATTCAAAGAGTTGAGGAGGACTGGGGGGAATGTTCTTTGAATGCCATGTGGTATGAATATAAAAGGTAGAAAATATAAAATAGTATGTTTCTACACCTTCTCGTCTACACAAGAAAGTCACTAACTATGTGTCTTTGAGGATAAGAATGGAATTTCATATACCACACATATACAATAAAATACCAGTTTGTGTAGAGGCAATCAATTTTTCCCCACTAAGCTGTTCTGAAAGAACATATATGACAAAATTTACATTACTTTTTGCTGTAAAGTTATCTTCTACATGGCATTTGATCAATGAAAGAAATTACAATACAAGACAGACATGTGAAAAACTGAAATGCCAACATTTGAGCCCCTATAAATCTTCTATGTTATAGATTATAGAACATTTCAGTTTTCATTTTGTGTATTTTCTTTTAACAATTAACCCCAGAATAGTGGAATAGTCAGCAGAGAGAAAAGATACTATCGCCACTTGACCAATGTGAAGGGTAATCAGTTTTAAATTTAATGGAGGTCCATATTGGACAGCCTTTTTTTTTTTTTCTAGTGATGAATAAATACACAACCAAGTAAGAATTTAAAAGTGATCTTGAGATACAGAAAGACATATATGCTTTTCTTAACTGTAGACGCACCTTATGCTGTGCAAGTTGTGTTTTTATCTTGTCTGGATCATTAGCGATTTCCAGTTCAGAATCCAAAGATTTTTCTGATTCCTCTAGCCATTCCATAAGTTTACTCCAAGCTTCATGGAACTGTAAAAGAAATGTACATCTCCGTCCAGAAAATGTTCCAGTGTGCTCGCTTTATTAGAAATCTAGCATATTTTTAAAATAGAAATTAATGTTAATGAAAATGTTAAAAATTATTAATTCAAATTTCCCCTAAAAAAGAAGAAAGTAGTAGCTTCATCGGATTATAAGTGTCTTTTAACTCTTGGTTTCTGTGGTTGTGTCCCCCCACGGTCACTTTGTTGTAACTCATTTAAACACATAAACTTTAACAAAAACAGAAATGAGCCTAGAAACAGGGAACCAGGGATAACTTCCCTCCCTTTCCTTTTGCTTAGTAATTAACATAACCTGTCAAGAAAATTTTATTTGTCCACTGCCCTTGTTGACAGATCTGGGTTTACTTCTGAGCTGTTTCACTCCCATGTTAAGGAAAAGGAACAAAAAGGGAGGGAAGACGGATAAAGTTTATAAATCAGTCTTAAAAAGTAACAAGAACAACAACAACAAAGGCCTTACAATTCTTACTTAATACAAAGGGAGTTCAGTATCTTTATTGCTGCTATCAAAATCCTCAAATTCATGCCTGTGCCTCATGTACTGGTTTTATATGTAACAGCACCCACGGTATGTGAATTCTAACAAAATATAATTCTCTTTGGCATCTTTGACCTTGCAATATTCTGGTGCTATGTATACTTGATTTCAGCCACGGTCTCTTTTCTGTTTATCACAGAGAACTAATGAATACTATTTTGGATACCAAATTGTAATACTGGTTATAAGTAATTTTGCATAATAAACTTGAGTGGATGGATACATAACAAAAAACTGAAGTAATCAAAATAAAATCTGTTTTATATCAAAGCACATTAATAATGAAATAACAAAAGGACACTTAGCAATAAACAATAAGAGCATGGGATCACAAGGCTGGCAGGGCCCGATGAGATCACCTCATCACAAACCTGTTCCCTGACACATCCTTCCCACAACTCCAATCAATTTAAATATGAAAATACAGAGGCCAGAAGAGGCATAGAAACCGCCAAAGTCAGAGAACTACGATCCACATCCGAACCCAAACTAAGACGTTAGGATAATAAGAAAGAAAGAAAAGTCACAGTGTTTGGTAGTCTTGCTATAAATAATGTCGGCTATCATGGAAGGAATTTTAACGATACAAATGCACAGATTCTAAGGCTGGTCCTGCTTTAAAAACTATTTTTAAGCCACATAAATAGAAGAAATGCTATGCTTTTGCACCAAAAGCAGCAGAAAAACCTTACAGATTAAATAAAACGAGAAAATTCTATTTTCTCCTTATAAAAGTAGAAAGACTTTTATAAATTAGATGTTCATAACTCAAGTAATGCCCACACTACAGAGGACACTGCTACTTTGGTGGAGAGAAGGATGTCAGGCTTATCATTAATACTGTCCTAAAAAACACAGTAAGAGACAGATTCTATTCCACAAGCTCACTGATAACACTGAACACATCATACATCCCACTCAAAAAGAAATAATACAGCATGTAATCCTACAACAAACCAATTTGTCATTTCTAAAGCTTTTAACAAATTTATGCTGAGAGCTTTAAACACTGAAACATGTGACTCCCATGACATCTTTTGTATCACCCAACTGAGCCTGGCTCCCCAAAAGAACAGAGTCCAATGCCAATTACAGGAAAATGCAACTAAATGGGGCAAAAAGAGTCATTAGAAAATTCAGCCTCAACATTACACTGAGTTTCTAGCAAAATTCAAAGATATATGCCAACCAAGGCAGGTGTGTCTCCCTCTTCCCTGAGCACAGAGACACGGAATTTTACCTCTTCTCTGTGTTTAGTCTAGGAATGGAATATTAATAACAGGTGAGGAGAGGAAGGGGCATTCCTTGTGAGATTCTCGAGATTCTCTAGATTAAAAGAAAAAGGAAAAAAACAGCCCTAAAATGTTCAAACGCTTAATTTAAAAGCAGCGTGGCACTGCATCAAAATACAAGAGAAGAAATGAGAGCCTGTCAACAAGGTACAGATTCAGAGCAGTGAGGAGCACCCGGCAGCTCAGACACAGAATCACCCCTCTCAGGAAGCTGCCTGGAGGGCCAAGCGTCCGCCTCTCGGCCTGAGAGTCTGTGGACAAAGTCTGACTGAGGAGCTAAACACAAGGTAGCAATATAATAGACTTACTCCGGGTATGAGAGTGGAGATTGCAAGGACAAAGGGAAAAACAAACAAACCTAATAACAAAAAATCTGAGCCTCTTTTTGGGCGTTAATGATAACAGTTAGTCTATGAAGCCAAGCTATAATCAGCCTTTTCAAGATTAGTCCCCAGGACCGGAAGGTGCTGCCAGGGCAAGGAGTGATGTCACCACTGAAAGTCAGGCCACAGCCAGGAAAGAAACACCTTGGCCTTGTGCCACGATTGTTACAACGAATACAGCCTGCACTAAAAGTACTTTAACAGCATGATATATATTTCAACACATAGAACTGATTGATCACCAAGTTCAGAGGGTTTTATGAAGGTTTACCTGCTTGGCTCTCTTCCTTGCATCATCCAAAGATCTTCCTCTTTCTACTAACCGTTGAACCACTTTTTCCCACCGACTCTGGACACTGATCAATAGATTCTTAATTAGGACAACATCTTGTTTCTGACTGAAGTATTTCAGGTGGGTTCCGGTTTTGTCCAGCTCTATTATCTGCTCACGGTGAGAATTTACTTCATTGGCAAAGACCTTTCCCAAAGGAAAAAAAAAAAGGTAGAATTAGAAACAAATGAAAAACTGTTCTACCTTAAAAATGCTTTTGGTGTCATAAGCTGAACCATTTTCAAGGACAAAATAAAGTTTTCAAACTACCAAATTCATGCTTCTGACATTAAAACAGTCTATTGTCTAAAAAGGTCTGAAATGAGAATGTTATCCATCTGAGTTACAACATACCTTGTGTTCGTCGATTTGAAACAAGACTGTGTCTAAGATAAGACTTGGCCGAGAAGCTACATTTAGGGTCTGTTCAGCCTGGGTTAGCCAGTTGATGAAGTCTTGGAGAGAATTGTGGAACTCCATTGCCAAGTTAAGGGCCTCTTCCAGTTTAGTCTGCGAAGACAGATTATTTAGTATTTGATGATATTTAATTCCCCCCCCCCCCAGTTTAACCACTCTCTGGCAGATTTCTTTCCCATCCACACTTTATTTATACCTAATCTGTATTTCTGTATTACCTAAACAGTTTATGAATGTAGTGGGCTTTCACTTAAGTACTGGCAAACCAAATTCCTTTAAGTATAGTGAGAAGATCTCACTGCAGCTAAAAAAATCTAATATAAACTAAAATTGTGATTCGGGGGCAATTAACTACAGAACCCAATTACTAAACAGAATCTGTAGAAAGAAAACTTGACATTCACATGATTAATGCTGGGGGTCAAAATACTATGAAACATATATACATTATGCTCTGTCGCTGAGGGCACACAATCTAGTATTCCTAGCCTATCATTTTTCTTGGAGCATTAAACAGTGATCATTTTAATCCCTTTTCATGGACTTCTGTTATGGAAGTGCTGATTATATATACAATCGTCTCACTCTCTTGACCTCCCCCTTTCCCTCCCCACTACATACATAAATAAGTGTGATTAGAATTATTTAACAATCCAGAATTAGAGTGGTTCACAAATATAAAAATATACCTAGTAACACTTGACCTATGATCTGTTTGAATAGACTGCTTTAACTCTGTTCTCCTGTGTTAAAAGAGAATATTATTTTGAATTGACCCCATGAAACCTCCATATATATATATATATATATATATATATATATAAAGAAAATTTAAACACGAATCATTAAAAGTTCCACTGATAATTCTACTCAGAGATAAAGTAAATCCCATGAAATAAAACAACTAAAACATTCATTCTATGACATTAATTAAAGCACATACTTTCCTTTCATTGAGTTTGGTTTCCACCGATTCCCATTTTTCTTTCAAGTTACTTAAGTCTTGGTCAATTGTCTCTGCAGATTTGGGGCATCTTGCAAGCATCTGCTGGCCTTTCTGCATCAGACTTTTATATGTTTCTTCTTTAACATCAAAGGCAGCACAGATTTCCTAAATTGAGATATCCCAAGTTATATCATTTTTAAGAGAATACAATCTAAGAGTTCCTTTTCCAGGTCATCAATCCCAAGCCCCTTATCATATATTCACCTCTATCCCAGACACAGAATAACCCTGACACATTCAAATTTTTCCCTATATTGAAACAACACCTAAACCTATGGACATACCCTGTCTGCTAGAAATCTCAGAAATGGTGCTATCCTTACCAGTCCATTCCAGCATGGTAAAGTTTGTGAAGTAATGTTTTAAATGTTTTCAAGAAGGGTTTCACTGCACTGTAACCAATCAGGTCTGTGACCGTGAGCAAGTAATTTAACCCCTCTGGACCTCAGTCTCCTCCTCTGTAAAATGGATTTTCTAAGTCTCCCCTCAGACTATGATACAATAGCTGTAATAATTTTTGGTATAATTTAAATCTGTGTTCAGAAGACAAACAATGAATAGAAAATAAAGACCCAATACAGTAAGAGATTTGAAGCTGATTGTTTAGACTTTGGAATCACAAAAGACAAACTTGTGGTACTATCAGTATTGCTCTCATTTATAGAATTTTTAAAGCTTTCAACTGGAATGCAATGTGCTCCTTCTACAGAGAATATTAAAAAATTATGAAGGCAAATTCAGAATTTAATATCAATAAAACAAGAGTTACATTCATATAAAAATTAAGACCAGCTCTATTTCATTGGTTCAATTATAATATGGGTCAAATTATAGCTCCTATTGAAAAGTACATTCTATGTCTAACATTTTCAACTAACATATTTCAATAATTTTTAAATCTGAGATATAATTCATAAAATTCACCATTTTAAAGTGTACAATTCAGTGTTTTTAGTGTATTCACAAAAATGTGCAACCATTACTACCAATTCCAGAACATTTTTATCCCCTCAAAACTTTGATTTCTTAAGCCAAAACAAAACAAAACTTTCTAAACATAGTTATGATATCACCTACCAAAAGCCTTTAATCCTAAATCGAAACTTTTAAATACAGCTAAATCTCAGGAAACTATATTCCAGGTTTTCTAGTTTCCTTCATTTCTAACACAACCAAATCAAAAGAGCATTACTAAAATGATATTAACAAGTAGCAATAACTGTTTAGAATTCCTTAAATCATGGAATTTGCAACTATATTGGGTTAAGCAAACTCATTTTCAATACCTCACCCAAACCAAATAAGTGGATATATAGAGCAATATCTTTCAAAAAGTAAAGTATTTCTAGGATAAGCTTTTGCTTTCCACCTTTTTACTACATTTTTCTAAATCAACATTTAAAAACTATTTGTTATTAGAGAATAATCCCAAGCATGTTTGTTTAAGAAGTCATTAAACCTCTACTTAATGGACACCGTCCATGATAACTATGCAGGTAGTTCCAGGAAAGTAAGAAGTATCTGAAAGTCAGTTAGATTTTATGCAAAAGGAAGATAAGCACTGCCAAGTTATTACTTAGTCAATTATTTTTTCAGTGAAACAAATGGGTCCCCTGTGGCACCAAAAAAATTACAGTAACAACAATAACAACAAAACCACGTACACAGTAATTTTCTAAAACAATGAATATGCATTAAAGGTTTCTAGGAAATTCTATACTGGATTGATAGAATTGATTTTAACTGCTCATAGCAACTGTAAACTGAGTAAAATACTACCTCTGTTGTATTTCTTCACAATACCTACAAGATGGTTACTTCCTCTCCAAAGCACCAAATTCAAAATTATTTACAACTAAGTGCTGTTTCAACAAGCTCCTACAACAACATTGGACATCTAACAAAGAAGATGGGCTTTAATGTATAATGAATCATTTCTTTTTTCACCAATCCTTAAGTACTTGTACTTTTATTTCCCAAGATACTAATTATCAGCATTTGAATATTAAAAAATTTTTCTGATGCAAATTCACAAGTATAAAAAAGGACTAGTTTTCAAAATCTGAAATAGACTGCTTTCTCTTAGAACTTCTGAAGCTGAGTTATAATGTAAATGAATAGGAAATGTCAATAAATCGAAGCCTAAATTTAATTTGTCAGTCCACATTTCTGTGAAAGAAAGCCAGAGTCTCAAGTTTCATTATTTTTTCCTCCTTATCTTTAAGAGTTGACAGAGCCACAGAATCTGGGTGGGAACAGCCCACAGGCACAAGGCCCCCAACTGGACAACTAACAGAAGCCTCCTTTTGTCCACAGCTGGTAGAGGTGTAAAGTTGAAGATATAGCCTCATCACCATTAAAACAAACAAACAAACAAACAAACAAACAAGTTAACTCTTGAACAGAACAAGAACATATTTTCCAGCCTTCCAGGAAACTAGGTGGGAGTATCATGTTTACACCAATAACTTTAAAGTCAATTCTGATTACTTTAGGGATTTTTCTTTTCACTCAAGGTACAACAGTTTATAATTTACACTATGTTGTGTTACTATCCACACAAGCTCATCATTTTGTGGGGAAAAGTTTGCTTCTAAAAAATGTCTAAGCTTCTAAAACCTTTTTTCATATACTGATGCACTAATCTTTGAAATAAAGAATAGGTTCTGACTTGAAAATTTTAATCAATAAATGGTTTTTCCAGCACTTACACATTAAGATTTCTGCTATAAAACTGTATATCCTTTAAACCTTCTCCCACAATTTATTTATCACCAGGGCCCACGCAAAATGGTCAGTGTCTTAATCGGAGGCTAGAGCTGTAGGAAATAATATACTTACCATGTGGGCATTAAGCTGCTCCCTGGCTGTCTCTGGTAAACCTCCCAGAGGTTTGGATGCTAACAGATGACGCTCTGTGTCAGTTAGCCACTGCTGCAAATCCTCAATCTCACCATGGAACCCTTTGGCCTGGAGTGAGAGAGAGTTTTAAGTTCGGGCCATAAACACATTGTCACTTTCCAGCAGAAAACAAGGTTTAAACAATCCTGGTCTTATTAAGCCTCTCCGTGCATGCTTAAGAGCAGGCAGGTGCAAATGGATTTGCTGCCTTTCCTCATCCTGAGAGCTTTGGCAGGTAAGACTATTACACTAAGAACGAAGAGGGCTGCCTTCTCATCTGCTCTGTTCTTTATCCCACTTATTTTTACTCCTCTCCTTGAGGAATAAAAATCAAACAACGGTCTGCAAACCAAAGAATTCCAGGCTACCTTTTTTTAAAGACTTATTTATTTTGGAGAGACAGAGAGAAAAAGAGAGAGCATGGGGGGCAAGGGAGGAGCAAAAGGAGAGGGAGAGAGAGAGAATCTCAAGCAGATTCCGCCCTGAATGCAGAGCCTGATACAGGGCTCCATCTCACGACCCTGAGTTCATGACCTGAGCCAAAATCAAGAGTCGGATGCTTAACCGACTGAGCCACCCAGGCACCCCAGAATTCCATGCTATTTTGGTCCTGCAGGCCAACAAAAGTTTGAGAATTTATTCTCTTACTCACCTGGCGCAAGGCACCATCCAGCTGCTGCTTCCTTTGTTCTGTTTTTTCCAAAACATTTTGCCAGCGTTGATTTAAAACCTCTAGTTTGTTCTGAAGGTTGCTTGCTTCTTCTCCTGCACTTGATTCAATTAGATCATTTCCGGCTTTATTAACGGCTTCCACGGTGGACTGATGGGCTAATACATCATTTTGAAGCACCTGAAAATATTAAGATAACACTATATTTACTAGCTCATAACATGTTAACATCGTTTTTAAGCAACTTTTATTTGCTGAGTATAAAACATTCTGAAGCAAAAACATCATAGGCATAGAATTTTAACACAAGAAAGTGTTAAAATGGTGAACGTCTTTTCCTTTAACTTTGCAGCTTTCCTGGATATACCTTTAGTCTACCAACAGTCCCTGAAATGATTATGTAAGAACATTTTGTTAGTTTTTTGCATTAGAATGACCTTGCAATTTGAGGACATTAAATATCTGGAGATTATAATTAAAAGGTTCTATACATTTTCATTTGATTCAAACTCATTTTAATTGAACTTAATTTTCATGTCTTAAGTAAACAATTTTTAAAAAGGAGCGATCTTTAAAAAAGCATGTACTTTGATAGGTTAACAGTACTAATCACTTTCAGAGGTAAGAGTTAAATATTCTTGTAGCCAAAATATAAAGGTAAATCTATAAAATTCATTCTTCTAAATGGTCCAAGTCCTGCTACATAAGGCAGAGCCTAGGGGCCAGAGAAGAAAGGAGAGGGATGGAAACATTCCCTCCCTTCTTCCAGCAACTGGGCTGGTGATTTTAAGCCCTTTCACTTCTGACCTTTAAGAAATGGAAGGAGAAAGGAGAAGTAGACCTTTCTAACTGTTCACAGATAAATAAACAGAACTAAAAGATCCCTACTCATGCCCTACCAAAATAAGTGCGTCAGGGCGTGTCATGTCCCCGACACTACTGTATTCTATAAAATTCCTGTCACCAGTGTATGCTGCTTTTAAGGACAACTGCTAAATTTATGAAAATGTAAATGCTATATCAACTCACACTATGGGAATAAACATCTTTTCATGCAGAGACAGTCTGACTAGTCATTACTGCTCTTACAAAAGCATAAGACAGACATTAACAAAAAAATATTAATGATACAAAATAAGTCCTAATTGCCTAATCAGATAAGGTTGGGCAATGACTATATATATATATATATATAGACAATATATGACCATATAGACTCTTCAGAGAGAAAACTTTTTTTAAAGATTTATTTATTTTAGAGAGACAGAGAGAGTGTGTGAGCACGGAAGGGGCAGAGACAGAGGGAGAAGCAGGCTCCCTGCTGAGCACAGAGCCCTGACACAGGGCTCTATCCCAGCACCCCAGGATCATGACCTGAGCTGAAACCAAGAGTTGACGCCTAAACAACTGAGCTACCCAGGTGCCCCAAGCAGGAGAGAAATTTAAATTAGAGTACAGTTACTACAGGGAAAAGTATGAAAGAAGAAAAACTAAACCAAGAATACTAAAAAACTATTTATCCTGATAGTAAAGTACCAAAAACCATTCATTTTAATATGATAATAAATATGTAAAATTATTAAACATTTAGTATTTGATAATCAAGGAAAACTTATATAAGGTCAGAATTTAGGACCTAACCTTAGATAAGATGCCTCTGTTAATGTGAATCTTGAAGTTCTATGATAGACTGTTGACTGTCAGGATAAATTCTACTGAGCATAACCTTTTATTCTTTAAGCCTACTGACTTAAGAGATAAAGAATTTTCTTTTCATTTTTTTTCTCTGAAAAAAATGTATTTATCTCACTTTTCCTGGCCAAGTCAATGGCTTTGGTCGTTTGCACAAAGATTCTAACAACTGGGTTTCAGGATTTATTTTTCCGGGCAAATGAACTTTATTGTAATAAGCTAGAGCTCAGCTCTCAACCCCTGTGAGGTCTGCTCTGGTGACCTAGGCTGGAGATCATCTAAAGCTCGGATGATGCCTCCTGCTATCAGTTTGGGGCCCACCTTGCTTTCCTGCTCCCTAAACCCTTCAGGCTGTGCAGAGATAGGAATTTTCTATTAAGAACTCTCAACCAAATGCCACAAAGATGACAACAATATAAAGTTGTTTTGCATGTATCTCAAGATTAAAATTTTTAATTTAAAGCTTTAAATCAAGTACAGGACATATAAAAACCCTTGTAAACATAATAAATATTGTTAAAGACTGGTTCAGAAAGAAAAGGACTAAAGACACAGGAAGCCAGTGGGAAGTAAGAGAGACAGAGAGACTGCAGAGCAAACTCCCACACAGTGAGAGACGTACAGGCAAACAGAAAAGATGTGCGACGTGCCACATGAGCAGCCGGTGGGATACTCGGATAAAGGTGACCAGGGGAAAAACACACACACTGCCTGCACTGGAACATTTCGAGCCTTGCAGGCTTTCCCCAACAACTTTTTAAAACTAGGCTGTGTCAATCCAGTGACAGGGATAATCAGGGATTTAAACCAATGTTTTCCATGCAGCCTTAAAACTTCGCCAGAAGTTTACCACTCTTGCTATTCTTGACAACTGCCTTGGACAATGGAGAAAAAATTTTTATTATAATCTTTTAAAAAGGGTGTTTTAAATAGTTTGACCATGAGTGACAAACGTCAAATGTGGAACTGTGCTGTAATCATAAACTTGAAAAATGCATCAAGAGGAAACCTACCAGAAAACAATCTGATGGCACTATAAATGCATAGAGAAACACGATACACAAGAACAGCTACATACATGATGCTTGGCAAGTTCAATTTCAATGGCCTTAGGGTCTCCTCCCACAGGTTTCTGCTCACTGAGCAGGCCCTCGGTGTGCGTCAGCCACGTCAGCAGCTCATCCAGGGCGTGCTGGAACTGGCCCAGGGCTAACAGAGCCCCCTCCAGCTTATGCTACAAAAAAAGGAGAGAGGAAGAAAATCCATATGAATTCGATATAATGAATGACATATATTTATAAAACTAACAAAGGCAAAAAAATCAATTGTTGCATGCTATATAACTCTGCAAGTATATCTGATGAAGCCCAATCATCATATCCTACATTTTAAGCTTGAAATTCCTTGTGGTTAAAAATGGCATGTTTCGAGATGCAGGAAGAATTCTAATAAAATAAGAATTTAGGGGCTTCAAAAGTTTATGTATCTAATCACCTAATTTTCTCTTTCAATAATGATTTTACCTTAATATATGAACTTGAACTTTTCTAACTTCTTAATGAAAGTGTCAGTGTTTACCTGTCTGTTGATAATTCTTTCATCCAGACTATCCCATATCAATTTCAGCTCCATTAACGGGTCTTGAACAGTGTGCTTGTCACTCTCTTCTGTTACTTTCTTCAGCAAAAGCTCTGCTTGATGGTTCAGTCTCTCCATTTCTATCTGCTGTTGGTAGGCCTCTGACTTAAATTGCTATTTTTTTTTTTAAAAAAGAGATATACAGGGAAAATTTGTTCTAAATCAGAACTTTAAACAAAAATTCTATGGATTCAATATTTATTCTAATTCGTACTTCTTATAGTCAGGAAGGTGAAGAGGAATAAAAATCTAACACAAAAGAATTATAAGTAAAAAAAGATGAGGGAAATCTTTTTTCTTTATTCAATATTTTATGATGGAAAGATGTATATTTTTTAAGATTTTATTTATTTATTTGACAGAGAGAGAGAGAGACAGCTAGAGAGAGAACACAAGCAGGGGGAGTGGGAGAGGGAGAAGCAGGCTCCCTGCCAAGCGGGGAGCCCAATGTGGGGCTCGATCCCAGGGCCCCGGGATCACGATCTGAGCCGAAGGCAGATGCTTAAAATGAATGAGCCACCCAGGAGCCCCAGGAAAGATATTTCTATTTATAATTTTGATAGTTCACACTTTTGTTCTCTACAGTAAAACAAAGTAAGAAATTTCAAGTCTAGCTTTATTCCAGTATCTATATATATTCAATATGTGAGCTTTGAAATTATAGAAAATAAAATAAAAAATACACTGACATATATGAAACTCCCCAAATATGTCTCTAAGAAACCCAGATTAACACTGACTGCTCAAAAATATACATCTTGTATCCACTGAACATTTTATGTTTTCCATAGCTGTGCTGTGTTAATAGTTAGTTATTCCTATGCCTCACCCACTGCTTACTCAGAATAACATTAGTTTTTTCTCCCAGCGCTCACTAAACATGTATTTAATAATCTCAGCTTTGCCAACCAACACAGGTTAGCAAATGGTTGCTTGTAGTAGGAAACTGTCCTTTCATAAAATATTTATTTTTAATCTGTAATAGTAAATCATTAAATAATAAGTCATTAATGGCTAAACAGTCCCTTAATTTTTTTCAAACATAAAAATGATAATTAAAAAATACTAAGGTATCGTGAATACTTGCTTTGTTTTCACTAAACCTATAAAGAAAATAATTTTATTCTCAATTTAAGCTAAGGACATAAAAGTGAGACCAGTTAGATAACTGTCGCAAGGGTATTTGGCTAAGTGAGTGGATGCACTGGGATGTAATGTCAGACACTCTAATTTCAGAGAAAGCACTCTTAAGCAGCCTGCTGTATGGAAACTACTGAGGTATATGTAAACATCCAAAACTGCACAGCTGTGAAGGTACATATTAAAGTATATCATGTGTTTACTACATGACCACATAAAGTTAAAGAAAAAAAATCGCAGTCTAATGATGGTAACCATAATAATTTCTAAATGAAATACTCTAAATTGTACTTAGAGATGAAAAGGCTACCATTTTAAAGCCAGGTAATAATTGTATACAAAAATCTAGGAGAGTTCGTCGAAAATGGTGTGATGTCTCTGTGCATGGAAACTTGAAATTAGGAAGGAAACAGCTGATCCCACTTGGATAAATCATCAGCAGCACAGAAGAATTCAAAGAGGAAACAGTCCAGCCATTTTCACAGCTGGAGATCAAGAACCACAAAAGCAAAAATTACAGAGGAAAGCAGATGAAAAACAACAAACATTTTTACAAAACAAACATTTTGGGAAACACTATTATACCACGGATGTTTCTTTAGCCTGTTAGACTAAATGGACTACCCTGACCCACTGAAGAAAACAAAAATGTTGCTATATGTGTGCTGAGTGCAAGGAAACACTACTGAACAATGAAGTTATGAAAATCCTTATCGTATGAGGTACATATGTATAAAACACCCCCTCACACCCCACCAGCCCCTCCCCCTCCTCATTGCACTCCCAACAGGAGGATATCTGAAAGGCTATAAACCAAATCTTAAGAGTAGTTGCCTCTGGGTACATAACATTTTGAGTGGCTTTAAAAAAGCCACCTTTTTGCTTATTTGTATTTTCTGACTTTTCTATAATGAACAGGGACTGACTTAAGAAGAAGAAGACTAGTATTTTATATCATTTAATGAGCACTTACATGCTGCTCATTATGTACAAGCACCATATTAAACCAGTTTCACAATCAAAATGTTAATACTTCAATTATGTAAAATAAATTTGTGTAGAGAATCCTCTGAATAAAGAACATAAAATGCAGTCTTTGAAATTAATGAAGCCCATGCGTACCTTTAGCTCTTCAATCTGCTGCTTGACAGTTTCAAGATCTGTTCCAATTGGTGACATTGAAGCTAATTTACCACCCGCAATATCTACCCAGTCAAATATGGCCTGAAAAACACATTAGTCCATGAGCTATTAGTACATCTGAAATTGTTGTAACATCCCAAGTGTTACAGAAAAGTACAATCATAAATCTATACAGGTATTAAGGAATGAGCCTATTTTACAAATTAAGATGGTTCACCTAAATAAAAGCAACAATATGCTGAAAAAATTGTCCCAAATATGCAATAGATATAACCTCCAATTCTGTGTCCACGTTTGCAAAGGAAATTTTTTTCTGAATAGAATCTTAGAATACTACGAACTTTCAAAAATCTGCACTTGAAAAAAAGTTTTAGAAATTCTGACACATGAAACAGAATTCTCCATGCTTTCTTATGTCTAAGAGGCCGATTATGTAAATATATTGAAAGAAAAAGACTCAAATCCATCTGCTTATTCAAATAAGCAAGAAGTTTATTGTTTAGCACTTGAGCAAAATATTTGGCCCAACTAAAGCCTTACATATTATTTAGATTAGCCATTAAAATCCTGCACCTCCAAAGATTAATATTATGACCATTATTCTGAATTACAACACAGACTACAGGATCTCTTTTTCCCGTTCTTGTTAGGTAATACAAACATTTTAAGAAAGGCACAACTCACATTTCCTTCAGATACTGAATACACAAAATTATAATGGACTTTCATGAAATTGCCAGACCATATAGGGGGAGGAAGAATCTTGGAAACTACCTGGTATTTTTAGTTATCATTAATAAACCCAAGAATTTAAGCAGCAACCCAGGAAATAAAATTCATTTTACTTTACAATCAAACCGAAACGTCTAAAGCTTCTGGATCTTTAACATCTAGTTCTAGCTAGCCCCAGCTATTTAACAAATCAAGTGGCCCTTCCTCCCTAGAGGTGAGGCTACTAACCTCTAACGGGCCTTGTTTTTCTTGCAGGCATAAGAAGAGTGTGAGTCCTGGCACCTAGCCAGTGACCTCGATGGCTGATGGCTCCTGAGGCCAAAAGGCTGCAAATGGTGGCAGCGCCACCTCTAGCCATGGAGAGGGCACAACTCAGTCATTTACCAACAGTACGGGAAAATTATGACCTGGTCTCACAAACTGAGGGCTGGAGCCTGATTAGTTACTGGCCATTGAAACCTAACCAGTAAATTATCTCTCTGGTTAAAAAGTGGGGGAAGGAGGAATGTTATATAAGATATTATTTGTAGTTAATTTTTTCATATATTTCCAAAGTTCAAAACACTTTCAGCTGGCATAAAGCCTGGCTTGTGATATTTATTTTTACAAATATAGAAAAGGAATGGCATAATAAAAAGGAAAAGATGTTCTCATCTGAGCTTTAAAAATAATATTCACTTGGTGTTATGGAAATACTCAGAAGGGCTTTTTCCATACAGTAGGAGGATTGACAGAGTCAACGTTGGCCAGCCTGTTAGGAAATGGAATAAGGCTGAAGAAGGTAGGGAGAGAAATGTCCCTGAGTTGGCCTCATCTGACAAGACGATTCTTTATTAAAAAAAAAAAAAAAGAAAGAAAGAAACTTAAAAAATGGTTAATAAACAGAATGAGAACCCTTAAGGGCTGTGAAAAACAACGATGAAAAGGAATTATGTATATGGAAAGGAAGAATAACATTTTACATTTTACACAACAGATTATGACCTAATAAAACAGAAATCTATTTTAGTTCACGGGGAACACTGGCTTCAAATCAAATTTCTTTACTTCGGACTTTAAACTTCATGGTATTTTTAGATAGTGTTTACTCCTTTCATCTTACTCCACTCAACTTTAGAACAGAACTCCGATTCGGTTCCATCTCACTGTCTGGTTAAACATTAAAATTTTTCTTTTCAAAGTAAATTTCACCATGTGCATAAAAATGTACTTAGATGTCTCTATAGATCTACACAGATCTCGAGAAATTACCTTCTAGAAGGCAAAACACAAAACAAAGTAGGCGAGGCAGTTGCACGCACACTCGCAGCCCTGGGGCGGTGCCCATGTGAGCATCTGCAGCCCTCGGTCACATGCTTCCTCCCCACCAGCAGCCCCGCCGTGACCCCGTTACCTGCAGTCCGTCCTGGTACTGGACGGCAGCCTGCATCGCCTCCTCCAGTTTGTCCACCCGGTCTTTCCAAGCCTTATTTAGAGAATCCCAGGCTGAATTTAACTACAACATAAATATTAGAACTCTTTTAGTGTCATCTGTTAAGTTCTCAACTACTATCAAATATGCTTTAGTTAAACAAGATCTCTTTAAAAATGCGTTCTAGTGAGAGAAGGAAATATGCTAGCCGCACCTCATCTATACTCTTCTTGACAATGGGTTTATCGGGTTCCCCACATGCAGCAATGAGTTCGGAACCCAGGTTAATAACTATATCCAGCTCTTCCTGTAGTCCATCTATTTCTTCCTTTATGGCCTACAATAAGAAATAACAGCCTTAGAGTTCTAAGCAAAAACACACTGGAACTAAAAAGATGTACACGAAGACATTAATTAGAGTTATTTCTAGGAGGTGGGATTAAGATCAATTTTCTTCTTCTTTCTCTTTTCCAAGCTTCTGCATTAAATTTTTTCAATAAGAAATATTTTAAAGAAAAAAACAGCATCCTTTGTAACAGACATCAAATGTTTATTATGAAAACAATATTTAAAGAATTAATTCTATGTAACAAATACCAGAACAAGCTCCTTTAAATATTAGTAACAATGAAAAGTGTAGAAATATACTTTTTGTTCCAAACAGAACAGTTTGGCAATATTCATTTAAAATAGAGGTTAAGTGGTCTGAAAAAAAAATCTAAAAAAACCCTACCCGCTCCCCACACAACAAAACCAGATACAGAGAACAGATTGGTGGTTGCTGGAGTCAGGGGATGGGGGAAGGAGAAATGGGCAAAGGGGGTGAAAAGGTGAAAAGGTACAAAGTTCCAGTTATTAAAAAAGAAGTCATGAGAATATAATGTACAAGCATGGTGACTGTAGTTAATACTACTATGTTGTATATTTGAAAGTTGCAAAGAGTAGATCATAAAGAATAAAATAACAACAAAACAGATGTAAGTAAAATACGAGTTTGAAAACTGCATACAAGTTAGCATACTTGTTAGTAGATTTAGGATAATCTAGCTCTGGATTAAATTTTATGTCATTTCCTTAGGACTTGTAAACTACAAAAAAAAGGGGGGGAATGCAGTGTTCTACTTTTGCTTTTATCTTTGTGGCTGAATATATTCATTCACTCGAGAAACACTTAATAAGCATAAACCAAGCCCTAAACTAGGCATTGGGGGTACAAATAAAAGTAGATAGGGCCATTCCACTCAAGGCAACTAATGTGCAAAGGTACAGAGACTAGAAATAGCACACCGCAGTGCTGGGGGAGCCACTTTCTAATAAAGCAGCCTCAGGACAAAACGGCTTTGGAGACAGAGGCTGGCCTATGCTAGGCTATGAGAGGCCCATCCACTGTTGGAGGGAGTTTGGATTCGATACAGTAGGCAGTGGATGCCTCTGAGGGGTTTGAAGCAGCGATACAGTGAGATCAGATCTGAAGAGAAGACTGATGGCAAGGCTGGAGGCCTGGGAAGGAAAGAGACTCTGCAGGTAGGGCTACCACTCGGGATGACTTCAGAAGCCAAAAATGGAGCTAACAAGGCCCTGAAATAAGGCAGAAGCAGTGGGATGAATAGAAACTTTTAAAATACGTACTAAGTGAAATTTTGGGGTATAACCTATCTCCTACAACATCACCAGGCATTCCACTTTCAGAATGAAATATAAATATTAATAGAGCAACTCTGAATATTTACCAAAGGAACCCAGGTTTCATTACACCACAACTTTTTTTTTTTTTTTTTTTTTTTTTAACTTTAAAGGAGATTTTCTGCTTACCTCTGCTGCTTCTTGCTGCTGTTTTACTACTGAGGGATCAATTCCAGGATCCTCTAGATCCCGGATGAAATCTTGTGTATCTTTAGTGGTTACTACCAATGACATGTGATCACACCAGAACTTTTCTGCTAATTCCATTACATCCAGTAGTTTGGCTTCCCTTTCTTCCACCAGTGTGTGTATATTCTCCCAAATGAAAACCATTTGGTCAAGCTTATCCTGAACAGCTATGACACAAAATAGTATCAAAAAGGCAGTATGTTAGTGCCATTTAAGCAACAAAGCCAAATGTTTCAGTTCACATAAGAACAGTGATTCAATCTGCTAAGTATCTAAAACTGGATCTAATTTTGGTTGACCCCAGTTTACTGGGTATCGCTAGGCCCAACCCAGCATATTCCAAAGGCAAGACCTCAGGCTACCCTACTCCTCCTGAACCAAGGCTCTTTTTGACAAAAGTAGATGCTCAAAGGCAAGTAAGCTCAGTGTAGACCTAAGTTTCAAGTTTACCAAGGCTGACCTTAATTCCAAAGAAAATGACATAACCACATAAGCTCTCCAAGTCAAGAATAACAATGTCTGTCCAGTTCTAGGAATTTAACAATGTAGGATATGTATTTTGGGCTTGTTTCTTATCATAAACTTCCACTAATCTATGTGTGTGCTTTTCCTTTGGACCGCCCAGCTCCTATCTTTAAGATGGCTGGCTAAGGTCATGGTTGCCATTTCTGTGGCTATGGGAACACCCATTCTGGGGTACCCATTATGTAAAGTAGTGTATGATTAGTAATAAGGAAAAAAAAACCTTAGGTTTGGTGTTATTAGCATCATCTTTTAAACATCTGGTTTAAAAGTCCCAGAGAACACATGGCTTTTGCATAATGTCACGTTATGTATGTAACCGATTCCACAAACACAGGAAAACATTAATGAGGGATTTATGTACATAGCCCTTCAACCCCACTGGTAATACCTTTTCTAAAATCTGGCACTTTAGGGAGCCTGGGTGGCTCAGTTGGTTAAGCAACTGCCTTCGGCTCAGGTCATGATCCTGGAGTCCCAGGATCGAGTCCCACATCGGGCTCCCTGCTCGGCGGGGAGTCTGCTTCTCCCTCTGACCCTCCCCCCTCTCATGTGCTCTCTCTCTCTCATTCTGTCTCAAATAAATAAAATCTTTAAAAAAAAATAAAATAAAATAAAATAAAATAAAATAAAATAAAATCTGGCACTTTATTATGCAATTAGACTGTCAGTAAACAGCATGAACATTTAGAATTATTTTAAAAGTAAAGCTCTATTGTTTCCTTATTCTGGAATTATTACCTTTGGCAGATATGTCTTTGTCAGTGCCCTCAGATCTTGCGATCATTTCCTCTCCGCGCTTTTTAAGAGTTTCATACAATGGCTGTAGCTTCTCCATGTCTACTGACACGTTCTTATTCTCACTGATCTGCTCCTTAATCTTTTCCACCTCAGCTGAGATCGAAGGTGGCTGCCTCAAACGCTCCACAATGCGTTCCAGGCTCTCAAGGATCTGGTCTATCTTGTCATGGAACTAGAAGTAAATCAAAGGGATAATTTATGGGGAAAAGACCTGTGATATCAAAAGTGAAATTTAAATGAAAAAAAAAAAAACATCTAATTTCTCAATCAAGAATTAAATCTTCGATCCTCTGTTAATATATCTACCCAATTGAGTGTATTTGTCAGAAACAGTATAGGTTAATATATAAATGGACTACCTGATATCAGCATCTTATCCATTGCTTCATTTTATCACAATTCAAATGAATTTTAAAAATTAAGTCCAAAAATCTGTGTGTTTTTCTATCAAAACTGTTTTGTTTTTACTCATTACTTTGGTATTCTAAAAAGTTGTATTATTAAGTGTAAGACTCAAGAGCATTTTTGATGAGAATAAAGGTATTTCTTAAGTTATACATTTCCTGAACTGGAAAATGTTAAAAAATGAAACAAAAACAAAAGCCTCCCTGACACTGTAACAGAAGTCTGAATTTCATTCATGGTCAAACACATAATCAGATTCACGAAAGCATTTCAAAGTTTTGTCTGGAAGGTACCACAGACAATAAAGCAAGTTATAAAAACTCGCTCAGGCACAGGTTCTACGCTATCCTCAATATTAAAGGAATCACCACTCAGGATTCCAGAAAATGGACCACTCTAATGTCAGTGTATCTAATGATTAAAGCTCAACTTTGAAAATGGAAAACCTGTAGGTAATTTCAAATTTATAACATCTTGAAAAAAAGTATTTTCGAAAAAGAAAAACATCAATTTCCAACTTTATATTTTTTCCTTCTTACTCAGTCCACGCAGTCTTTCTTCTTATTGCCCTCTTGGGAGTGTCTCATTAATAATGATAATAACAGTTTCTTCTATCTCTCGCAAAGGCAAATATTCTTTTCTACTCTGGATGGACACTTACTTAAATATTTGGACAGTGATGACCACTGTATGTTTTTTAAGTCACTGAAAATTATTTTGTATTGTATCTACAAGCAGACAGAGAAATACAAGGACTGGACCAGCCAAATACCACTCTGAGAGGCCAAAACATCCATACTCAGATTTAACATAGTGAAGTAATTTTGGTTGAAATTTAATCAGGAGATCCAAGAAAATGTGTTTCCATGCTCTTCTGTTCGGAAGAGCTCAATCATCTTTCTGGTGCAAATGATTACCTGAGTAGACTGAGAAATAGCTTCATCCAACGCCACGGCTCGCTTTTTGACATCCTCTTTAATTTGACTGTAAAGGGTGTCAGCTGCCACGTACTTCTCTTGGATAGAAAAGCCTTCGCCTGGGCTCAATTCCAGTAACTGTGGCCCAGTTTTGTTCATCTTATCTATATGAGGCTTGTGTTCGGCTATCAACTCTCGCAGTTGCTATAACAAACCAAACAGCTTCTCAGTATCTCGGGGTCACACCTCCATAATACAGCTGTCTACATGCCCAGTGCATCCAGCTGGCAAGAAACTCCAAACACCCTCCCCATCACAAGGCATTTACCATAGGATGGCCCATACTGCTCTTTGCCAGCAAGAGATGGCCCTGACAGAAAGAATAAACAACAGTCTGGTCATGTCAAAGTCTCTCTTAAGGGTAAGACACAAAAATGCTGGTTGAGTGAAATAATGAATCGCGGTTCGTTATGCATTTCCCATCAAGAGCGGTACACTTGGACAAGGATCATATTACATGAAAGAATTATGAAATCACTATATCCCCAACCTATAGAGACCAAGCTATAACTCTTGGTGTCTCTTTCTGTATACTCAGGATGTATGCAAAAATTTAAAATGGAGGAAGGAAGAAAGAGAAGGAAGGAAAAGGAAAGAAGCTCAGCAGAGGGTAGACATAATGCAGAGAGAAAAAAAACTATACCTAAAGCTAAGTTAAGGGGATATAAACCCACAAGGTATTGTAATTATATATATTTAAACCAATACAAGATGTGTACATATGTATTACATTATATATACCTAAGTATAAATCTATTCTATATACATATATGACATGTATGATATATACATATGAATGAATCTATCTGTATTTATTTTATTTTAAAATGTTAAAGACTACAGGGTAATCAATCTATCAGACTGATTGACACAGCTATATACGGAGTATTATTTGTAAAGTGCATTTAAAGAAAACTATATGACATATTTTGCATGATGTGTCATCTAATCAAGAGACATAATGATATTTATACTAATGAGTGTGTGTATAATCCAGGTGGAGCCCCAGTCCTTCTAGGGAGACAAATCTACACTTCATGGAACCCAGGGCCTCCACTGAGCAGTTTTTCATGGGCCAAATCCAAAGCCACATCCATCTTTGCTTCCAGGTTTCCCTGAGGCTAGCCTCCCTGTAGAACTAAGGAGCCTTCCATTTGTACCACATTAGTGATTAGGTTCCTTAATCAGAAGTTCCTTGCCCTGACCAGAAGGTATATCTCCAATTTTGCTACCCAGCCCCCAACAAAAGTTTCTCTGAGAGAAATTATATTCAGGAAAGATAGTCTAGAGAAAAGCTACCAATCTTCTCCTGCAAATAGTTTCATTTCTATGATTCATCAAGATCACCAAGATGGCTACACAGATCTAGATTTATATTTAAAGTACTCACTAAAATCAGTCATATAAATTATTTTGAAAACCGTTAAGGAAGTTGGTACATTACATCATCAACAATCCCCAATACCATTTTTGAAGTTTTTCTGAAGGTAGTTTCAAAACTCTTGAAAAAGAGGTAAATAAACATAAATTCAATTAAAATAAAAGAACGGGGTGGTCCAAATATAACCTGCTGCACATAAGAACATGGGAGGGTCATGTCTAGGATCTAGGATCTCCTGAGGGGTCCAGACTGAGATGTTCTTATTTTTGTTTCATATTATTAGATCATATATTCATGCTACCTTACAGAATGGAGATAGTAATTGTAGTATCAGCTAACAGACAATCTCACAAAAAAAGAATGTGTACACATGTTCTGGTTTCAATACTCTACAAGGCATGGTTGTAAAACCAGCTTACACTCTGAGTTATCAAGAGACTATCAGATAAAATGAGAGACCTCTGCTGACATTTCCTGAGTTGCCTAGCATCTAGGTAGATCTCATTTGTGCAGCACCACCATGGGACGTCCCTTAGTTTGGGATGTACTGAGATGACCCATTTTTAGACTATTCCTTTTTTAGATGTCTAGTAGTACTACACGTCTACTTGGGTGTATGTGTGGAGAAAGGGCCCAGTAGATGTCCTTTGCCCCATATGTAAGAAAATGGTTCTTGGCAACATAGTGCCATAAGAGTCCGGTCACACTAGAGATACTTCTAGCGTGCGACCTTAACATATCTACCATATAGTAACTGGCTCTTAGAGCCATTTTTCATTCCCAGTTAGAATGAACTAGATCTTCCCAAATACAGCTGAAGATGAGCTGTGGAGCTATAGAAGAAACGCTGTTCTAGAAGGCTATAAATATTATGAAAAATTTCATTGAATAATTTGAAGACTGGGTTACAAAGTTTTGTAGTTCCTTTATATAAGAAACTGTAAATTTGAGAGCTGAAAGACTATGCTAAAAAGGGAAAATTAACTCGGTTTTGAAATTCAATAATAATTCAGTAATAACTTTTCCATTATCTGATATTATGCTAGAAACATAGCTACTCAAATCTCACCTCAGAATAGAAGAAATCCATGGAACATTTTATATTAGAAGTTATTCAGTGGATAGGCATCAGGATTTCTGCCACAAACAAATCTTTATACTAAAATTAAATTCAATTCTGCATAATTTTTAAGTCTTTCTTCTGCTGATGTAGGTAGAACTCAATAAAATTTCCATTTTGCATTAAAGTGTTGACTAAAGCTCTTGTAAACAAATACTTAGAGATATTCTTCAATGCCAGTAGATTAAAAAAGTAAACAAACAAAACTAATAAGAAGTGTGTCATGTCCTTCAAACAATGATGTAACATACCAAGTTAAACTTTCTATGCATGCATGCATGCATGCACACACACACACACACACGAATAGTCTCAGAGTACCATTTGTACGGATCTGGGAGACACAAACTAGGTTCGTAAGTCCCTAAACAGCAAGAACTCCAGATTCTTTTCTGATAGTCTTGAGCCCTCTCTCAAACCCTTGCAAAATTTTAGGCAATATTAATATTTAAGTAACTGCTGAAAGGGCTTCATACCATTTTATTTATGTTTAAAACATGATGCATTTGTAGATGTAAATACACTAGAGAGTTTACTCATATATACTTATAGGAGCAAAAACCATCAAAAGAGTGAAAAACAGAGGAGAGACAACTTGTCTTTGTACTTCAGCATTTTTCCTTTCCATTGAGCTAGCTTTTACATTATTTGTGTTTTGACATATTGTTGTATTGTTTGTTTCCTCCAAGCTCAGTGGTCTTGTCTGTATGATGCTGCTTTGATATATTTCTACTCTTTGCTTACATTCTAGATGGCTCCAACCAATACCATATGAATTGTAAAACTTAGTCGACATATGTAAATTAAAAGCAATTCAACATGCCTAAATGGGAAGTACTTCAAAAGCTTATTTCTCTAACATTTTAAAGCAGGAACTTAGTTTTTGTACAGGATGGTTTATACTTCATATATTCTAGGAAAGCTGTGATGTAATTAATGACATTCACAATGAGTCTGCTCACTGCTACTCTGGAACACAGGTAAGCAACTCTGAGGAAAGCAACTGTGCAGACCAGAATAGGATATTGCCAAAATCTCCTAATAAGGTAGGGCATCAAACCGCATTAAAAAACCACCATGACAGTGCTTGCTTCAGCAGCACATATGCCAAAAACCACCATCATAATCACGATTCTCTTCTAATGGGGAATACAACCCTCTCTTTAATATCAAGCTTACCCGATGCTCTTCTTGCTGTTGTCTTAGAGTTTCATATTCAAGGGCTGGGGCAGGAAGTTGAGAGATGATTCTTTGTGTTTCTGTCAGCCATGGCCAAAGTTCTTCATAGGTTTCCCAGAACTGGTTAACCAGGGACTGTGCCCGTTCTAGCTGTAGATACCTCTCTGAGTTTACCTGGCAGATGGCATCATAGTTCTTCAACACCTTGTCTAGTTTTTTCTAGAAAGTAAGAGAATGAAATGTGTTTAGCTGGCCAAGCAGGCCAAAGAGCACACGTACTCCACAGTGTTTTTTCTTGCACTATATGCCTAGAGCAAAGCAGGCGCTCAACAAATACATGGTTAATGAATAAATCATTAAAGCCTATTTGGATTGTAACTAGTTCTATGTATAAAAGTTCATTTTAATTAGAATTTAAAAAGACCCCTCAAGGGGCACCTGGCTGGCTTAGTCAGGAAAGCATGTGACTCTTGATTACTTAAAAATAAAACTTAAAAAAAAAAAATCCTTCAGGTTCATTCATATTGTTGCACATGGCAGGATTTCCTTCATTTTTAAGGCTGAATAATATTCTACTATATGCTAATGTTGTGTTCTTAACACAATAAAAAAAAACTTTTTCCCATATATGTGTAAAAAATAGCAGAAATGTGGAAAACATCTTAAAAATACAGTAATTGGAGATTAAGCTAATAAATTATGATATATTCACACAATGGATTTTTATGTCTTCATCAAAAATCATGGGATTAATGACAGAGAACCTCCCCCCACCTCCAAATATCAGGTGACAAAATCCAAAATATAAACAAACAAATAAATAGCCTCAAGTTTGTATGAATAAGACACTGAGCTTTCCAAACATAATAAGCAAAATTCTTCAACTATCCTTCTAGGTCCTGTAGGTCTTCTAGCTTAGAAAACAAGTCTCATATGAGTCTAGCAACATTAACATTACTTTCTAGCCCAAAACAAGGACTAACTTCCACAAATGAAATTGTAAGAGGAACTGCTAGTCAACAAAATTAATTACACATATTAGAATCAGAGTAGAACATTATACTATATACTATATTTTGTGGGCTGGTCACAGTGATCTAGATTATGGCATAAATTCACATCATAAACCAACAGCAGAAGATAGAGCACCATAGTAATCTAATAAACCACAGAATGACACAGAAATTATTTCATCATTATCAATATTTTTCATATCAAGGTCTTGTAAAAATAATAAAGGAAACGTTAAGTTATAAATAAGTAAATTGCCAGAATAAATAGAAGAGGAAGTATCAGTATACAGTTACACTACAGTTACATACTTTGTCTATGTATACCTTAAAAGCAATGTATACTCTAAAATGTGATCTTAGGCACAGATATTTGTGTCATTTTTTTGCTGTGGGGTATTTTCCTACCAGAAGCATTAATATACATTAATTAAACATTTTTACTTGTGGCTGGTTTTTCATCAATTTAAAGGGATTATTAAAAATACATAAGCTAGATGCTTCCTTAGTTATTCAGCTCATTGTTTTTCCTATACAACTTACTGAAATTTTACACAGGATGAATTTCAGCATTAGAGAGAACCACATATTTTGAAGCATTTAAACAAGAGTTGTGACATACATAGTAACAATTTATACTGATAATAATGTCAGTAATACAGCTAACATTGAATGTTTAATGTGTGCCAGTTATTCAAGGACACAATCCTTAATAGTTTTAGCAATTTTTTACTAAAAAAAATTGTCCCCAGGGCAATTCCCTTAAGGAACATTCCTTTTACTGTCACTCTGTAAGCTTGAAAAATGTCTTATTTAAAACTAATGATTTAGCTGTCTAAATGGCAGCTGTGGATAAAGGAAATGTGCTCCTCTAGGATTGAGAGCTTAACACAGGCCATTTATTCAAGAATCTCACCGCCAGTCACACAGACAAGCTTTTACCTTCATTGATTGCTTTTCCTCTTCACTGCATGTGGCCATGATTTTATGTCCAGATTTAACAAGTTCATCAATAATATCCTTGTGTCTCAAAATCTCCATGGTGAATGTCTGTGATTTACCAAAATAAAGATAAAAAAAACAGAGAGTGTATCACTAAAATGAAAACAATCAGGCAAAGATGTTAAAAATACTAAGTTACACTAGAGGGGTCTTGCAAAGTAAATCATGCAAGCACACTGTCTACACTTGGGGACACACTAACAAATAATTCTGATATAATTGGAAATGCACTTCTTCACCTTTTGAAGCTGCAGCTGAGCAGAGGTCTGGTCTTGCTCAAGCCTGATGTCACCCAGAGACATCAATTTCTTTTCGGTTTCAGTAATCCAGGATAACTCGGCATCAGCTGCTTGGTCAAACTAAACAAAAGATAAATAATTAGGTCAGAAAGTTCCTGTCACTGGTGCCAGAAAAATACCCCTCTACATTTCTTTGAAATATCTTAATTACCACACAAGTGGAAAATTTGAGCTTATCTCTTCATGGTATCCTGAAACAGTTTATGATGATGACTAAAGTCATAAAGAAAGGAGAACTTCCCACAGAGTATTTAAACACAAGCTCTTAAAAGGCACTGGATGCGTAACACAGCATTAATGATTTTAGCACAGCTAACTCTGTTGCCTTGTTTTTGGTAATCATAAGAATTTTCTCCTTCAAACCTCAATGAGATACCACCTCACACCAGTCAGAATGGCTAAAATTAACAAGTCAGAAAACGACAGATGTTGTTGAGGATGCAGAGAAAGGGGAACCCTCCTACACCATTGGTGGGAATGCAAGCTGGTGCAGCCACTCTGGAAAACAGCATGGAGCTTCCACAAAAAGTTGAAAATAGAGCTACCGTACGACCCAGCAATTGCACTACTGGGTATTTACCCCAAAGATACAAATGCAGTGATCCGAAGGGGTACGTGCACCCCGATGTTTATAGCAGCAATGTCCACAATAGCCAAACTATGGAAAGAGCCAAGATGTCCATCGACAGATGAATGGATAAAGAAGATGTGTGTGTGTGTGTGTGTGTGTGTGTGTGTGTGTGTGTGTGTGTGTGTGGAATGGAATATTATGTAGCCATAAAAAAGAAAAACCGAAATCTTGCCATTTGCAACGACGTGGATGGAACTAGAGGGTATTATGCTAAGCGAAATAAGTCAGTCAGAGAAAGACATGTATCACATGATCTCACTGATATGAGGAATTCTTAATCTCAGGAAACAAACTGAGGGTTGCTGGAGCGGTGAGGGGGGGAGAGGGATGGGGTGGCTGGGTGATAGACACTGGGGAGGGTATGTGCTACGGTGAGCGCTGTGAATTGTGTAAGACTGTTGAATCACAGACCTGTACTTCTGAAAGAAATCATACATTATATGTTAAAAAAGAAGAAGAAGAAGATAGTAGGAAGGGAAAAATGAAGGAGGGGAAATCGGAGTGAGGAGATGAACATGAGAGACTATAGACTCTGAGAAACAAACTGAGGGTTCTAGAGGGGAGGGGGGTGGGAGGATGGGTTAGCCTGGTGATGGGTATTAAAGAGGGCACGTACTGAATGGAGCACTGGGTGTTACACGCAAACAATGAATCATGGAACATTACATCAAAAACTAATGATGTAAGGTATGGTGATTAACATAACATAGTAATAAAAAAAAGAGTACTACTCAAATTGAACAGCTCAAAAAGTCAATAGCTGGATCAATCATTGCATCCATCATTTTAATCCATATGATTATGTGGGCAGCATTCCACTATCTACATATAAGTCTCCTAGCAAAACTCATGAAATATTCACATTTATTTACCATATTACGTGTGCATAAACATATGTGCAAAATATGTTTCTTTATGTAGAGTATATCCCGAAACATCTCACGTATAATTTTTTTACATCTCATTTAATAATAGCAAAAACCACTTCAAAGAGTATTCTTAAATATTTTAAGAGGTTTTATTTTCCTGATCTTAACAATTCATGGCAGAAATTCATAAAGTACAGAAAAATATACAGAAGAAAATTAAAACCTGGAGTTAATACTGTTGGTATTTTAGTGAATTTTATTCCAGAAGTTGAAAAAAATTTATAAAAGCTCGGTATAATATTGTATAAACAGTTTCATATCCTGCTCTTTCATTTATTATGAACACTTCCCATGTCATAGTCTTTTAAATGTGAATTTTAAGTAACATCATTCTATTCTAGCATACCTGGATATTTTTATTTATGGTCACTGCATTTTCTGCTATCATATAAACAAACCTGTAATAAACAGAAATGTCTGATGGCATCTCCAATTAGTTCCTTAGGGTAGATTCCTAGAAGTTGACTACCAAGTCAAAGAGCATAAATATTTTCGATACCTTGCATCAGACAGAAGTCAATGCTTCCCAGGGCAAGCAGTTACCGTAAATGAGCAAAGTGGGCAAGTGCCCCCACAAGCACCAGTGGTAAATGGTAACTAACGGTGTGGCCTCAGTTGGAAGACTTAATGGGAAACAGACACTGTGAGCATTCAAGTCCAATATTGCCAGAACTTCTAATTTTTCAAGAGAATGTGGAAATCTAGATGGGGGTAGGGGGTAACTAAGTGAGGAAAGAGAAGGGTAGAGATAAGAAACTAGACTGGAAAATAATTCATTCTTGTAAAACACTCTGCGACACTATGCAGACTCCTGGGAAGATGGAGTAGATATACTTTTCCCTGTTCCTCGTAGGTACACCTAAAAACCCTGGGAGGTGTACACATGCATACACTGCATACAAAACACACGTAAGAAGACTGGAAGGAGAGAGAAGAGAGCAGAACCGCTGTGGGTTCTGGCGCTCAAGGAACAATGAGGTGGTGAGTTCTCCAGGTTTTCTTCTTGCCCCACATATCCTAGACTGGATACTGGAGAAAATGCAACCCAGAAACACCCAGAGGCAGAGACAAACCCCCAAGAAAAGGCTGCTCTCTCAGCGAAATGACCAGGAAAGGGGCACCCTAGCAAGAGAACATTTAAACAATAGCCACTCTGTCTAAACACCACAGAACAGAGGCTGTGGTCCCACCCACACTCATGCCAAGAAAGGCCTAGATTGTCACCCTCATGAGCCAAGAGGACAAGGAGCTGATGACACTGCTGCAGGGGGATGTCACAGAAGACCACACAGGGAGCTGGAACTTTAGTTCCCACGGGCCAGTAACAAGGCTCCTGCCCACAGTGTCTTGGAGATCATGTGGGGAGCCCCCCACAAGCAGTAATGAATTGCCCCTCTCCGTCTCCTCTAGGGTGGTGTCAGGGAAGGCCTAGTGGAGAGTCAGGATTTTCACCACTGCTTAGTGGTTAACGTAGTCACCTTCATCGAGGTGGTGGAAAAGGCTGCTCAGAGAGCTGAAGTCCATCCAACTCCCATTCCAGCCAGCAGATCTGAGGAGCGCCCCATTAGGTATCATGAGGGGCTGAGCGGGGAACCTGGATCTCTTCCACCTGGTAGCACCCCTGGCTTCTTCTGCTAGTGGTGCCAGAGGAAGCCAGTCAAAACAGAAAGTTTAATTAAGACCCAAAACTCATAACTTCATAGCAAGAACCAAGAAGACCTCCAATGGAACTAAACAAAGATAATCAATGGGACACCAGTCCCTAGAGGACAGAGATGTTAGCACTGTCTGACAACAATTTTAAAGCAGCTATGATAAAAAATGCTTCATTGAGCAATTTCAAACACAGCAGAAATGAATGAAAAATTAGAGAAGACCTTAGCAATAAAACAGTATCAGCAAAGAAAAGAGGCTATATAAAGAACCAAACGGAAATTTTAAAACTTAAATGTACAATAATAAGCTCAGTGGATGTGACCAATGAAGGGCACAGAGGAAAGAGTCAGTGAAGTAGAAGACAGAACAGAAATTACCCAATCTGAATAAAAGAAAATAGACTGGAGGAAAAGAAAATCAACAGAACCTCAGGGATCTGTGGAACTACATTAAAAGACCTAACATTCATATTACTGGAGTCCCAGAAGGAGAGGAGAAAGAGGCTGTAGCTAAAAAGTACTCAACCATTTTAGAAATGAAATGCAGGAAAAATCTGTCGTTGCCAGGAGCTAAGGAGAGGACAGAGGTGGGAGACTACAAAAGGGCAGCATGAGGTAGTCGCGGTAATGAAATGTTCTGTATCCTGACTGCATCAATGTCAGCATCCTGCTTGTGATCCTGCGCTATAATTTCGCTAAATGTTACCCCTGGGGAAAATACTGCCCACAATGGGATCATCTCTATATTATTTCTTACAGTTGCATGTGAATCTACAATTATCTTTTAAAAAGTTAATTAAAAACAAAAACAACAAAAGTTCTGTGTAGATAACCTCTCATCTGTGAGTTCCTGTTCGCATTTTCTCTTTTAGGCATATGCTATGCCAAAGTGCCCTTCAGAAAGGATGTGCTAATTTATACTCCCACAAGCAGAGTTTTGCTGTACCCTCATCACCATGGGCCATAATTTATTTTTAAATAATATTTGCCAAGCTTATCAGTGGACTTCCCTCATTATAAGGAAATAACCTGCCAGTCATAACCTGGCACAAACATGAATAGCACTGATTGAGAGTACTGTTGTTATGCTTTCAATCTTACAAGAAAAATTAACAAATTATACAAGTGAAGAATACATAATAATATTATAAATTATTGTTAGTTTTTTTTTCTATATACCATGACCCCATTTGCTTTCACCGTTACGACACGAGTTAAATAAATTTGCAAATAAACAAATAAATACTGAAGCTATTTGCAGGTCAATTTCTTTTAGTCAACAGTTCAGGATAGAAAAAAATTTTAGATAATCATTTGAATAATGGGCCCAAGCCAGAAATATAATAAGGGTAAAAATAATAGTTTTACATTTACCTTTAAAAATTCAACTGCATAAGGATCTGAAAGGGAAGACAGGGCTTAAGAGACCTTTCCTGAACAGCCTCTAGACATGCGACCTGAACAAAATCTGAATACAAACCAACATCTACCAAAAAACGATGCAAAATCAGGCTGCTTTAAGACGAAGATATTGTCTGGGCAGCAGAGACACTATCCTACCTGCTATGATTAGAACTCTCCTTCAAGTGTCACACATTCAAGAGGATCACTGACACATGAACGTTGTTCCAGACAGAAATTCAGAGCTTTAGTCCTCAGAGTGTGTGAGCTCCCTTATAAGGGCAGTACTTCCAGAATGACTGTGTACATGTATATATTCAAACAGAATTATTTATTTTTCCTGTATTTCCCATAATATTATACATTCTTTTTTAGCAAAGCCCCATTTTTCATAAAACTTATTGAAGGGGCTCATGGTTTCACAGACAGTAGTGTTAATAAATGTTTTTTTCATTCATTCATTACTTTTTTCTGCTACTGGGACAAATCAGAACAATATGGATTCCAGAAAGAATCTTGAAAACCACATGAAAAATTCTATCTTGCGGCACTTGGGTGGCTCAGTGGGTTAAGTGTCTGACTCTTGATTTTGGCTCAGGTCATGATCTCAGGGACGCTGGGCATGGAGTCTGCTTAAGATTCCCCCCTCTCTCTCTCTCTCTCTTCCCTTCTCTCTCTCTCTCCCTACCTCTCCCTCTTAAAAAAATTCCATCTTAATCTGGCTCAATAATTTTTACGACGTTACTTATTTCAAATGGAACTACTCATTAATTAGTAATAATTCATCAACGTGAAAAAGGAAAAAAAATATTTTGAGGCACCTGGCTGGCTCTGTCAGTGGAGCGCTTGACTCCTGGTCTCAGGGTTGTGAGTTCAAGCCCCACTCTGGGGGTAGAGATTACTTAAAAATAAAATTGTAAAAAAAAAAAAAAGAAAGAAAATTCAACTAATTTGGGAGCTTCAGATGTAGAAAAAGAAATCCTCATGAAAAACAAGTACAAGGGTCTTCTTTGCATGGATTATTAGCTTTCAAGCCATATACAATAAAACTTCAAAATAAAACTTTATTATGTGATTCACTTAAAGAGTACAAAACTGAGCAAAACAGTCCAGGCCTTTGTACCTGAGTGCAAGTGCTGCAAGATAATCTGAATAAAATTTAATAGTAAGGACTTTTTTCCTCTACTGACCCCCCAAAAAATAAAGTGACATAGCACTCCACTTGTTTGTGATCAGGCTAATTTTAGCATTTACACGAAAGTCCTAATAAATAAAGTCAGGCTGTTAGTGTTAATATTAGTTTAAATCTATTTCTCTGTCTCCTTAAAAAAAGGGATCCAGTGAAAAACAGTATGATGATACATTCTAAGTTGCCAAAATGGAAAGCTGAAACTCAAACACTGTTTCTTCAACCAAGGCAAATATTTGCTCTGCTAAAAGAAAACAAGACTTCAAGCAGAAATTTCCCTTCTGTCTTTTGAGAAATTTTTTTATTAAATTAGCAAATATTTATTGTCCAGCAACAAACAGAACAGCCACGGGGTCTTCATTAAGCAATCTGCAGTAAAGCAAGGCATTTTATTTAGGCCTATGAGTCTTTCAAATGACTATATGTGTGCATTTCTAATAGACCATAAAAGCTGTTTATTTTACAATGTGAGAGCAAGTTTACTAGACCAAATTTTAATAAATTTGTTCACTGCTTACTCAAATAACAGAGATTGACTTCAAATACATTGTAGATCATCTTAGTACCCATAACTGCATTCTGGGAAATATTTTACTAGGTATTATCAGTGGAGTCTAACCATTGACCTACTCTAATGCCTATTACAGTTGAACTAGTATTTCAGGAATTTCCAACAAGATAATGAAAGACAATTTCTTAAAGATTTTATTTTTTAAGTAATCTCTATATCCAGTGTGGGACTTGAACTCACAACTCCAAGATCAAGAGCCCCATGCTCCACTGACTGAGCCAGCCAGGCACCCTGATAGTAAAAGACATTTTAATTGGCTATCTCTAAATATTCCTGAAAAAGAGTCTAAAACAATAATGGCCAGCATTTTACTGAACACACTAAGTGCTTCACATACAGTATCTTCTTTAATCCTGACAACAACTGCATAATCTGGGTATTACCATTAACTCCATTTACAGTCGAGAAAATTGAGGCAGAGAGAAGTTACCTGATTTACCAGAGATTACCCAGCTAGTTAATGTTGGATCTGAGACTCAAACCAAGGTGGCCTGGCCCCAGGGACTGTACTTCTAGTTGCTTGTGCTTGTATACAGTTTGGGCTTCATGAACTCGAAATATTCATGTGATTTCACCAAAAATGGCTCAAATACCCTAACAGTAGGTTTTAACTTCTTATTTAAACATTTCTCTAATCTCTGACAAACTGCTTTTGTATTTATCTAGAAAGTTTCTCTTAAGTGGAAATGGAGGTTTAAGAAAGGCAAAATGGTAAGTGAACCTTAACTCCAAGGACATCCTCTTACTCCCTTCCCCTGGCTGAGGATCTTACCACTTTCTTATGATTAGCATTTCCTTCCATTTTGCTCTGCATTATTCATAACACAGCCCATATTCTCCAACCCCCAACACCGGGAGGGTCTAAACAAATCTCACTTCCGTGGGGGGGGGGGGTTCCTTCTAGTTCTTTAAAAGAAATAAACAGGTGTTATTTTTCTCCAAGGCTGATTCCTAATGACCCGATGACCTGCTTCTTTTAACTGCCCTCAAATCACCAACTTTTATGCCTTTAATATAAAGGGGTCATTGCGGCCAGTAAAATAAGTCAAGGAATTAGAACTGCTGACAAGTGCCTGGGATTCCCAGACCCGGTGAAACACACCCATTTTAGCAACTTCTGACAACTGTGCATATTTGTAAGAGGCAAAGGACAATGAACTGCTTTGAGGTTTAAACAGTCACAAGGGTCTGACTTCAGGCTACAAGTCTGTACGTCTTTTAAATGAAAGTGTCTTCCCCCTTTTCCACGTTGCTCATTTGGTTCAATTTGCAATTAGAGAAAGAAAGCAACAAAAATACGCTACTGTTCATAGGTTTAACAGGCAAAAATGTGTACAGTTGCTAACTTAGATGACCTCATGCATTGTGAGAAGGAGGCAGATGTTTTGCTTTGTTTATAAAGCTCACCATCACTATATACTAAGCTGCCTTGTTCTGCTCAGACTTTCCCTAAAAGTAATGAATGGGCCTAATTCTTTTTTTTTTAATTTTATTTTATTATGTTATGTTAATCACCATACATCGTTTTTTTATTATGTTAATCACCATACATCATTAGTTTTTGATGTAGTGTTCCATGATTCATTGTTTGCGTATAACACCCAGTGCTCCACGCAGAACGTGCCCTCTTTAATACCCATCACCAGGCTAACCCATCCCCCCACCCCCCTCCCCCCTAGAACCCTCAGTTTGTTTCTCAGAGTCCATCGTCTCTCATGGTTCGTCTCCCCCTCCAATTCCCCCCCTTCATTTTTCCCTTCCTACCATCTTCTTTTTTTTTTATATATAATTCTTATAAAAAAGAATATTGTTGGGTGTCAGGGTGGCTCTGTCTATTGGGCATCTGACTCTTGGTTTCCCCTCAGGTTGTGACCTCGGGGTCATGAGATCTAGTTCTGCATTGGGCTCCACGCTCAGCAAGGAGTCTGCTTCTCCCTCTCCTCCCTTCCTCCCTCCCTCCCCACCCATACACATTCTCTCTCTCAAATAAATAAATAAAATCATTAAAAAAAAAAAAAAAAAGACTATTCTCTTCAGAAGGCCAATGCCTGCCAATCTGTAGGGTCAGATGCATATAGTTCTTTCTCATTAGCCCATAGGTGAGGCAGTTTGATTATTTCTCAAAGAGCAATAAATACTACTCAAATTTACATAGGGTTCTATCATAGGACTCTATGATTTCAAAATTCAGTGACACATATTTTCAAAACTCACTATGATATAGGATTAACATAAAAAAAAACTAGCCACATCAAATCAGAACTTTTCTAAAAACTATATTTATATAGGGCTGCTACAAAGTCATGCTAATTAGCAGGTATCTGTGTGCACCCTTCCCTTTCCTTTACAAACTAATTCTTGTCCATGTTTTCCTGGACATCTTTCTTGTCGATGTTTGGAAGCCAATATACTGTGTGATAGTGGCCTGACACCTCACAAGGTCCCTATGCTTTTGCTGAATTCCAAAAAGCAGGTTACAACATTATAAAGGAGGTAGATCTGCATATAAACAACCTTAATGCCTGGGAAAGGGTGAAACACCTTAATAGAAATTTGCTTGGAAACAAAACATTCAGTTATTTAAAATATAGTTTAATCTAGCTAGGTTATTAAGAAGCAAAGCATTAAATCTATACATTTAAAAAATTAACAAGACATGTTCAAGACACATGTCCTTACCCTGTTAACCTGTGGGTGTGGTTATGTTGAGGGTACGGACATGAAAATGTTAATAAAACAAAATGTATGTGACTATGGGTATGTCTGAAAAGATGGGTGGTGGTTATATCATGTCCAATGTTTCAGAAGGAGAAGAGACACAGAACGGTACATGATTTGTTTATACGCCATAAAACAGTACAAAATATGTGGCTAACATCCAGGTCTCAAGATGTTTTTCCATCATCTCTTATATTACACGGATGTATTACCATTGTGTAAACAGAAAACAAATATTTTAGTATCAGTTGTACTCTGGTCCTAATTCCAAACATTTATAAGTGGGCAAAGTTACAAAATAACTTCAGTGATTATATTAGCTCCTTTATAAACTTGAAAATTATAAGTTTAGAAACTATTCTTTGGGGGACAAAACTAAGTCTCTGCCAAACCAGAAAAACAGGTACCAAATTTGTTTTTAAATTCTCCTAGAGAATGATAATTTCATGATCCTGTCAGCACTGTACTCTCCTGGCTCACGGTCCTTGTAGTTGCAGATGCTCTTGTTACATACTTCCATTTTGCTGTAATAATGGCACCTTTCTTCAGATTACTGGAGGAGGTTAGAAAAAATTGCACCACCCCTCAGGATTTTTCCTCTCTGCATAATTTGTAAGGAGACACCACAGTGAGGTAGAATGAGATCTGGGAGCGCCTGGGTGGCTCAGTCGTTAAGCGTCTGCCTTCAGCTCAGGTCACGATCCCAGGGTCCTGGGATTGAGCCCCACATCGGGCTCCCTGGTCAGTGGGAAGCCTGCTTCTCCCACTCCCACTCCCCCTGCTTGTGTTCCTGGCTCTCACTCTCTCTCTCTCTCTGTCAAGTAAATAAATAAAATCTTAAAAAAAAATAGAAGAGATCTGGATTAAATCTGGGTCCAACTCCACCATGTACTAGCTTCTGGGATCACAGTAAGTCCCTTTACTACATATGTTCCTCCCTCTCAAAAAGTGTGTCTCTTCAGCCTAGCTGGAGGATTTCATTTTTTCTGATGGCGTAAGTACATTTTACTGATTTTCTTTATTGCTGCAGGTATTTCACTGGACAGACTTGAAGGCATTTCAAAGGAATTTCACACATGAGTACAGAATAAATACATGTGAACAACGAGAAAATATTAAGAGCATTAATATTAGCTGTATGACCTACCGGTAATAAGACATCACTACTACACACGTGCTTTCTCTCTCAGAAGGAAGACTAGAAGGATAGAGATCATATTATTTACACACATTCTTCCTTCCATGAGTTTTTCTGTATTCTTTCAGAAAATCTTAAAAAAATTTTCTATAACGAATGATTTTATCAGAAAAAATAAACACTAACTGTTACTTTCCCAAAGGATATATGTTTGGGACATATACTGACCTGGTTACATTTTTTTTAAACTTCAGAAATTATCTGCTAACCTTGAAAAGAACTGAGCTACAGTTAATGACATTGGCACGTATCTGAGCTTACTAACCAGGACAAGCTCCCCTGCCATCTTGCCCTCATTACTGTCTTACTTCACCAAACTGACAAACCATAGTCAACTTCTCAAGAAAAATCATATTCCAGAATATTTGTCTTGCTATTTAGGAAATCTTTGATGCCAATTCTGAAATGTTGATATCAGTTTTGGTGAAAAAAAATTCAGTATTTTCCTATAGTTGAATAAACTTCACAAATAAATCCATTTATTTTCCTGTAATAAGGAGGCACAGAAATTGTGCCAAACTCGGAAAACAGAAGTCATGCAAATACATTCCTCAGGCATGAATGCGCTCCCTCGCAAAACTTTCTTAGGCAGGCCTTTTGCTGTCATTGTTTTTCATCAGCTTTTGTGATTCTAGAGCATGGCACAGACGTGAGAAGTGAAGCACTGTGCCATATAAATTATGATATATAACAATATATAAATTACACTTTTACAGCAACCTTCAAAATTCAATTCTGGATGCTCCCACACAATCTGCTTGATTTGTGTTTCTTGCTTCTGGCACGTATTAGGAAAAGCTTAGTTACGTACCTTCCACAGCTCTGTTCTAAAGTAGACTGCAAGAGCGCACACTAACCCTGTCACAGAAACTCTGCAGTAAGATTCTGATGGCTTAATGTAAACAGTCCAGATACTCAATTAAGTTCATCAAAACATGTCTTCTAAACTTCTGTTTCCAGCACCCCACTTGTTGCCCACAGTTTTCTGAGGGAGCTGAGGTGAGGGCTGGGTGCCTATAAAACTCTCTGGAACTATAAACTGCGTGAGTCGCAGACAGGTCAGAAACTATCGTTTTTCCCCTTGAGTCATCTCCAGAAAAAACACGACATCACCCACACCACTGCTTCCTTTTTAGAAAGAATATAGCCTCTCTTTGCCATCGGTGTGTGGAAATGAGCAGTTAATACTGACTTACATGATAACTCAAAATATTTACTCACAGACAGATTAGACTTAGCCAAGGCATAAAATTAGCATTAGCAATTCACATACACGGAGGCAAAAAGCACTTTGTTTGGAAAGCAGGGCTGATCTTCCCAATGACTGATTTGGTAAGGCTAAGTCTGGGCTCCAGTGAGGCAGATGGCTGTTAACAATGTACAGATTAGCAGTGCCCTGCCTGGCACTCACATGTCGAAGGAACCTGAACTCTTTTCAAATCCCTCCTTTCATTTTTGAAGCATAACAAATGAATGGAAACACTGTGAACAGAAATCTTTGTTCAGGTAAAGGCTCAGGGCACAACTGGGGAAAATTTATTGCCGAGACAAAAAACCATGCGCCCCTACCTGCTGGGATCTCAGAATGGCAGCATCGATCTCCTCCACCTTTTGAGTGATGGTGTCATTCACTAATCGATAGCGCTCGTTGTCCTCGGCCACCATTTTTTCAAGTCCTTCCCTCGCCCTCCATGGTACCAGTTCCAGTAGAGCACTGCTCACTTCGTTAAGGGAGTCCAGTAAGGCTTTGCTGTTCTTAGCTTCCTTTTTCAGTTCCTGAAAACAGGATTAAGAAAACATACAAATCTGGGAGGTAATGCTCAGGAGTTTGAACAGGCTTTTCCTTTCCCTGTCATTGGCCCTAAAGTCCTTTGCAGGCCAGTAATGCCAGGCACTGGCCGCTGAGTTTCAGTTAAGAAACCTTTGTTATTTAACGCTATTCTGTAAAAAGGAAAGTGTTTCCTGAGGAGCTCCAAAGAACAATTCACTGGTCAACATTTGAACTTTAATATAAATGTTTTTAAAATTTGGGAAACAAAACCAAGCAAGTCGACACGTATTATTCTTTGCTTTCTGGAAACCTCTTGAGTAATCAGGTATCAGAAGAGTAAAATAAAGAGGAAAGTCCAAGCCAGAACTAAAGTAACCCTCAAAATGAGAACATACTGGCTTTACATCATCCCAGTCGAATCATCACCTCCCCAACAACCTTTCACCCACATGTGATCACACTTCAGGGTGGATAAAAACAGAGGCTCTCTCTGAAGAGAAGAACCATGACCATGATGGAACACCACTTTTGCAATGTAAGTAGAAGAGCTACATCATGCTATGCATCTATCTCAGAAAAATATGGTTATTCTAAGCAAATTATATGTATCTCTAAAATGATCATTTTCCTTTTTTTTTTTCCTTTTCTTTTCTGTTTTCATCATTCTGTCTCTCGTGTAGTAAGCTATACTCCCAACCATCAGACACTGGAAACAAATTACGATGCACTGTTTTCATCTCTGGGCTCCTACAAGTTTTCAACCATCGATCTGCTGCCCATTTCTCCTGCTCCCCGCCCGTGGAGGCATCCTTCGTTCTGTCAGGAATGACCCGAGACTATCTCCCTTGAAGAGAACCCACAGATCCGAGACGCAGAGATGAGAGCGTACTTTCTGTCTCGCCTGTGCTTGGCTTGCCGCATCTCCCGTCAGGACCTGCGCCTCATAGGAAAGCAGTTCCACCTCCACTCTGTCCAGCCAGGCACGGAGCTCCTCCCGTGTGGAGTGCAGCCGCCTCGCGAGCTGCAGTGCCTGTTCCAGAGTCTTGGCTACATCCGTGCTCAATTTCGTAATGTCTCTGTACCTTGCTTTAATGGCTTCCAATTTATCTTGAATTATTAAAACTTCATCACCTAAAATTTCAAAGGCACATTAGATCTCCAGAAAGGAAAGAAAAGGTAGAGAGAGGGGTTTCTTCAGATGTTATTGGACACTAAGGAGATTTTTCTGGAGAGGGGGGGAAAAAAAGGGGACGTTTTCCCAAAGACGATCTGACCCAAGAGAAGCCTTTTTCCGGGTTTTAATCTTTTCCCCAGGATTTCTGGCAAATCTCAACAGCTCTGAAAACACAAATATAAAATTGGGAAGGGCTACAGGGCCTTCAGTTATGTGAAAGCATCATCTTTGCATCTAACTATATGGTGTTTTCAGTTTTCAAGCAGGGGGCTAAACACTGCTTGGGTTCAAATACTGACTGGCTTGTTACCATTTGTAAAATAACCTCTCTGTGCCCTTGGTTACTCATCACCACATAGGGATAAGAACAGAATCCACCTCATAAGGTTGTGATAAAAATTCAATGAGTTTATTTGCAAAGTGTTTAGAACGGTGCCTGGCTTATATGTATGTATGCACATGTGTGTGTATGTGGTACATATGTGTGGTGTATGCATGTATTAATGTTAAAAATAATAAACTCATCTGCACTGTTTCAGTAGATCCTCACTTGACTCTACCTCATTTCCAGACACAGAAATTGTGTCCTAGGCTTCAGACTCCTAGTCCAAGGTTCTAAATACTATATTGAATTCCTTCAACTCATAGTGAATGTTACTTGCCCAAACCACAAGATGGATGCTGAACTGGACATGGGTACAGTGAAGCTTTCCTACGGCCAAAAGAATGACCTAAGTCAGTCTGTATCTGTTTTCTTAGTGGGTTGAAGCATGGAGAAATGAAGCCTGGGGGTAGCCACAGGGTGTGTGTGTGTGTGTGTGTGTGTGTGTGTGTGTGTGTGTGTGTGTTGAAAGGCAAACGATCTTAACACTGGAAAAATGTGTCTACCACCTATGCCCTCATGTAGTACAACCGCCTCCCACAAGTGGAAAACTCACATAACTCTGCTGTGGCCTTCTCGGACGGTCTCCTATGCCACAGTGCTTTGTGTTATGAGTAATACGCACAACTTCCATTAAGAACTCAAGTGAGATCATGAGAAAAGAAGTGAGATCATATTGCAAAACCCCCTTGGGCTTGAGTCTTCAAAGCATTCTGCAGAATGAAGTCTTGGAGTGGCCCCAAAATTATAAAGTATTTTGTTTTTCCCCCTCTCCCTAAGACATTTAGAAAGCAATGCAAAAATGCTAACTGCATAATGAGTTGATTTAAAAGATTCTCACCTGTTGTTTGCTTTAGTAGTTCTAAACCATTTAGTAATGCCTGATCTACATTTTGTTTTCTGAGTAGAATGTCCTCTTGCAGAACCTAAAACACAGGTACCATTTTTATGTGGGGGAAAAAATTTAAGTAACAATTAGCTTTGGTTAATCTTAGAGAACTCTGTGTTTCATAGAGATTTAAGTAAACACCTCCTATTTTCAACTAGTCATTCCTGTTGCCCTGTCTCCCCCTCCTCTTTAAACCATCCTGGTCCATGTCTCATGTTTAGCTACCCTAATTCACACAGTCTCCTTCTCAGAAAATGGCCTATGTGAAGATATTGGACTACTAGTTAATTATGGGTCTTTGTATACAACCCCAAAACAACAAAGGAACAGTGAAAAATCTGGCTATTGGATAAATACAATTTTTTCTGAAAGTGACTTCATCAGAAGTAATCTGTATGCACAGGCAAAGTCTTTTTTGAGTATAGCAATTCACCTAAATCATAAGAACATAAAATAATACAGAAATAAGGAAGACTGAGAAAACAATGACAACTGAAATGAAAAAAATAACATAAATAAAGATACCCGAAGTTCAGACTGCTGCTTCCAAAGCCCCTCAGTGCTGTAATCCTGGACTGAGAGCTTGCTCAGTTTGTCATGCACTTCATTCAGCCAATTCATCAGCTCAACTTCATCTTCCCCAAAAATCTTAGCATTACATAAGGCCTGCTGGAGGAGTTCAGACCTGCTGTGACTTTTCTCTTGAATCTCAATGTACCACACTTGAGAGGAGTCTAATTTATTTTGCACCATATCTTTATCCTCCCTGGAGCTCAAAACCTTTAAGGATTGGCCAATGCTAACAGCCTGGTGTAAATGTTTATTGTGATGGATGATGTCATCTTCTAAGGCCTAAAATAAAGTTTAAAAAAAAAAGAGAGAGAAACAAAAAGGATGGACAAATAAAAATGAAAACATAAACAGAACGGAAGAATGACATTTGAAATGGGCTGTTTGCAATCATGCATAACACAACAGTATGTAACTCAAATTTATGACATAGTACCACAGAGGAGATGGAAAACTGAACGTTCCCAATGAGCAATGGGTATCTTACTTTGTGCTGTGCAATTTGTTCCTCAAGTTTAGACGCCTGCGTTCCTATGGGCTCGCAATTCGCCAGCCTCTTTTCTATGGTTGTAAGCCACTCATTCAATGGTTCTAGGGTTTCATGAAATTGCTGTGCTACCACCGAGATACCTTCCAACTGACGATTCCTATACAAGTGCCAAGACAGAGGTCAGTTAGGGATGAAGAATGTGTGAAATATTCAACAAAAATCTTTACTCATGCTCTTGCCTTCGAAATATTTTTTGTGAAAACATCTAGAAGGTTAAAGTTAAGATCTCTCACATTTAAAGGACATGCTAAAATAGTTCTCCTACTAAATAAAATTAAAAGTGAACCACAGACCAATCTCAAGTACCTAAATCTTATGAAACTCTTGAGAAATTTGGTTACAATACTTACAATAATAATAGCTGGATAATAGTAATACCAAATGTTATAGTAACAATAAGAGCAATAATAATGACAATAAATATAACAATTTATTGAACACATAATCTGCATCAAGCCCTGTTCTAAGTGTTTTATATATTAATTAACTTCAATCAGAGCACCAGTTACTGCAATTGCCTTAATCAACTGGTCAAAATTGGATTCAAATTTTGAAGACCTCCTATAGCTAACCCCCCCATGGAATGAATAGGGATTCCTACTAAAGTTGTGTGTCAGGTATATTCTCCACAACCCCCTCACCCCAAGTACAGTGTCAAGTATATTTCCCAAAAGGAACAGTTAATATTTATGGATTAAAATATCATGAAAGGAGAGAAATATTCTTCAGACTTTTACTTGTTTGAAATATACTTTTATATAATTTGAAATGCTTCTAGAAAACCCATTGCTTCCTCAGTTAAAAAAGGTACCTTGAAAGTGAAAACCTACTTCCCTTGGGGTCAGTTTTCACCTAGGGCAAGAGATTGTGCTGGTCTCTATACTGAGAACCTGACTCAGTATCAAATCCTGGGACCAAGAGTTGTTGTCATAACTTTTTATCATGTTTGATTCTTAGGGAGTCACATGATTTAAGAAATTCACTTTCTATGGAGACCAAAGGAATTCTAGAAAATTGGCACATGCTACTGAATACAATTTCTGTATCATTTTATCACAAACTACATATTCCTATAAGTCTTAAAACTTTCAGATGAAACACATTTGATCTTTAAAAAATGAATAAAATGACAATAATATTTTTGACTTCTGAATTATCACTACATTCAAATATCCAATCATCTAGAATCAGTGAAAATAAATTATTTTGCCACTAAGTTTAGTTTACCTTGATTTAAATTGTGTGTGATGTTATTAAACTGTGCAGGAATCATAGTATGACACTACCCTTCCATTTAATACCATTGTGAGGAAGGTTTAGGATAAGAATTTATTAAACTGTGTAGGAATCATAATATGACCACTACCCTTCCATTTGATACCATTGTGAGGAAGGTTTAGGACAAGAAAGCCATTGTGGTAGTAAAGCAGGGATCTAGACATTCATTCATTTATTTTTTATTTTTTTTTAAGATTTCATTTTATTTATTTGAGAGAGAGAGAATGAGAGATAGAGAGCACGAGAGGGAAGAGGGTCAGAGGGAGAAGCAAACTCCCTGCAGAGCAGGGAGTCTGATGTGGGACTCGATCCCGGGACTCCAGGATCATGACCTGAGCTGAAGGCAGTCGCTTAACCAACTGAGCCACCCAGGTGCCCTCATTCATTTATTTTTTACAAAGTACCTAGAGTATGTCCCACGGCAGCCAGGGCACAATGTCCTGGGCATTACACAGAAGGATAATCTCCTGAAACATACTAAAGGTCATGGAGCTTTTAGCCTCCTTAGGAGCATGTTACTCCATGGTCCTTCCTACAACTATAATTAATTCTACTCCGATATTCAAGATTAGACAAATCCTTCTCTTCACCATTGTAGTTCCAAAGAAGGTAGCCATTTATGGAAATAATCATTCTGTTCAGTGGTTCATTTATTTTCAACTCAACCAGTCTATGTGGCTATGGTTACACTTCAGTGTAGCTACTACTCAACACTGGTCAATGTGATGCCAACATGGAGAATGAAAAAAATGTAATTAAAAAACAGGTTGACTGCATGCCCTGCAGACCATGCTCCAGACCTCTTAGCCTTCACAAACACCACAGCACCCTTCCATCTACTTCGTTTCTTAGCTAACTCCTAGTCCTTTAAAACACAGCTTAACTGTCATTTCCCTGCCCCCAGACTCAGTTCTTCCTATTATACGCTTCCACAACACCCTACGTTTTTGCTCTGAAACCTCACATTTGTCATTACTTTCCAATGGCTATAAAACTCTACTAGACTGTACCCTGAGGACCTAGACGAGCTGTCCAGCTCACCTCTATAACCCAAGGCCTCGCTCTGTGCCTGATGCACAGCAGGCGGGCAGTCACTATGTCATAAATAAATTACTCCTGAGGGAATCATTTTTCTTAAAATAAAGAGCTGAAATTATTTGGTGACTCCAAGACCTTACCATTAAAGGAATGAAGAGACAGGGCCCACGGCCCCTGCTCCCTGTTCACGTACACAGTAAACATAGGAAAATGACGATTTGAAGAAAAGCATTATCAAAACGCAAACATTCAGCAGGAAAGCCTTTGCTGCTGGAAGTATCTAAGTTACCTCGTTTCAGCTTCATTAAGCAATGCCTCCCATCTACTATCCAAGAGACTCAGCTGTTTCAAAATCTTCACTTTATCCGCAGGTTCTGCTGCTGCAGCAATTTTTTCTCCTTCTCGTTTGATGACATCCACAGTGGATCTGCGGTCGTCCAACAATCTTTGGAGTAGCTTGAGACAGAACATTCAATACCAAAAGCAAAAGGGGTGGCATGGGGAGTAAAGGAATAATTGTGTTAACTAATGGAAAACGCAGTCTAAGTACTTTTCATACATGACAATACGTATTTTGTATGGATTCACATAAAAAAGAAGTAGGATTTTAAAAATAACTCATTTTGTTTAGTGCTTCATTGCTATTGTGTCAGACACTGTGATTGGGGCTTTTCATAACAGATAAAACTAATATTGATAAGGCCATTAAGCCCATTCATTATTAATTTTTTTAATATAAAATAATGGGGTGGAAGGTGCCACTGAAGGATAACTGAACTGCACTGGAAGTACAAAATCCCCTTTATTGGAATAAAATGGGAACCCCCTAAACCTTCAATGATCACCTGTCCTACTGAGACAAGATTATAAATCATTACTGTTCTCAACACCTTTCCCCATGTTAAACAAACCATTATAGACAGGGGAGCTGAGACTCAGACCAAGTTCACAAGCTAGTGAGGCTCAAACTTGAGGCCCCTGCCTCTCTTTACTAGGTGGAACTAGCTCCTAAAATCCTTCATGAGGCTGGAAACCCAAAAAGAGCCTCGGAATATCATCTCCAAAAGGAACAGAAAGAGGATGGAATAAGTCAGAAATCCCCAAAGCTGGCTAAATAAGACTAGCATTTCAGGATTTAGCAGCAGAAAAAAAATCCAATTTAATTCTAAGCAAATATTTCAAAAAAGCCTGGGATGGAATGTTTGACAGTAGCCAGAACTCAGGATTACCTTGCTCTAATCTAATCAAAATGATTCTTTCATGAGTAAGTGCTAAGCACAGGGACTGTGTTAATAGCAGGGAGGAAGGCACAGGTATATGAAATGCTAAATACTTCTTCACTGCTTCCTTAATCTGATCCTGACTGATAGTTAAGGATTAAAGAAATGCACAGTTACCTCGGGGTAAGAAGCTAGAAGAGTATCCTCTCACTTTCATTTTGGGACCACCAAATCAGGTGGTAAGAGGAACACGTTTAAAAAGAAGGGGAAGACATGCCAACTCTCTTGATACAGGTTACAGTCATTGTAAAATCAAGGTACAACAGGTGAGTTAGGCAGTAAAGACAACTAATTAAATGGATTACTTCTGATAAACTTTAATAGCAAAGCCTCTAGCAATTAAGAAAGCAAAATCAACAAATACGTTCTGTTGGCTAAACATAGGTCATTGACTTTGGGAGAATAACAGAGGTCTAAATTAAATACTGAACGGCAGCAGTTATATTATTATATATAATATTATATTATACTTATTAAATATACATTACTTTGTTACCTATTATATATTATGTATATATTATTTAAAAATCATGCAAATGCAATGTGTTTCCTGTTATATTTCTATAATCCTTATCTCTAAATCTATTTCTCACAGGTTAATTCCCAATACCCTAGAATCTTCAAAGAATTTTTAGCAGGAGTACTGAATGTCAAAACTAAATTAAACCTCTTGATCCATTCCCTTCTTTTTTAAAGTTCCACACAGGAAAAATCTTACCAATATGCTGTGTGGTAGGCCCCTCCCATATGCCATTTCAAGTCATGGCTGACAAATTGTCTGAAAATGTCACTAAATGCTTCCTAACTGACCACCACCATCAGGAGCACAACATTTTTTTTTTGTATGTTATCATCCCTCTAACAAGTGGGTCTTTCTTTCCAACTTGGTCTTCTATTAGTAGTGTCAAAAGACACAACAGCATATTCCTTAGCATATACAAATCAAATATTTGCTTCTTTAGCACAGGCTGAGTCACAAGAAACTGCCTGTATTTAACCTATAAATAAGGAGTGAGAAATACAGGCTTCCAGTTATGGAATGAGTAAGTCATGGGGATGAAAGGCACAGCACAGGAAATATAGTCAATGGTACTGTAATAGCGTCGTATGGTGACCAATAGTAGTTCACACTTGTGGGGAACGTAGCATAACATAGAGATTGTTGAATCACACTATACTGTACACCTGAAACTTATGTAACTTTGTCAACTATACTTTTTTTAAAAAGCCCATTTCATACAGATCGATCTAATATATTAAGAAGATGGTATTTCTGCCAAAGTCACCTTTTCAGTGAGTGAGGCTTTCCTCGACTACCCTATTGGAAACTGCACACACACACACACACACACACAACTCCACCCCAGCACTTCCTGTCCTCCTTCCTTGCTCTGGCACTTCCTAATTCTTCTTTATATATCACTTGATAACTTAGCACAACTTACTTACTTCTACTGTCTCCCCCTCTTCCTCCCTGCCCACTAAACCTTAAAGTCAATGAGGAACATTCATCTTTTCTATTTAGTGACTATCTCCAGCACCTGAAACAATGTCGGACCCATGGCAGATGTTCAGTAAATACTTGTTGAATGACTAAAAAATAACGTCCAGAGCATCAATAACCAGTCAACTAGAATATTCTGTTAATACAAAGAGAGTCATGAGGACAATTTTTACTCTCATTACGGTTTGACATGAAACACAACACAAAAGTATCACTGACTTACCTTCTGCTCTTGTATCTGGGCCTTCACCACTTTGTACTCGGCTGACGGGGGCTTCTGATTGGCCACCAGCTCCTCGGTGTCCACCATCCAGCTGAGCAGGGACTCCAGGGCATCCTGGAACCGCCCACAGTGCAGCAGGGCCTCCTGCAGCTGGGCTGCTCGCTGAGCCACCTGCAAAGTTGCAGTTGCATCAACTTGTTTATTTGTTTCCTAAAAAATGAAATTTGCCCACCAGCCACCACTTTTCATGCTCATCTTCCCATCTGGTCACAAATTTTCTTTTCCTTTTCACTTAAAATCTGCCCAAAGCATTGACAGTGGGCAGGACTGTGGTGGAAAGGAGTCAAAGTCTAGCAAGCAAGCCAAGAAGAAAAGGTTTCCATCCCAAACAGTAATGTAAAAGATGAAATCGTTGAGATTTTGGAAATACCAAATACATTTATGGTTAGCCATGAATAATTCAAGTATTATAAGGTTACTGAAACAATGCCTAATTCATTTTTATCAGTATCCTTTTGATTGATTTTTTACTTCCTACTGATGAATATTTTAAAAGACTACGCTAAAAAAAAAAACTATTATAGTAGAGAGAAACAGATTTATATTTTGCTAAGCAAAATACCTGTAAAGTATCCGATTAAATTCTGCTAGCTCCAAGTCCTAGAGTCCTTTTTTGACAAACCAGGGCCTTTGTATTCTAGTAAATGGAGTCTCTGTGTTCTACAGAGAGATATCCTATTGCCCTTCTCACAGATCTTTTTCTTCAGGACTGAAAAAGTAGTTGGCAAGATATTTCAAGTACCACACAATACATTTACACCTGACACTATATTCCAATTGTGTTTGAAGGGCACAACAATATGAATCAGACTTTAAAGAATGATAAATGTGCTTTTGAGATCTGGCAACAATTGCTTAAGATTTCAAAGCAGAGAAAACTACAAGAACAAAAACCACCACCACCAGATGAGCACTGCCACCCCATAACAACGTTCTGATCATTTACATCATGTGAAGGGCTGCCATTGTGTTTCAGCATTATCTCCTTAAGGTATCAGAGAATTATTTTCCAGGGTTTTCCCTCATGGACATTTAGAAAGAGGTGGGATCTACATCTCGTAAGTAAAATATTTAGAGTTAAGAGTCTATAGCGAGGGTAGTAAAGCCTTTAGCCCAAGGCTGACAGAGACACAGTTGCTTTCACCTGCACAGTGTGACCTATTATATGGCGTAAATTAGTTGCCAAAATTTGAAAATTAAGTTTCACCGAAAAAGTGAGATGTCCAGTTCCTTTGAAAGTAAGTAGACTAGGGTATCAGCTTCTGGGGCACCTGGGTGGCTCAGACGGTTAAGCATCTGCCTTCGGCTCAGGTCATGATCCCGGGGTCCTGGGATCAAGCCCCACATCGGGCTCCCTGCTGAGCGGGGAGCCTGCTTCTCCCTCTCCCTCTGCTTTCCGCTTCCCCTGCTTGTATACTCTCTCTCTCTCTCTCTCTCTCTCTGTCAAAAATAAATAAAATCTTAAAAAAAAAAGAAAGAAAGAAAGAAAGTAGACTCTCTGACAAAAGTAAACCTAGATCCCTACATGTAATGATGTGCTGGAGGCTAGGTACTGCCTGTACATTTGAAGGTGTATCTGCTCCCTCAACACAAGGTCATGGATCATGGGCCCCCTGCCATCACACTGGCACTACTGTGTCTCTCTCAAAGTCAAGAGAATGACAGGCAGAGGTCCTATTTCACTCAGCTCACTTCTGTCATTATGCTGCCCACTGACCACCTGCAGGCATCTTGAGTTTAGACCATCCAGTTTACAGCAATATAAAAAGGCAGGCATGTGTAGGGAAGTGTAGCTATTAGAAATATGATTAGTTGTCATAACAAATGCTAGAGAATAAATAATCAACAGAAATAATAACAAAGAGGATGAAGAAACTACCTTCTTATTGAGAGTCTTCCAGCGTGCATTGACATCGTCCAGGTCATGCTCCAAACCCTGTGTGCTGGTGCTTTTAGCAGCACTCTGAATAAGGCCTTGACCTAACCAGTTTACATCTTGCTGTTTAACCTGCAAAGGTTCTATCTCTTCTTTTTGGAATACCTGTGGTTGGAAGAGCAATAATTTATACAAATTATCTAACAACCACCAAATATAAACATTTGTTCAAGTAGCAGGTATCCAGTATTACAGGTAAAAATAATTTTTGTTATCTCATCATATGTCACAGCTACCTTATGAATAACAGTAAGAATAAACTAAGTGTAAATTTATAATATCATCAAAATCACCCAGGAATTTTAAAGAATGATATTCTAAGTACCTTTAATCAGATTACCTATAAAACCAAGAAAAGAGTTTATCTGTCCTCTCTCTATTGCTTCATTAGCATAAAACTAGATAATTTCTATCATTCCTATTTAACTCTAGTGGAAAAGGTACGGAAAATGCCAAGGAGCAAAATGATAAGATGGGCCTGAGAAAAGCCTTACTGGGCAAGGAGCTTTATGAGCTCCTCTAGGGATACCTGCTTTTAGCAGGCAACTGCTGAAGTTTGAGACTCAAATTGGAAATGAAGGTCAACAACAAAGTGCTGAGGGGAGTCAAGAGGCCGATCTATAGCTTGCCAGCGAGGCCAAAATACAGAGCTAGGAAAAGAGAAGGCATGTCGGCAGGCACTACAATAGAATGGGTCCCTACCCACCCAGCCCCTCAATGCCTATCAAGACACCAGTGGCCTTACAAGAGCACAGAGCCCTCACCCCTTGAACGTGCTCATACATTTCATGTCGCCAGCACAGCAAGTCTGGTTACTCTCTGGTCACTCCCTTCACTGCCAGCCATTTGCCAGAACTCTCCCTCCGACTCTCAGTCCCATCCAATTTACGGTACCCAAATGACTGTAACTGCCAAAAAATCTCATGCGCTAGAGTAAAATGCAAGTTCCACGAGAGCAGAAATTTCTGTTTTCCTTATAGTGGTTCTATGTCCTGGAGCTACTACAGTACCTAGCATGTAATACGTACCCCATAATTATTTGCTGGATGAGTATCAGTACAGAAAAATTATATTTCCATAATGGCATGGATGACATTAACCCCACAAAGGGATTATACTGATAGTACATCAACTCTTTCATAGAGATACAAATGTTTTAAATATAGGGCCTAAGAGATGCCATAAAGAAAATTAACTTAACAAAGGAAGGAAAGTCTCAGCTAGATATTAAAACAAGACAAGTTTGGGGTTTGAGTCATTATACTACAGGGCACGATATATCAATAGTCCAAGTAAATGAACAATTAACAGAATATATGAAAACATTAAAAAGGCAAATAACAAAATAGTACTTAAAAAATTACAGACACCTTATGGAAAGTAATTTTTAAAGATGTAGAGGCTACAAGAGAAACTCTTCCGATCTGGCCTGAGGCATGGCACTCAAGATAGTCCTGTGCTATTGCATGAATGAGGAAATTTAGAAATAGCAAACAAATAAATGATCATTTCCCTTAAAAGTCTCCTCTCAGCTAAAAGCCCAAGCTGCTGCTTCTACATAAAATCCTTACAGACAATTTCCGCACTGGCTCATTGTTTCTATATAACAGTACTATAAATTAGAACAGTCAATTACACATAACCAAAGAAATAAGAACTCAAATCACTGAGGAAAAAAAATTATCTTTCATATTTTTTAAAATGTATTGTTACCTAATAAGTCAATATAAAGTTGCAGCAAGGTGGTGAAAACAGAATTTGGTACTATCATTCTACTTCTTTTCTTTTCTTTACCACTTCTAGGAACTAACAGCTATGGATATGTTTTGCTACTTACAGAAAAGAATGGGGAATGGTAAGAAAGCTGCTACTTCCTAATTCCAGGAACTTGCCAGGGAAAAATTCTACTCTCCCTCTCAGATAACGTTCAGGACAAAAAATTTAATATAATGTTCTAGTAAATTGCCTTCACCTCTCATTTTGGTTTTAAAGAAATTAATTTTAGCGTTGCGTACCAGAGTAGGTCTGGGTGAGTCTGTGTAATTTTCTAAAGTGCTACAAAAAAATATGTTATGGGTTAAAAAAGAGAAATACTGAAGACTCTATATATTCTTAAGAGTTTAATTGCTTTCTAACAAATAAACTGCAAAATCCTTTACATAAAAAAAAAGTGCTTTTAAGCTTTTAACCTAGTATGCCATTTAACATGTGCTCAAGGAAAAGGTAAAGCTGACTGGAGCAATTTTTTCGTAGGCTGGAAAGAGGATGTTTTTTGATACTGTCTAAATTCCTTATCTCTCAGTGGTAACAAATACCTCAGAAGAGAGGCTTTCCCACTGATCTAACCCATAAACACACAAGCACAAAGCTTAAAATAAAATAAAATTACCTCTGAGGCAAAGTTTACCAGAAGAGCTTAGTAAAAATACCAAAATAGCTGAACTTCAATCTGAGTGGGAAGAAAATAATTACAGGCTTGACCAACAACCCTTACTTAGGACAAGGCTGCACCCTTTACTTTCTTACCTCATTCACCGCTCACAAGTTAGGAGCTATAACGACTGCAAAACACAGCACAACTTCTCTACTTCCACATTCAGAGCTACTGAGAGAAGATTTCCAGCACGTTTAAAATGTCCTTAATTTGAGCAGACTACTTCGCAGACCACAACAGTATAATACTGTGTGTTTGTACCTCCGTGACTAGGCCTGGCCAACCTTAATAAATCCAAAATAACTCCCCTCAAGTGGCAGTGTCTTAAACCACAATTTGTGGGAAAGCCTAATAATGTTAACATAAACTCCCAGGGGAAGCATTCTAAACGCAGGGAAACAGCCACCACCTGCACAATCAACAGGACTCTAAACAGCAGGGCATAATCATTCTTCTAAAAAAAATGGTCCCTAATTAATTTGTTATAATGATCAACTTATCAATACCTGGAACCTTGTAGGGTACTCGGCAAACCCCCAAAATATAAGACTGGATCTGAGCATTATTAGAAACACTAGTGACCACTTTAAAACAGACCCACAAACTACTCGCACTGCAGAGTTTCACATTCCCGTTAATTACCTGAACTGACTGAAAGCCATTACAGACTGGGTCCAATACTCCTGCCTGGGCCCTTGCTTTTCGGGGAGCTGCTTGCTTTCTTACTGGTATGAATTTCGGGGAACACTTCCTGTGGACCACCTCCATCTCCTGGGCAGAAAGGGGCACCTCCACTTCCTCTTTAGATGCTACGTTGGATTCTTCTGGATCATATGGTGTCAACAGTGTCACGTTTCTTACTAAACTGGTGCTACCACAACCTGCATCATTTCCCTCCAGATCTGTGAGAGAGAGATGTAAAACCTCAGAAGAATCTTTCACCAGTTCCCTACTTTGTGCTGTGATCTGAGAACCTCCTGGTCCATATGTTTTCCCTTCGTCTCCAGGCTTAGAAATACACTGGCTTTCTCCATCTCTTGGCGTAATTAAGAGATCACACTTAACAGTGCTCTCTTTCAAATCATTCTGCAGGCAGCAATTTTCACCATGGATTTCCCTTTGACCACTGACACATTTTGTTTCCTCTAGTGGAGAAACATCATGTAAAATCATTCTGAAATTTTCATCAGGGTGGGCACTTCTACATGAAAGCAATGGGATTTTCTGTTCACTAATGGAATAAACAGAAAAGAATGGTCTGTATTGCTCTGCTATATGAATATCTTCAGCAGAAGACAAGCTTCTAATTCGTGACTGGTCTCCTGTTAAAATGCCCTGTTTTTCTTCCCTCTCTGCTGGAGGGCTACATAACCCAGAGTCATCCTCCTCCGACGTTAGAGAATTAGTACCCCATCTGCACTTGCTGGCCTTGGTAACAGCATCTGACATATCAGTAGGTTCAATAAAAGAGCTTTCACTTTTGTTTGCATAATCCACAAAATTGGCTGGGACAAACATTCGCCATGACCGTCTATGTTCTTTCTTCTCTGCATGGGATTTGGCTTTGGGTAATCCTGTGGTTCGAATGATATCGCTATTTAACTTGAGCGCATCAAAGATCATCTTTTCATCTAGTTTGTTAGCTTCACGACCTCTCAGCTCAAATACACTGGAAGAAGCAAGGGCACCGTTAGAGCATAAAGAACTAACATCCAGTGTTCTGTGACTGTAGGGTAAAGTCCGATCTGTAAAATGCCTGGAAGACAGGCTACCCTTTGAACCAGAGTCTATCTGTTCATTTAGTCTAACAGTGTCATAGATTGACCGCTGTGGGACGTAACAGTCTTCAATATTCAGGTCCTCCTCTTCTTCACCTTTCCCTACACATGGGGGATTCTGACGTAAACAGTCTGGTCTGCTGAGTGGCTTCCCCATTTTGTAGACAGTTAAAACAAATATTGCAGCTCTTGACAAAGAAAATAAGAAGGAAGGTAAAGCATCTTTCAGAAAAGTATACTTCTGACCAGAGCTATAAAGTGTCCTCAGCATAAAGACATATGCTCAAATAATACAGGTCGTGATCTATGAGGTGTTTATAAGGTCATCATCATCATCAGTGCATCACTCTAAATGCAACTATCCTTTTTACCTGGTTGTTTTTAAAATGATTCTAAAAAATAAAGTGCATCAAGAACACAGAACAGAAATCTCCTTCCTCCCCCTTCCCCAGGCCCCCAAGTTCCCAATCACACACTCCAAAACAGAAAACAAAACAAAACAAAACACACACTTAACAGTGGCTCAAACAATCAAAACATTCCATTGTCAGTCCATTTCCCTTTTTAGTCTAATTTTGCATCTGAGATTTCCAGGTTAAAATTTCCAAATGAGCCAGCATTTTTAACAGGCTGAATGTTAATATCGGTAGAACTCTGTTTAACTGTAATCCACTTAAGGATGGCTTGCAAAACTCCATCTCCTTTATAAATAAACCATGCTTCAGAAACTTAAAAGACAAACACAGGGACCATGTATTGTTCAGATCAAGGCACAAAACAAATCTTCAGAGAAAAATAAGTTGTCTAATGCTGTTAAGAAAGTTAAAATCTTCTTTTACTTTTTTTGGGTGTAGCTATAAATAATCTTGATTCAAAAGGCAGTTTTTCTTCCCATATTAAGCTTCTTCGAGGCTACCCAAAGGAAAAAAAAAAAAATAGACTTTTGGACAGCCAAGCCAGGACAATCCAGCAACTGTTTAAAGTAAACAGAAAGCACGGGGTACTATAATCTCCCCTTAAAAAAAAAAAAAAAAGTCATTTCCAAAGAGTCTTATCTGATCTTCCTTAAGGCTTATTCCACCTGAGGAAACTGCAGCAAAGAAGAGCTCCGGGTTTCCTCTAAGGCACAAGCAGCACAATTCACAATCGGCTGAAAACCGAGACTACTCTAGCCTTTGAAACTGACCAACTGTGGCCGCGGTTTGGCTTTCATTTCAGCTACAGCTGGAGAGAGGCAGAGGTGGCCGGTGGCGGAGGCAGAGAAGGAACTCCAGCAGGGAGGTCCTGCGCTGTCCCCAGCTCCTCCGGGCAGTGCGGTCCCCGGCAGGCATCCTCCCGAGCCAGGGCGCTTCCAGCAACGCCCTCTCTCTTCAGGCACAGCTGCTCCGTCCCTTTGCCGAGCCGCGCTCTGGGCAGGCTGCTTGCTCTATCACTTCGCTGCTACGCCCTCCCACGACTTAACTTCGCAGTCATCTTTTTCTTTGACTCCTGGCCTCCTCTCGGGAGCAGGAGAGCTGTTTCAGGGGGAGGTACCTCGAGGCCGGGAGGCTGCAATGCAACAGCTTGGTGGTGACATCAGCGCACCTCAGACCCAGTCCCGGAACTGGGGAGAGGGGCCACTCGGGTTCAGAGAGCCCCGAAATCCCACCAATACGTAGTTCAAAATGGGGAGGGATCTGAAGGGCTTGCAGAGGCAGAACCTGACACCAGGGACTCCCTGAAGAAAACCTTTTGTGAACGCTCGTCGCCGTGCTCATTTGAATATTAAATGGAGGGGAAAAGGGCTAGACAGGTCCCCTTCAGTTGAAACCACACCCTCAAACGACACCTCACACGCTGCAGTTGCAGACTCTGTTTCAGTAGCATTTGCGATGCAAAGTTCAGATTACTTTGAGTCCAGTGTTGAGTCATTCCTTTTTAAAGCCCAAGTTGAAGTCTAACTGTTCTCCAGGGTAAATTATTCCTAGGGGCACAGCCCTGAGCACTGCTGACATGAATATCAGTAGTTACTAATAACCACCCAGGTCCCTGGAGCTTAATGCAAGGCCCAGGCAAAGATCAAGGACAGCCAGTGACTCTGGATATTTAATAAACAAAATCACATCCGCAGATTGTTATCTATACTGAACACTCTTTAAAAACACTGTTTGGAAATAAATTCAGCAAGACAAACCTAAACCTTTGCAGGAAAAATTAGTAGTATTATTTAAATAAATAAAATCTATCCATTCTTTATTTTACAAAATAAGCAACACTAACAGAGTAGCAGATACAGTTACAAATAAAGGCAGATTTTTTTTCTCAATCTCACAAAATAATCATTTGAACATAAATAAAACTGTGTTGACCTGAAGAAGGCAGTTCTAGTTAAAAAAATAACCTTATATACATTCTCTGGTAATTTTAGAGAAAAGATGTGGCAGGGAACTTTTGTACTTTTAATGAGAAAACATTATTCTAAAATTATTTTTATAAACTTAAGAATTGAATCTTTAAAAACAAAACAAAACCTATCTCTAACCAGAACTCTATAGGTAATAACACCCATTCAACAATTATTTGATGCAATTCAGTATGTGGCCATCATTAAGTTGGGAAAAGAAAATAATATATATCTATATATAGCCATTTATAAAGAAAAATATGTATAAAAATATCTATCAGTATCAGAGTATCAATGCCCATTTTTCATAGCCAAGTAGTGAACTATAATAACAAGCCCTTGATCCTACGGTACTTGAGCACAGAGGCTGTTCTGAGGTGCTAGTAATAAGAAAAAGAAAAAAGTGCACACAGTTACCATGTTTGAACAGTAGACTGGGCACTAGGCTGAGGATTATGACAGACCAAGGGTTTTACTCCCAACTGCCCCTATCCTGATATGTAAGACTGGAAAGCTACTTATTCATGGCAATATTAATATTCAAGTTTTCATGCAATGTGGATGAGTACTTTTCCCTAAACATCCTGAGATCCTCATAGAACTTTTCATAAGAATTGCCCTAAAAAAAAAAAAAGAATGGCCCTAATTCACCTTAGACTCTTAACTCTGAATCATTATCACAATATTATTTTGGCTTTATAGAGAGCTAAGAAGAGCAATGTGTAACTTTCACATTTGAGGTAGATAGTGCATTTTTAAATTTACATTTTTAAACTACATATATAATTCATTCATAAATTCAAGCATTCATCAAAAAAAGTACTATCTACCAAACACCACAGTAAGCACTGGCAAAACACTGGTGCATGGAGATTCAGCACCACTGTCCTTATACAACTTATAGTACAGTGGAGATTATGGGTGAGAAAATAGGCAAAATACACAGTCTGGAAGTAAGGAATGTTATGAAAAAATGCCCTCTGGTGATTATGTTTAAGTATATGCCATTTATTTAATAACCAAATTCCTATTTTATTCAACTAATTTCAACTAATTCTACAAATGATAATCCTAATAATTCTGATTCAAGTTAAAATTTGAACGATTAATAATATATTGGTATTTATGACAATTATATACATACACACATGTGTGTGTATATATACATATATACACACATATCTATGTATACATGTATGTATATATCTTTGTTACTTAAAACCACATTCCAGGGGTGCCTGGGTGGCTCAGTCGGTGAAGCATCCAACTCTTGATTTCAATTCAGGTCATGGTCTCAGAGTTTTGAGATCGAGCCTGGCGTCTGGCTCCATGCTGGATATGGAGCCTCTTTAAGATTCTCTCTCTCCCTCTCCTTCTGCCCCGCCCCACCCTCAGAAAAAAAAAAAAAAATCACACCCCAAGGGTGTATCTGGATAACTAAAGAACGCTTACATTTTTAGAGCAAAACTAGACTGGTTTATCTTTCCCTCCCAAATTTGATTTATACACCTACTTTAAATGTTATAGTCTCTAATGTTAATAAAATTAAGATATATAATACATATCTTATACATTATAAAGATATATAGATATAAAGATATGTAAAACTTAAATATTAATCATTATATCTAGACCTCTCACATTTTCATAATACACAATGAATAAAATGAACAAAGTTTTTCTGAAAAATAGTCAACACTATTATTTCATACATACAGAAATCATGTTAAATGTTCCCAAAATGTGACTTTACTTACTTTATGTTGCCTACTAGATATACTTTAGCTAAAGTATCTTCTAAAGGCAGATGGTTTTGGAGAAGTACACAAATTCTAACTGCATAATAGCAAAATAGTACCACTTTCTCGTTTTCTATTTTTTTTTTAAGATTTTATTTATTTACTTGAGAGAGAGAATGAGAGAGAGAGAGAGCATGAGAGGGGGGAGGGTCAGAGGGAGAAGCGGACTCCCCGCTGAGCAGGGAGTCTGATGTGGAACTTGATCCCGGGACTCCAGGATCATGACTTGAGCCGAAGGCAGTCGCTTAACCAACTGAGCCACCCAGGCGCCCTCGTTTTCTATTTCTAAAGTGAAATTAAGTCATTGAAAAATAAAGTTCTCGAAAAATCTTATCACTAAGTGCAACAATCCATTTCATAGAAAAGCTAAAGACTAATTTTACCAACTGAAACATGGAGTTTTTAGGGCTGAAAGATTGGTAATACTAAGAAATTCAAGGTGCAGTAAGTGGAGAATATGTGAATAAATGTAATATTATCCATGAAAATTGACAAAAGTATTTTCCTGGCCCAACAGCTAGCTACTTCGGATCAGAAGCCAAACAAGAGATACATGGTTTGTTGGGTTTTTTGTTTTTTGCTTTTTTTTTTTTGCTATGATACAAAAATAAGCCTTCAGAGCAACAATTTCTGTTCTTTCTAAAACAGACCATTAGATAATGAAAACTGAAAGAATCCCATGTTTTTAGTTTCCAAACTAATAAACATCTTCACATAAATAACTAAAGGATTTTCGAGGATATTTATCAGATGAATATGCAATATTTTAATAGAAATAGTTTATATTCAAAAGAAAGTAGGATATGAGAACCTACCACAAAAGAAAACAACTTCAAAAACACTTAACAGACTTACTGTCTGATCTTGATGGGAATTTATCTTGATGTGAATGTCAGGCTATAGTTTTAATAGGCACTTGCTATTTTTCCTGTAAGTTACTACAATACTATTTTTCCTCTATCTTCAATACGGTTTTCAGATGATAGCAGATAAAAAATACTCTGTAACAGAAAATGATTCTATATATAACACTGTTAATTGAAATATATGCATATGTGCATATATAATTCTAAAAGTTAAAGTTTTTTTTAAAGCCTTCCAACAAGCAAAAACCAATGTATCTGTTAATGATCCCATTCAACATCCTTCAGAAAACCAAAAACCAAACCAAAAAAAATGAAAACACTTTTCATACTAAAACACTACTAAAAGAAATAAAGTAGTCTTGAAATGTGAGCAACAGGATATGTGAGCACGAGACATTTTCTCAGGGTATCCTGGTTCCTGGACAGCTCCAAAAGCTTTTCAGTTAACTTTACAATCACAGTATTTACCTCTCTGAGACATTATTTAATGAATGATTACAGACCCAGGCAACCATTTAAAAACATTTACAGGTCAAATTTTCTTAACAAGAAACCAATATATAATTTCATAACCACAAAACAAATTCTCTCTCTCACATACACAGACACACTCACACCTTTAAGCCACTTTCCACATTAATAAATTATGTAGATCACCTTTATGTAAGGGAGGTCTATGATAATGACAGTAGATGCTATAGTTTGGCACTTTGGGGGGATCCCTTTAAAATGGTGATATAGTTTTATCCCATTAACAACAACAAAAAAAAAAAAGAGAGAGAGAGAAAGAAAAGAAAAAAAATCCCCCTCCCCATATAAAATCTCTGGCTAAAACTGCCCTCATAACAACCTACTTTAATTCCCAATCTTAAATAAAGCAATAGAAGAGAGGACCACACAGCATAAAGAGTACTGTGTTACTTAGCAAAAGCAGAAAGAGAACACATATTGCCCAGGTTCCCTTTAGATGACCCTTACAGGATAGTAGATCTTTGTGTTTGATGTAGGAAAGAGGGCACCCATGTTCTGCTAGTTTTTGTGAGTGAGAATATGAGGTATTACAATATCTCAGATCAGCTCTAGCTCTCTGTAGCTTGGTGTGGTGGTCTCTGCTTGGGTGGGACTTCTCTCTTGCCCAGCGTGTATGATATTCTTTCTTCCTAAAATCTTAAATGCCACATTGATGCTAGCTGATTAAATGATGTGACCTTCCCATAAGGCCCATGCATCATGTTGTGGTTTCTACAGTGAAAATATTTTCATTTTTAAAAATACCAGAGGAAGATATCGTGCAACTGCCTTGCTAATCTAGTCATATTAACAGAAATCCAGTCAAGTAAGTAAGAATTTTTTTTTCCCTAAGAAAAACCTTCTACAACAGCTTTATTTCATTTCCTCTTGTTCTCAACAAAAAAGGGGAACAATTCGCCACGGGCCTCTATATAACAATATGGGCACACTTAAAACCCATTATGTTAAAGCATTCTGTGGACAGTTCAGTTTTATCTTTAAAAATGTGGTGACATCACAGAGGTTGTTTTAGGATCATTTCATAAATATCGTAGGAAGGTATTTGGAAAGTGATTTATTTCAGCAATACTATTTACAAATAGGGCTCCAACTGCCTTGTTTCTGCAGCCTCATGATCCCTGGCATTTTAGCTCACCCACTATTCACATGAAGACACCTGGGTTAAACAATGCCTTCACCTGGACCAGAGAACATGTATCACAGTGTATGAGGCAGGTGTTCTGGTCTTTGTCTATGGTTTTGGTTTGGCCTGAACATTTTCTGCTCTATGTAATTCTATTTCAATTTTGAAAATAAAATCAGTTTAGAGAGGCTTTGTACTGGTGATACGTTATTTGTGGGGACAAACTGAATTACAATTTGGGGCAGCAACAGAGTGGTTCTGTTCTGAGGCAAGCCTTTTTACCATGGCCTAGATAGAGGCGGGAAGGGTATATATTTAGCTAGGATGTGACTGTATATGTTCATTAAAACATCAAGTTTCTTTGATCTTCACTGAAATTAAATCAATTCAATATGGTGATAGCGATTACTTTGTGATGATCAGAAGATCTGACTGGCTGTTGATGACATCACAGGAACTGCTGGGACATGTTCCTTGTATAGAGCTGGTTACATGTGTCTTTGATAAATAAAAATGTGGAAATATTAATATTACTTAATAATGTAGTTTAGATTTGAAAATAATGTTAAGCTAGTAATCTTAATAGAAAACACCTTAATAGAAAACACCTCACACTTCATACATTTTAGTCCAGTGACTAATATTTAGAAGTCAGAAAACATATGGTAAACAGAACTCATACAATCAAATAATTTAAAAACTTTAATCTAACACAAAAGGTAATACCAATCTATTTTCAAAAACTTGGAACAGCTTTCACAGACAGTGAATTAGGACATTTGGTTCAAAATAGCATTTGCTTTTAATCATGTTTGGGTTGGTATCTTAAACATGAATTAATTTTGAACTTTCAAGGATATTAACTGCTATTTCTTAGGTTAATTTTTAGGAAAAAAAAACAGAAGCAGAGAAGTCTGTTTTACCTAATTTAAATAATCCATTCCACTCCCAGTGAATATAAGGCACCCTCTACCAAGTAAGTGGGTAATAGCTACTAAGTTTCAGTCCTACTCTGAATTTTATATTATGAAAAATTATTATAAGATTCTATCCATGATATTAGGTTAAACTAAAGCTACCTGATAGAGTAATGTCAAACTGGATTACATTGCAAAGTCTATAATAAAAATAGACCCAGTACTTCAGGGCTCCTTCTGTTTTATTTTTAGAAATTATAAAAATAACTCTTTTTAGCAGACTATTATTATTATATTAATAATACAGATTATTCTACTTGAAAAAATTTTCAATCTTCCTAAAATATTACGTTAAAACTAATGTCCAACAAAAACCAAATTAAGATCTGAGTTGTACACAAATTGATTTGCCACTTGAGTCAAGGAAGACTCACTTAGACAATGACAAGTTTGGTTCTCTGGATCAGCAGAGGTGGTGGTAGTCAACCCCATTGCCATGAACATTACAGCATCTCCACACTGGTTTCCAAGGCAATTCCACACACATTTATCTCGTTTTTCTCATAGCAGCCAGTTTTATGGAACACTTACATTAGGTGGGTATTGCTAGTTTTTGGACTGAAATGAACAACAGCTAGTTACTTAGGCCACCCAAATTTGGCTACAGCAGAGATGTTTTAAAATTTCCCAGAGAAAATACCAGATGTACATCATGAGCCATCAAGTTGACACAAAACACTGCATTATTTCTACCAAAACATCCAAGTGGTGACACTTACTACCTGCGTGACCTTGGGCAAGTCACCTAAGCCCTGGCTCTCAGCTTCCTTACACTAAGATGGGGATAATAATAGCATCCATGTCTCAGGACTATTAACAGGATTAAAGACAGAGTTTACAGTAATGCTTGACACACAGTAAGCCCTCAATAAATATTAATTGTTATAACTGCTTTTTTTAGAACATACACACACACACACACAAATAAATAGAATTAGTGATTGTGTATGCTACCATCTTTATTTACCATAATAACATTCTTGTTATTTTTTCCCCTCTGGTCCTGGAATATATTAAATGCAGACGATTTGTCCACTTGGAAACTTTTATTCTAGTCACTGGGTCTCAAAACACTGAAGTTATGTCAAGATGTTCTTCATTACTAAATTTCATTAAAATCAATCAACTCCCTCCAAAGTAATCAGAAAAGAGACAACACAGCATGCTAAGTGGTTTATTTGAGAAGAAATGACCACTTTATTTCTCTCCACAATCAAATAAAACAAGCTCTGTAACCATTAATGGTAATGATGCTTTAGTGCTTTTGAGTTTGCAAAAACACATTCAATGCAATGGTGAGAGAGCTCCTCCTACCTTGCTTTTTCTTACTTTCAAAAGAACTCTATATAGAGAGCCACATTTTTCACTGTACTCATGCCTGGGAACACAAAGAGGCAGGCATCTATAAGCAGCAGTACCAATATTATTACTCTGGCCCATTTTCTTACAAGTGGTTGAAGTAGTTTTTTTTTCTACACAAATTCACAGAAAATCCAGAGAAATGATAAAAAGTTTCACAAAGGCACTGAACATGCTTCAATTTCACTAGGACAAAGGCGACTTGATCACTGTCATTTAAGCTGAATATTCAAATTTTGTCAGGGTTCTACAGAAAACTCCACTCACTCATCAAACTCTCCCCAAGACTCTGAGGCAGCCAGGGCCACAGAACTTTGTTTTTCTACTAGCGAATTCTCATGTGTGAAATCTCAATTTTGCAAACCAGAAACTGGAAAGTCTGACAGGCTAATTAAGGAAGTAAAGTCAACACTATGGTAGTAGCCTTTGTGAAAATTCATTAAGGGAAACCTCCCTAAAATGGGGCTGGGAAGTTCAGCAGGGGGAGCTCTCATGCCTGACCACTCAGTCCTCAATTGACATCCAACAGGAAGAGGCAGAGCTCGCGTGTGGATACTACGTCATTGCCGCGCAGACAGGAGGAAGAGAGGCTTACCTCCACCTCCCCGAACCTCCACAACAGTCCAGCTGATGAGAGACGGTCACAACTCAGCCAGTGAGAAGTCACTATCCTCTCAAATCCCAGTGAACTCCAATGGACGTTTTGTTTATAACAGCCTTCCCAACGTCTAGCTATCCTCTATCAAAGGCTATTCCTCTCCTCTGTTCTCCAGACTTGCCTATGCTTTTGCCGTAGCTTGCCTGTCCCATGCTGCAATTCTCAAATAAACCCATCTTTTGCTGGCAAAATAACTGGCAGTTTTACTTTTTAAGGTTAACATTTTCTTCACTTTCAAAAATCAGTATCTATACAGAATCACAGATTTTTTAAGCCCTGAAGGAACTGGGCCTTAAAGGCATTTTTTTTTTTTGCCTCTCATTTTTTTTAATTTTTTTATAAACAACAAATAACCATAATAGTAATAAGAAAAAGAAGTTATTTTTCAAAACTCAGTCACCTGAATAATGTTATTAAAGATGAGCAAAGGAAACACTATGTCAAATATAACAGCATAGAATTTGCTAGTGCATCTGACTCATATTCATTTCTCATGGGAAACAATCGATAGTTTTGCAAATGCTACTTTTATCTGGTCTTATTTTATTCTTTATGGGCAAATGGTGGGACTTACTGTCATACCAGTCCCTACTGCAACATAAAACATACTTCGTGACTAGAACAAGACCCATGCTAACCCCAAAGATTTGTATCAGTCCCATGCAGCAAATTCTTGATAGCTAGGACCCCCTCTGTGCAGGGTTGAACCTGTCTCTGTCCATTGTGGAGATGCAACTTCTGCCCTTACTATCATAAATGAGGTCAAATCCAGTGACACGGAACATGGCCTACCATTTTTATCTAATATTCCCTTTATTAAGCCTCACTCCATGCTATCAAGTAGCAGACATTTCTGGCACCGAGGAACTTGCAGTCCAATCAAAAATATTTTATTCCTAATCCTCTGGAGCATGAGCCCAAGATCTGTGTTTTATAAAACCAGGATTACGACATGGAACTCCACTCTGCCTTTAAAAATATGAACTTTTGGAAGAAAAAGTTTACAAAAGAAATTAAATTAAGAAGGATAAGAAGACTATAAAAAGGGAAAGAGGAGGGAAAGACCATAATTCACCATTTAAATAACATGCTGGGAGACAAACATGAAGAGAACAAGCTTTTTATGTTATAGACTGGCCTCTGCCCTAGAGTTTAAAACATGGCTCTGCTCACTTCAGATGTCAGTTGTGAATGACATCAGAAACAGACCCTACAATGTTAGTTTCAGGCTCGCCTACAACTTTTCAAGCACCCTTTGGCCTCTTGGTATTATCTCAGGTCTTATCCTATGAGGGCCCAAATCCCCAGGAGGCTTGGAAATCTCCACATGCCTGGATATTACCCCCATATGGGCTCATTCAGGCTCAAAAGCTGCATGACAGCCATATTAGAAGGCTCTACAAAATAGGCAGTCTCCTTTCTGTACCAATTCTAAATTTCTTTTAATAATAAAAAATAAAAAATTATTTTTCTAGTAAAAAACAGTAAAAATATGAAATAAAAATTTTCTTTAAAAATTTTTTTAAAAACGGTAAAAATGAAGAATTCCCTACCTTGAACACATCAAGCTGTTGGTTAATTGTCTCTGTTTCCATACCAACAGGGCCTTGAGACTCTTCATGTTCTTCAGCCTTCTGAAGCAGAGTAGAAAACTCCTTCAGTTTGCTGTAGAATTCTTCAAGACGTCCAATTGTCCCTTCAACCTGCTCTTCTCGGGCTTGAGCTCGGTCCAGTAACTTGTTGCATTGTTTGCTTAAAGCTTCCAAGTCCCTTTTGATTCCAATGAGATCAGGCGAAGTCTCTTCCATGGCCAGCATCATCTTGCAGGTTTTATTAGCATTGTCGTTGCTGGCTATGAGGGCTTCCAGTTTCTTCAGAAAAGCTTTAATTGCCTCCTTCTGCTTTTGCAAGGTTTCTACGTCTCTCCCCACTGGGGCCATGCTATCCAGTTCGTCATCGAACTCTGCAAACTGAGAAAACATTTCTCGGATGGTATTCTGGAAATGCCCAATGCCCTGAAGCTTGGTTTCCAAGAACGAACACCTTTCATCAACCAGCTGATTCAGTGTACTATGTTCTTGAGCTAAGGTTTCTGCTTGTAATAAAATATCAGAGGTTCCCTTTGAGTCTGAGGCTTCTACCACGAGGTCCTGGGCAAGTCCTTTGACCAAATCTACCTGATGTTTCATGGTCTGAAGTGCCTTCTGCTGGGTCTGCAACACAGTCAGGTACTTGTTACTGTAGGCCTGGGGTCCTAAGGAATCATGGACGTCCAGCTGTTCCTTTGCACACTCAAGCTGCCTTTTAGCTTCTTTGGAAACTTCTTGAAATTCCTTAAACTTCTGGGCCATGTTCTCTAGAGAGAGTTTCTTACTGTGAAGTTGTTCAGTGACCATGTCTACTTTCTGGATCAGTGATTTATTCTCATCTGTGACAACCTCTTTATCTACCTCACAGACACTAAGCAAGCTGTTGGCTGCGTTGTTAAGCAGTTCTACCATCCCCAAGTGTTGGTTCATTTCCTTCTGCAGAGCCTTTAACTTGGCCATAGCATTCTCTGTTTCAGCAGGATCCAAGCAAAATTTTATTTCCCCCAGGTTATTCTGACATTTGTCTATCCATGGCCGGAGAGTCTCTACATGCTCTTGATACTTGAGGGCTTTTTCCAGTGAATCTTTTACCTTGTCTTCTTGTTCTTTCACCTGCTTATTAAACCCATCCCAGCTGGTTTTAATTGTGTTAAGTTGTGACTGTAAGGCTGCCTTCTCAGACCCTTGTGTTTTTAGTAAGAGATTTTCACCTTCCACAATGGTTTTTTCATAAACATGCGACTGAGCAGACAGAGTTTTACTAAAGTCTTTCTGATCTTTAATTAATGACTCCAAGACATCGAGTTTGGCTGATATTGGGGGAGAACGGTTATGCTCTTCTTTCTTTGTATCCAGCCAAACCTGAAAATCTCGCGACATTTGCTGAAATTGGTGAGAGCTCGCACAGGCTGACTGAAGGTGCTGAATGTGATTCTCTAAAAATGAAATCACAGACATGTTTATTTTACCTTAAAATGTAATCTAGTCTATGTAAAGCCAAGACAAAAACCATCAGATAAATGGGCAGCACTGTCTAAAAGGGAAATGACTTGCCCACTTGTGTGGTTTTTACACAAACATGAAGGCCCCACTCAGCAGCACAGAGGAACTGCATGGGTTCAGGTTCCGGCTCAACCTCCCAGGAGCTGCTAGACCCTGGACGGATGATTAAACCTCTGAGCCTCATCTCCCCGGGTGGCAAAATTAATAGAAGCTGCCGTGGCAATTAAATGATAGTACATGTAAAGTTCTCAGCCTAATGCTCGTCACATGAAAGTGATCATAATAGTAATCATCATCATCATCATCAGAGCCAATATTATCAATATCCCATCAAAATAAAGGAGTAGGTCTGAAATCGTTGCTACGATCAACAGTTCCAGTCAATTAAAAAAATATGTAAACTGAGTATTTACTAGTTGCCAGGCACTTAGCGTTACTTTTCAAACAGAACAAACACAGTAGCCAAATGTGCTGTCCTCCAGCAGGCCTGCCTCGCGTGAGGAGCTCCTGCCTGCCGCCTCTGAGCCCCACGGGCGCACCTGTCACAGAATCAAGGCCAAGGGGGCGAGAGAAGAACCTAGGGCCCAGTGCTTCTCTTCCACACATTTCTCTAGAAAAGCTTTCTGTGACGGAACAGAACAGAGGAACTGCAGGGGAGAAAAGGATGCAAAGCTTTTTTATTCACTGCACTCACCTGTTTCTCTGGTGCAATGAAACCGTCACGCAACAAAAAACATTAATGGACATCTTTTAAAGACTGGTTTGAAATACCTGACGTTTCAATGCTTAAGTGGACTTTTGCCCATTATTTGTATGGCGGTAGCTCCCCCCCCCCCCCGCTCCCCCAGCTCATGAACACAGAACCACTCTCTGAACTCAGGAGAGTGGGCAGAGTCCCTTCAGGGTCCTAGATTCGGGGCAATGGCCTGGAAAGAGGCATGGCAGGATCTCTGTTTCTGGGGAGATACATGTATTCAAAGAAGACAGACAAACCTGCTTTTTGCTCAACATCCTTAAATGATTTTAAGATGCCTTCTAGTTGCCTACTAAGTTCTGCCTTCAAGTACTCTTCCTTCACCAGTGCTGACAAATCCTCACAGAGGGCCTGGGCCACTTTTATCTGCTTCATTTCCTGCTCTAGTTCCTGCTTCATTTTTTGGGCTGCTTCCAACTGCTGGTTCATAGCCTCAGGGTGTGTGCTCCCAGCCCCACTGCTGCTGACTTGATTATCCAAGTCACTCAGTTTATCAGAAAGGCTTCTCAGCAGGCTTTGGTACTGTGTGCTCTTTACAATGGCTTGGCCAATCCAGTCACATCTGTCGCTCAGTTGTCCTGTGAGGCTGTCCCACTTCTGGGTCACAGCTGCCAGTTGCTCTTTCACGACCCCGTGGAAAGAGGGGTGTTCCCCAGGTCTGCTCAAAATGCCCCGGCCGGCTGCTGTTAGCTGTTCATACTGAGGCTTCCGAGTGTCAAATTCTTGCAGCAGAATCTAAAGCGAAGAGGTAGCGAGGGTAAATAAACACCCAAGTTATCAGATGATTAATTATGGAAAATGGAGCTTTCAGTTTCTAGACAGACAGATATGGTATTTATCTACCTAGTTTTTACTTTTTCTAGTTCCTGTTGTCCTAGTTTTTATTTCAAGGGCAGGGCAGTGATCTTAAATTAATCCAAAGAGCAACAGGGCTTTGCAGAGATAACATTTTGTGTAAAATAACATCCTTCACAAAGGGGAAAAAGCAGAGAGTAAATACAGCGGTCTGGGCAGAATGAACGACAGCTGATGTACAAATATTCACAAACGAAGGGAAGCACTGCTATTGGGCAAGTTCACAGCACACAAATACCAAATTTGTATTTTCCCACTTGGCAGTTCTCTCTTTGCAGGGTATTTTAAATGCTCTGTAGCATTTTATACCAAAGGAAATGGGCACCGATGACACTGTTAGAATATATTAACTCATGGGGCATTATTTTACAAGGGCTTTTTTAAGATATAAGGTTTATTAACATTTATAGTCCCTATTATAAAAATTTTAGCCAATAAATCATGTTGCTCAGAATGTGCAAGCTCAGCACTGACTCTCATTATACAATGAGTGATCCAGAAATCCCCCTTTGTTACTACAACATTTTATCTACCTCAGGGAGACTACCAAGACTAGGGACAATTATTTCTCCCCAGATATTTATTTATGTCTTCTGCTTTCATTCTCTTCAGATTCAGAATGTACATGAGCTAGGACATGCTGATGCTCTACGACCAAGACTGATTTGTATTTTCAAAGTACAGGACTAGCCGCACTGCTCTGATAACCATACGGAGACGTAGGGAAATCCAACTGGAACCACAACAGAGCTTTTGCTTCTACCTCTGACTCACATTTCAGGGATTTTTTTTCTCCTTGTGGATTCATCCGCTTTATTAGACTAGTCTAAGCAACGTGTGGTTCAAGGTTCCCCCTCTGTTTCTGTTATTCTTTCTTCTCTTTCTATTCTGTCTCTCCACCCCTCAGGGGCGTATTGCATGAGTTTTACAAGTTTCATTATCTTCTACCACAATCAAAATGAATAAAACCTCAAAGGAGTAATTTCTAAACAATAAAAAGCACATACCAGCTTCTCATAAAAATGTTATTATTTATACAATCACATTAATATTTCAAAGAAGGCCCTTTTTAACAGGGTCTGCACAAACCACAAGATGACTGAAATGATAAAGGGACTCGACCCACTCATGGGCTCAGGAGACTGTTCTGGGAGGCCTCCTGGCTTTGGTGCTCTGGGGGTTCCCCACTAACCTCAGGACAGTATCTTACGGGCATCGGAAGCATTACAAAGACACTTCAAGGCAGTTTAAGCACATACTGCCCAAAGCTAATGTATTTACAATGAAAACATTTGTCTTGTTAAGTCATGTAACACTCACCTGCACCTGCTGCCTCTGTGTGTTTAGCATATTTGGGTCAATTGACAAGGGCCCAAGAACACTGACCATCAGTTCTTTTTCCACAAGCCACTGTTTTAACTGAGCTTCTACAGTCTGGAACTGGGTTAGATTATTAGAGGATTCTTCCAGTTTTTGTTGTCTATCGACTGTTAACTGATTGAGTTCTTGCCACTTAGAATCTAAAAGAAAAAAATGAAACTGGTGTTTGGTTTTTATACATTTAACATCACTGTCTATGTGAATACCGCAGGATATGACTCAAAATGATACATAATGGCTATCATTCCATCTTTGTAACTCTTCTCATACAGTTGATTAAAGCCTAATCTAAGAGTTAATTGCATTTAATGATACACATTTTATGGTCCTGGAGCTGTGTGTCAACTAAAAGTATAACAAAAATTTGAATCTGACTTCGGAAGATAATGTAGAATACGGAGTATTCCTTAAGGCAAACAGGATCCAGAGATCCCACATTTCTTCTAGAAGTTCTATAGAGTCTGTTTGTTCAACTATAACTGACCTACTACAACAAGGAACATTAACCCTTTGTTTGTTTTTTTGTAAAGATTTTATTTATTTATTTGACGGACAGAGAGACAGCGAGAGCAGGAACACAAGCAGGGGGAGTGGGAGAGGGAGAAGCAGGCTTCCTGCTGAGCAGGGAGCCCGATGCAGGGCTTGACCCCAGGACCGTGAGATCGTGACCTGAGCCAAAGGCAGACGCTTAATGACTGAGCCACCCAGGCGCCCCTGTTTGTTTTTTTTTAACATATAATGTATTATTTGTACAGGTCTGTGATTCAACAGTCTTACACAATTCACAGCACTCACCATAGCACATACCCTCCCCAATGTCTATCACCCAGCCACCCCATCCCTCCCACCCACCACCACTCCAGCCCCCCTCAGTTTGTTTCCTGAGATTAAGAATTCCTCATATTAGTGAGGTCATATGATACACGTCTTTCTCTTTCTTTGAATAGCAAATCTTCGATGATCAGTGCTGGGCAAATGACTCCCAGATTTGTATACCTATGCCCCTTCCCTTTTATTCAAATCACACACAATGACAACCACCTGCTTGAAAGTTACAACACTAGGAAATCTCACCAACCCCTTACATTAAAAAACAACAACTTTTTATTCCTGTCAAAACTGGTGGATTTTTCTGATTTTTAGATTTCTTTGAAAGGTTATTCTTTCTTCCATATCACTGAGGTACAGTAATTCAGAATGTTCTTTCAGGACTCTAATTCCTGTCTTCTTGATCATAAAACCTTAAACCTATCCTTTACATTCCTAGTGCCCTAACTCCATTTTGGTCCTCATCGTGTTTTGCCTAGACTAGTGGTTCTCAAGCTTCAGCTGCACTAGAAGCACCCAGAGGGATTAACACAGGTTGCTGGACCCCATCCCCCAAATTTCTGATTCAACAGGTCTGAAGTGGGGCCTGAAATTTTGCATCTCTGGAAAGCCCCCAGGTGATGCTGATGGTGTGGCTCCCCGGAGCACACCTTTGAGAACTACAGTCCTAGACTATATAGTCTTCCCACTGGTTTCCTTGTAATCAGTGTTCCTCAGCTGCAACCCATTTGGTTCTAAAATAAGTTCCCTAAAACAATCACTTAAATATGTTGTTCTGTGCTCATACCCTTCAATAACTAACTTCTCACCACCTAGATGATAAAATATGAAGACTTCTGCCTCACATTCAAGGCCTCCCACAAAACTGGCCCTAGCCTAGTAATACTGGAGGGTGTGCACCCTGAGATGACACCTCTAATCTCGTCCTGTTGATCCTACCGTTATCATCCAAATAGGCTTCTGTTACACCAGCCCCTTACCTAATACACTCTACTTCCTCGCCGGATATCCCGAAGCTCTATCCTTCCATCACAATTCCACTAGACCTTACAAAACCTCTGCTAGGTAAGCCTTTCCTGCTGTTCCCACCCTTAAGATAGTACGCTCCCTGAAGCCAAGAGTTACTGACCATCATTTAAATATTAGTCACTCAATAAACAATCACTGACGGGCGAGATTTGTTGATCTGACAGATTTTTTTCATCTAGCACAATACAATAAATGGCTGCTTTTAATAGAACCCAATCCCTGAAACATTACCTAATGACATCATTCTATATGGCATGTTCTAGTCAAACACAATCTAACTGTAAAATAATGCAATTCAAATAATGAATTGAAAGAGAGAAATATCAAAATCTTATCAGGAAGCTTTTTTGAAATATACACTCCTCACTCGCACCCCTACTCTAAAATGCCTTGATAATACTGTCCCAAGTAATTCTGATTATCCCAGGAGAGAGCCACTGAATTAGGGACAAATTATAATCCAACAGGAGTCTATGGTTGGATCAACTATACCTTTGAACATTAAGGTTCCTTATGATAACCTTTTTTCAAACTAAAACATACTTACCAATTTTTAAATTTATCATAGCATATCTGACTCTAATGGAAGGACAATATTTAGCTCAACATAATAGAACAACTGAAAGTAAAATAACTTATTATAATCATAGTAAACAAGCAGCACCTACTATGTGCCAAGTACTGTCCGTCTGAGCTGTACACACATTAATTCACTGAATTTTCCAAACAATACTATGAAGTAGGGAAAATTAGTACCATTGCCTTACATGCATTTCCCATATTATTATAATAATGGGAAGGGGTGATAAGCTAAAAGGACTTATGAAGAGAATTCTGTGTTTATGAGAAACAGTTTATATTGGGACAGGATGGAGATGAGAGGATAACTCTGGAGGAAGAATGGAAACCACCAGACTTCTGTGGGGAGTTACTTTTTAACCCTGACTGGAAAAGAGAAGAACATAAAGCAGGGGCCAAATGAGTTCCCAAAGGAACTCCAGGGAGGAGAAGGGAGCTTACCTTTTTCAGACAAAAAAAAAAAAAAATATATATATATATATATATATAAGGAATATTTAAACTGAAATAAAGTATAAAAAAACAGAAACACCAAAAATCAAGTAAAAAATGATGAAAACATGGTACTCAACACACAGCATTTTATTCACTAGTATCTATCCTCTTCATAAAAATAAATTTAGTCGGCAGTTGCCGTCGTGCTCTCCGAGTTCCTGTCTCTCTCCCCGCACCGCCCGGGATGGCCACCCAGAACCGCGACCCAGCTGCCGCCAGCGTCGCCGCCGCCCGCAAAGGAGCCGAGCCCAGCGGGGGCGCCACCCGGGGCCCCGTGGGCAAGAGGCTACAGCAGGAGCTGATGACCCTCATGATGTCTGGTGACAAAGGCATCTCTGCCTTCCCTGAATCCGACAAGCTTTTCAAATGGGTGGGGACCATCCATGGGGCAGCAGGCACAGTTTATGAAGACCTGAGGTATAAGCTCTCCCTGGAGTTCCCCAGTGGCTACCCTTACAATGCGCCCATGGTGAAGTTCCTCACACCCTGCTACCACCCCAACGTGGACACCCAGGGAAATATCTGCCTGGACATCCTGAAGGACAAGTGGTCTGCCCTGTATGATGTCAGGGCCATCCTGCTGTCCATCCAGAGCCTGCTAGGAGAACCAAACATTGATAGTCCTTTGAACACGCATGCTGCCGAGCTCTGGAAAAACCCCACAGCCTTTAAGAAGTATCTGCAAGAAACCTACTCGAAGCAGGTCTCCAGCCAATATCCCTGACTGTCCAGCCTCTCTCTTTGTGTTGTCTTTTTATTTTCTCCTTAGATAGTCTTTCTCTTCATTTCTGTCTAGGACTCTGTATCTTAAGCTGTGGTGTCATTTTTGTTTTGTTTCTGTTTTTTAAATTAAGTCTCTGGTTGAGCCCTTGTGACAAATATATTAAATAAATACATTGGGTTTTTTTTTTAAATAAATAAATAAATAAATAAATAAATTTAGTTATGGTGTTTAGCAAGAAAAATACAAGATATGCCCAGTCCCAGCACACTATAATTTGAAATGACACTTTTAAATTTGCAACATCTTAAACATGAAACATTAAAGCAAATTAAAAAGTAACTGAGGCTGGTGGATACATTTTTTTCTGATAAAGACTGATTAAAACATGATTGCACTTCTTTCTATCACAGACTCTGTGAGTGACATGACATACCAATTTCTGTCAGCATCTGTTTCCATCTGGGGGCCTCAGGAGTGTCTGGGTTCTCCTCCAACAGCTCTGTCAATTTGTCTTTCAACTCCTGCACTTTGTTTACATTTTGCTTCAGTTCTGCCTCAAATGACTAAACAAAGGGAAAAAACTCTGTTAGTTAGATGTCAACATCAGAAGACAAAAACACAATTATAGTAGATGAAAATATCCACTGTGGAGTGCTGAAGTGGGTGAGGGGCCAGAATTCAGTGGTTAATTATTCTCCTTTCCTTTTCTCAAGCAGTCTTCAACCATCTGATAAAGGAATCCCAAAGAGGAACACTACAGCTAGGGAGAAAATGACTCTAGTCCCCAGTAGCTAGTAAGAATTTCCTATTATTCTTAAACAAATCCCTTTGGAAAAAAGGAAAATGACATTAATAATATTGTAACTGATAAGAACGTCAGTCTTGACAAAGGTTGCCAAGTTTGAGAATCTACTAGTGAATCAACACTTTTCTGGATAACATGTTATAGAATTCAAACACAGACAGACATTTTGCCATCATTGTCACAATGTAAAATCATTTCCCCAATCCTGACAGTTGGGGAAGGAAATGCCATCTATTAAAGAAAGGGAAAGTGTGAGCTACCCTATTTTATGTGGGACGGAAAAAATCCCTAATACACCTAAATAAATCTTTTCCAATAGTTGACTGGTTCAAATCCCAGACTTAACCTGATTTAAAGGTGGCAAAGTTGGGGCACCTGGCTGGCTCAGTCGGTGGATCATGCGACTCTTGAACTCAGGGTTGTGGGTTCAAGCCCCACATCGGGTGTAGAGATTACTTAAAAATAAAACTGTTAAAAAAAAAAGGTGGCAAAGGTGCTTACACCCAACAGTTCACTCATCTTTATAATGCATGTGTGTGTAAAACAGGTGACTATTATCATCACTTTTTTTTAATTTAATTTTATTATGTTATGTTAGTCACCATACAGTATATCATCATCACTTTCAACAGAAAGGCACATTAAACAAAACTGGTAAGTTATTTGCTGAAGGTTACAGGGCTGGAAATCAGAACACGGGTCCTGATCACCAGGCCTCAGAATGGCATGCTAGTCTGTTCCCTTTCAGGTCTTTGGTAAATGTACCCGCAGGATATACCTTATTCTGTTCCACCTGAGTCTTCACAGCATCCGTGTCTGTCGGAGTCGGGGCCTGGTGCCACTTGGCTGCAGTCTTGTTCATCTTTTGGAGCCACTGCATCATTGTACTGGATTCTTCCTGAGCCTTTTGCAATTTGGAGAGTTTAGTATTCAGTTCAGCTATTTTATCCTTAAGTAAAAGGCCAAGATCTTCATAACCATGGCTTATGTCAGTCATATCCTTTTTAATGGATGTCAATCCTAAAAAAGTAATAAAATAAAATAAAATCAGATGGATGCATTTTCAGGACGTTTAGAGTAAAGCTCTAGAAATAAAAGTTTGCTTTACATGATATTCCCTCCTATTTTGTCCATATTAAGCCTACTATGATAAAGTCATAGAATTTTTAGAACTAAAGGGTTAAAAATTCTTTAGAACTATCTAATAATGCTATTTAATAACAAACAATTTAGGTACATTGCATAATACAAGTGAAATGAAAAAGAGATTTTTCAATGGAATGGGAAACCAAAACCATGAAATGCTATGTATTAAGTCCTTAGGAATCAAACTCAAGAAAATAGCTCAAAGAATGTTATTCAAGTGACAAAATACCTTAAATTATTTAACCAAAAGGAAAGAAACATAACCAAATGCCAAACCAAACTACCAGATTTCACTAACTTGAGGTTAACAAAATTGCATGGAATGTTATATAAATATATTTATGAAGATACGACTATGATATAAAATAATAATGTTTTAGGGGCCCCTGGTGGCTCAGTCGGTTAAGTGTCCAACTCTCGACTTCAGCTCAGGTCATGATCTCGGGGTCATGGGGTCAAGGCCCACGACGGGCCCCATGCTCGGCGCGGACTCTGCCTGAGATTCTCTCCCTCTCCCTCTGTCCCTTCCCCACTCACACTTTCTCTCTTTCTCTTTTAAAAATAAATAATACCATTTTAACTCAAGGTTGACATTTCAATATAACTACTGTTCATCTCTAAAAAGATTTTCTCTCAAAAAAGAACAAAACAAAGCCAAAGTTACTGTAATCATAAGCACTTAAGTTACTATTCACCTTTATTTGACAAAATATCTTGAGTATCTGTGGCTGTTCCTTCACCATTTAATATTACTCCACCTGCAAAAATATTAACACTGAAGTAGTCACAGATTTCTATAGTATTTCTACACATTAATAGTAGAGGGCATTAAATCAAACCGCATAAATGGTAATCATTTAAAAATTTTATTACTATTTGAAAATATAAAATATTGATTCAATTTCTAAATCAAGCAAAGGTCCAAAATTTACAGATCCTTTCTGGTATATAAGATTCATTCTTAAAGTAGTAACATGATCACCTTAAACGTTAGAGTTTAAGAAGTTTAGATTATATACATTCATCATTAAGATTAATTAAAAAACAATTTTGTAATACAACTGTTTTATTATTTTTAGTAATAAAGTCCTTGAAGCTCAAAAGTTGCTCGCTGTGTGTGTTGCATGAAGCATAAATGACTGACAGACAAACCCTTACTTAAGGATTTCAAAGTGTCTGCTACAGTTACACAGTGTTATTATGGGTTTAATGGAAGCAGAATGAGGTACAAAGACATGAAAAGTTAAAAGTAAAACAAACAAACTCTATTACTAAAACCCACATTATGTCAACACAGATAGAGAAGAGCACAGTGGTTAGGAATGCCTGGGCTTTGGTGTATGACTCACCTGAATTTAAATCCCAGCCCCACTAATTACTAGCTGAGTGAATGAACAAATTAATCACCACACCACCACAATGGTGGGGATAATAATACCTAACTTGTGAGGCCACTGTGGGTATTAAAGACAGTTAACTTAACTGATTGCCTAGCAAATAGGAACTACTCAGTAAGTAGTAATTAGTACTCCTCTTTAATTACATAAACATCTAGCCTTGGTTCCTATTTCATAAGCAGAATATTAAAAAACTCAGTTAGACTTTCTCAGGCACGTAGGCATTGGCTACCTATCTATAAAACACAAAGACAGTTCCTAAAACTAGCCACATGAGAACAAGTTTAAAACAGGAATATTTAAATATCTGGATCTTAATCTGAGTTTTGTCTCTTTAAAACAAAAAAAATCACATACATTGGCATTTCAGTTGAAAGTGAAAATATCCTGAATCAAGATTAATTCCTCCTGTGCTTGGTAGTTATCAAGAGTAGAAAAAAAAACAAAACTTCTTACTTATTGCAAATATAAAGTGGACCTGAAGAACTAAAAACACAATAGAATTCCATTTCTTAATAACAAAATCAAAAACAAAACAAAACACTTGACATTTCAGGAAATCTGATTAGAAGAGAAAGGAGAGATCATCACACCATATATGAGTACGCTCTGAAATGGGGTTAATAGAGCAGAATAAATGGTTGCAAGAGGCCCAGCTGGAACATCTCACAATAGGGCAGCTGGGGGGCTGGGTGGAGCAGAAAAAACACAGAGGGTACTCAGAGACTCTCAGAATAAAGATACGAAATCTGCCTTTGCCTATTCTTGGATTAAAAAAAAAAAAACCCTGATATTAACAATATAAATATGTTTTAAACGTAAAACCATATACACAACTTAAACTAATTTTAGAATCATTACTTATACATGACTCTCCACTTCTGTTGAGTGGCTCAATCGTGACCACAATTTAGGTATGCTGGCTAACACATTATATAATTGTTTTCTTTGGGAACAGCGTAGAAAATAAGATAGATGGGGATTTTTAAAAATACAGAGATCCACTCTACAGAAAAGAACTGCTTCCTTCCCTCACCTCTCCTTTCCCAGGACACCAGGCTCATTTATCAAATATTTCAAGTAGAATTTGAGTCATCTCCATTAAGGGAGAAAACAAATTGGAACCTGATTTTTCCTCTTCCCCAATACAATGTTCCTTATTCTTACATATTAATTTGGTTACATTTTAGTAGTCTCTATGAAAGTGAACCATAAGAGGGATTTGAAATTTGATGAGTATAGATACTGTTCCATGCATGGAATATACTTTTAGGGCATGTACAGATGCCATCTTTCTTGTCACTCTCCCTTTGTATTTCTGAGGTTATTTTACGCATTAATTTAAAAATTAAGGGAAACAGAAGTAACATGGGTAGACCCAGTTCTTAGGGGGTCTGCCGTGGATGTAAACAAAGCACATACCTGATTTCACTGCTGCTATTGCCTTCGCGGGAGTAGTCACAGCACTGATTAGGTTACATAGTGAGATCCCATTGTTGTTTACTTTCTGAATCTCTGGTGTTTTTAGACTCCACTTCTCTTGTAATTTCTTGAGATATAAAAACACAATATTTTTCAATCTTCATAATATTTTCAAAGTTTCACATTATAATTCAATTTCTTAAACATATCTTAAAGCAATGATGACTGCAGGTCCTGATTCGTGGGGGAGTGGATAGAAAAAAAGGCACCATGCCTAGGTGTTCCAACAGCCCAGGTGACTGTTAACACTGTTAGTGGTGAGAAGTGAGATATGGTCCATCCTACATTCTGCTCAAGCCACAGTGGATGTCAGCCTATTTCTAGCTGCCATGGATTCCAAAGTAACTGTCAACTGTCAGTCTGAAAACTGTACTTGGTACCAACCAAGTTACAAGGAGAAATGTACTAGAAACGATTAAAAAAAAGGGGGGGATTCAGAATTCTATTTAATAGTGAGTTTTAATCTTCAAAATTTCAATGAATTTTTAAAAACACATATCTCCACAAAGTTGGAGTGGGAAAATCACCATAACTGGGCATAAGTTTTATGATTTGAATCAGATGACAAAAGACTTGTACAGTATCTGTACTAGAGATTCAAAAGCTTCTACCTTCAAATACTGGTTACAGTGATATATCTGAGCTAGAGTTAAATGCTGAATTGAAGATCTTTTACATAATGTTATGAGAAATGGTATTAAAAAAACACTGAAAGTAAGTACAAATTTGGTGGGGAAGAAAACTTGGGTACTAGAACAGTCAGCAACTCACTAATACATCTCTTTTAAAAAGCAACTCAAAATTTGTGTTCTTCCTCAGAAGGATTAGAGCTATGTCATGATTTCCAAATATCACCAAAATATACTTAAGATAAAATGGGGATCTAACTTATCAGATAAAAGGAAAGCACAATAGTCTTTTAACCTCTCATTACTCACACGGGCAAAGAAGAAATTAGTAGTAGATAATAATTCACCTTAGTTTCTTCCAAAGATTTTCCTAAATCCTCTGCACCAAAAGAAGGCTGCACAATGGGAACTCTTTCTGTTGTTTCTTTTATCCATGACTTCAATGACTTAACAAGGACTTGGAAAGCATCCATCTGTTCTTGACAAGAAGATATGGCTTCTTTTCTAGATAACAAAAATTATTGAAGAATTTAAGCCACAGAAAGAAAATACTCCGAAGGAATAATTACTAGTAAATAAATTATTATTATTCCTGTATCAGGCTTACAATTAAGGAAAAAAAACCCTTCTCCCATGCAAACTCTAACCCTGGATAAAAGGACGAAAAGTCTCATAGGTGCCAAGTGAAATCAAATCAGCTAAGTAACTACTTTATTCCTGAGGCACACTCCACAAAGATAGGACCAGTTAAGAAATCCGAAACCCATATGGTAATGGCACTTTATAATGCTACATAAACTCTAAGGCTATATAAACAGTTTTAACACTATTTAGATTCAGCAAGCTTTGATCTGTCCACTTTATACGGTGTTTAATGCCAACAGGCACAGAACCAGCAGGAAACATTTACAAATCACTGATCTGAGGAAAACATGCCGCCACCTAGTGGTTTCTACACGACACTACAGTCACTTTAGTGTGAATAAACCAGGTGCTTCAGAGAGCCCAGATTGAACTATCCAAACATAAGGTGAGACCTAGTGACTAAAGAATGGTAATGACTGCCTCCCCGACAGATACTCAGAAAGCTCCACAGTGAACTACATGGGTCTTTCTGTATACTAAGCACCATGGAGGGAGGGCACATGACCAGCACGTGAATAGCTATGAGGTTCCATCTGGTATGTGGGTGGCATGTGGATGGCATGTGGATGGCATGTGGGTGGCATGTGGACGGCATGTGCCCATGTGTGGAATACTGGCACAGAAGGGTCCACTGCAGCTGGACTAATTACTGATGACTACATGGTTTTAAAACTGAACCCTTCTGGAAGAAGAAACCACCTAGAGTTCACCTCGGGAAACCAAGAATATCGTTTCCATGTGATGTGAGTTAAATATTATGTGACAAGATGGAAAATGTAGCTCTGGAAATAGTAATAGACAGTGCTCAAAAGTTTTCGGTAGAGAATTCTGAAGAAATGAAGAGTTAAAAGACAACTATTTTCTATCTTTGTGGGGTCTTTAGCAAAACCAGACGTATATTCTAAACCAACAAGAGATCAGAAATAGAAAGTCTAGTCACACAAGGTTTATCCCTGTACAGCTTTTTAGCTCAACTCAGGTGCGTTCTCTTGTTTCTTATCTTGCTTGTTCACGGAGTCATTTCTTACCTACAATTCTTTAAAAAGTAAACTATTTTACCAAAAAAAAAAAAAAAGGCCATCAAAAACTATATTGAAATTGTGCAGTTTCTGAATTAAGCCCCAAAAGCAATGAACCATGGGCTATCTTTCAACGTTATGTCTGATTTTGCAAATAAAATTGTGTTATTTGCCAAAGGCTTCAGAGACCACAGTGATTTTAGATTATTTTCAGTAATACACTACCACCACTATTTTTCTACGTAATGCTTTCTACTTTTAGGTAAGAAGTATCAAATTCCCTTCCTAAATATTCTAACAAAAATGCACTTAATTTTAATGGCAAAAAAATATATATCAATATAAAAGCACTTACAAAGTAGCCCAATGCTTGTCCCCAAAGTTTTGTCTCAGGTATTCACATGAGCAAATAAAAATAATTCACTAAGTATCAGGTAGACTAAAATCCAATTTCTCAAGTGGTGCTTACTTTTCTTTGATGGTATCCTCCATTTCCTTGAACTTCTTTGACAAATTATTTGTTTTTTCAAAAACCAGAGCCTTATCACCTGGCAAGCCATGGCTGGATATCTCCTTCAAAACACTGTGTAAAACTTCAAGATCTTTCTTGTGTTCTAAGAATTCAGAAGTTGATTCCTACAAAGCATTTAGATATTTAATCAATCTAAGATGTTGTTAGATCTCCAGATGGCATTCTATCAAGAGGTACGTATGGGACCAGAATGGCTCTACTCAGAATTTCACAGAAGAATGATCCTGACTATGGTCAGTACTCTAAATATAAATAAACATGCAGTTAGGCTGAAAGAGAACACAAGTAAATTTATTTAATTGAGCACTGGGTGCTATGCGCAAACAATGAATCATGGAACACTACATCAAAATAAATAAATAGATAGTACATTTATCCAACTAAAAAAATAGATAAAAAATAAAGAAAAATGCATTCCTTATAGACTGTCTCTTTGCAGGTTCTGGCATATGATACCCATATCATCTTTAATATGTGGAAAAGTGTATATGTGAGAAATGGTGTTCATTTCTAATCAATGAGCAAAGGCTTTAAGGAGAAGATGGGGTTTGGGATTTTTGAAGGAGGGAAGCATAGATCCTTATTAATCCATCAGCAATTAAAATGATGATTGCTAATTGTAATGCTGCTAATACATGCTAATATAATGCTGGTCTGAAGTGTTCATGCACTTGACCAACCTCGTGAATATGAAGGAAGACATACCTGCATGTACTGAGACAACTCAGTAACATCTTTTCCTGGCACATCTGCCTCAGTGAGAGCCTGAGTTTTTGTTTCTAAAAATGTCTGGAGTTTTTCTGAGAGGTTCTCAAAGAGTTCTACTTTGGTTTTTAGCTCCTCCATTTTGGCAAGTTTTTCTTTGTGTTTACGACTTGCTTCTGAAAAGCGGACAGACAAGTCCTTCATCTTGGCTTGCAGTGAGGACGCAGTGGATGGATCCGTGGTTTCCATGAATTTCTTCAGTTTTTCATTCATGGCATTTATACTGCTCTGACGACCTGCAATATCCTGTTCCAACATCTGAAATGAACCAAATATGTCCTATGTTTTACAATGAGGTTTCCAAACAATGTCACAGAGTGTTAAAAAATGACCATACGTAACAATGTGTGCGTGAACAGCCTGTGACTAAGGAAGGTTAAGTGTTGGGGCTGACTGACCAGTCTGCTCTGCCCCTTGAGGCACACGGTCCCAAATCTCTTCAAGACAGGGCGGAGACCAGCCGGCGAGTTGCCTGAGAGAGGCAGGAGGCGGCTGCCCCTCAGCAACCCCTGAGACCTAATGGAGCCGAGGGATTATCCACGGTCCTAATTTTTAAAAGGCTGGACAACAGCAAGATTGATCTGATTAACCTCATGTGCAGCTGGCTGAAGCTGTGATGAACAAGCTAGTCCTCATGTATGTGTAAGCTGTCTGTAATGAGTTACATTCGTGAAAAAGCATACAAAGCTCTCTCTCTACTTCTTCAGAGAAAAACTGCTTCACACATGTGTCTTGGCGCAAGCACTACTTTTCACAGTTATACTCAGGAAACCTCCTGTCTTTATCCTTAAGTTTATCTTCAATCTACCCATCCCTGGGACTTTTTAAGTGGGGTTTTGTTTTGTTTTTTTTTTTTTTCAATCTAAAAGTGTTTTTTTTTTCTTTTTAAATGTCACTTACAATGTTTTTACTGATCACATCCTGAAGAGCAGCAGAGTTTAAGGGCACTTGACCTTGCTCTTTCAGAGAACTTTCCACACTTCCCATCCAGTCCAGCATTTCATCCAGGCCATCCTGCACACTCAGTGAGCGGGTCAAGGTTATCTGCAGTTTTTCATTTCGTTCATTAACAGACTTGGACAGATCATCATATCTCCCAACAATGTCATCTAGTCCAGAAAGATCAGGAAGTGTTAACCACAAAGCTCTCTTTGCCCTATTCCTTTTAAAAATACACTAAGGTAAGTCACACAATTTCCGCACCAAAACTGGAAAAAGAAAAAGGTTTAAATGATAAATTCAAAATGCAGAATCAGAGCACCATCTGAAACCTTAACAAAAGAAGAAAAAGATCTCAGTGGAATATAAAAAACTGAAATATTTTTTTAAAAATAGTTGATATATATGTCATCTGCATTTGAAAAGAGCTTTTGGGATGAAGAAACATTTGAATTGCCCCAGAGAAATGTTAGTGGTCTAAACAGCTAATCTTTAGAGTAAATGTTGGTTCTCAATCTGCCATTTTCAAATTAGCCATACTAGATAACTACATGGAAAAAAGAAAAAGGTGACAGTCACACGCAGCTATTCTCAAGGACAATACACAGCTATAAAAAGATTTATCAAGAACTAACCTTTACATATAAAAATTATCTCTCCCTTGTGCGCAGCAGCTATTCTCTCTCTCTCTCTCTCTCTCTCTCTCACACACACACACACACACGCAAACATATACTTAAGCTTTTGTCGCCCTTCACAGTCTAAAAGCAAAGTACTTGAAAGCAAAGAAACTGACAGATGCACATATGATGAGAAAATAGATAAATACAATGAGAAAATAGATCATGAAAATTCACTTAAAATAAGATAGGTTGAGATTATGTTTCTAAAATATAAATAGAATTTATTTGAAAAGTTTAATAGCAGACCAAAGGGAAAAATAAGTAAGGTTAACAGGTTGACCTATGTCAGATGGGATTAACTTTCTTTTAATTCTGAAGACTTAAGATACTAAAAAAAACGGGCTGTTCTAGCCTAGTTTTCACTCAAATTGAGGAAAGTTCTATACTTTAACATCCTACATTCTGTACTGCAGACCTATGAGAAGTTCAAAGAACATGATTTTTAATGTATTAATCTCTCTCTGGAATAAATCATCAATTTATCACTTATTGTCCAATAATTTGAAAAGTATTTTAATTATTTCTGAATGCTTTAGTTGGATATATTGTATGTTCAATCAGAAAATTCTGACTGCAATCCCCTCTCTGAGAGTAAAACATTTTACATGCTGTGTTTGGCCCATGGAACATAATCTATACAAGCAATACTTCTCTTTGATTGTTTTAATATATCATGAAAAAACACTTTGACAAGTTTTCACTGAATTGAGAGGTTAAGCTTTGATAATTTAAAGAGACAGTCAAGGGTCCCATCACAGAACATGGTGAAGCCAGGAGAGTGCAGACAGGGGCAGGGGAAGGCAATGAATATGCACCAAGATGCTATCAGCAGACAAAACAAGCAGGAAGTTCAAATATAAGCCCTTCTTTGGAAGTCACAAGAGAAGATACTCTGAATTGCAGATGGTGATTGATTAGCAGGTGAGCTGCCTCTCAAATGGACAACTCTAGGCATCAGCAGGGTAAATCAGCAATCTGGTTAGCCTTGAAAAGTGATTTCCCAAGCAAATTCAGCTATTGTACTAAAATTAACACATTTTGAGTGTTACTATTTTTGTATTTCTTAATGATGAAATATTGTCACTGAAGCGAATTCTTGTTTTTACTAAGTAAATAATTATTTTAGAAGAAAAGAGTACAAAATGAAATCTACTCTAAGACTGTTATTTTTTTAAGTGGTTGGTTTTCCTAGGGGCCAGACAGATCTTAGAGAAATTCCTCTATATCTTAAATATATTTTCACATATTCCTAGAAACTTATGCCAGATAGAAGTTTTAAAGTCTTAAAATAACGTGTAGCATGTAAATTTTTAAGCTAATAAAAACAAAACTATGTACACTTGACAATGGGAAAAATGCCTCTGCAAATAACAGAAGCACATATATATTACAGTCTTTCTTTTTCCTCCAAATCTCCATGCCCAAGTCCTTAATAGCAGTAGTTGCCAATGTGGGATGACAAGATGGTACACTGGGATATAGGAACAAAATATTAGAACTTCCATTCATATTTTTATCTTACACATTAAAATTTTATGTTTTTGTGTTTTATAATTATAATACACATGATGTGATAAGATAGTAATATTTGTATATAACATAAATACACGTGCATACATGAAGGTGTATGCTGAAATTTTTGAAAGGTATATGCATGATCAAAAATTTTAGACATCTTTAAGAATGAAAAAAAAGTTTTCCTTCTAAGGACTGGTTTTAGAAAAGTAAAGATCCATCCTTCTCTTCATCTAAAATTTATGCTCAGATTTTAACTCACACCTGCTTTGGTGTGAAACACAGGTCCAACCATCTTATAAAACATTGTGTTTATTTCATGCATAGAAATATATTATAACCTTGAACTACACATTAGGTAGTATGAAAGGCCACAAAGTCAAAGCAAAAAATACAGTAAGAGGGCAAACATTTATTGATACCCCACTGTGCATTTAATCCAAACTAAATACGATGAGTGGATACAAAGAATAACATGCAATAGCTCTTTTCTCAAGAGATACCAACTCTAACGTGAGAGGGCACAGAAGCACCACTATGACTGCATACAAGTTTCTGGTATCACTGGAGAAAATTGGGGTAATCAGAGCCCTGGGAGACCACTCAAAGTCTTCTAGAAAATGGAGAGGTGGGAACACTGTTTTAAAGCATGTCTCTTAATGCCATGCTCCTGCTTTCTACAAAGACCCCTCAGTGAGTCTCTTTTGGCCATTTAGCTCTGCCCAATGCCATCCACCAAAAGAATCTTAAGTTCTACTTTCTGTGATGAATATTACATAAAGAAAGAGTTTTTGTTACATTTTCTAAATATAAAAATAAACTTTAAACATACTCTTTTCAAAGTATGAAACTCCCAATATACCTGCCCCAAAAGGCATGCCTCCTCCCAGACTGGGAAGCACCATTTCTCAGTGAAAGGACATAAGCAACACAATATACACTAGTGAGCATGTTCTCCGTATCAAAATACCTTCATTGAGAATTTACTTGTGAGAAAGCAAACAAGGAAATAAACAACTTACCCAATGTTTTCTGGATATCATTCTTGGCTGGAAGTAGAGATCCTCTGGCATCTAAAAGCACTTCAGCAGTTTTCTTCAGTTTCTCTACAGCAACCTGCTGACTTGATATCTGTCCTTGCAGAGCCTGAAGGATTGAATGCTTCAATTATAATCAAAAGGATTAAATGATATATTTCCAATATTAAAAAAATTATTTACAGTACGATAAAGTAATATTAGACATAAAAATCTTTTCGTCATTATAAACTTACTCCAGAGTCTTTAGAATAGGGCCAGTTATAAAGTGGTGTTAGCAGAGGCCTCAGCCAGTGAGGATAATACAAATTCAGTCTTGAAATAAACTACTGAGCATATATATATATGTTCATGATACTTGGCCTGATTCTTGATCTTGCAACCCTCTACCCCTAGCCTGAGATCTCCCTTCATCGCCATTTCATAGCCTCGGACGATACCCTCACTAACTGCCAGAAAACAAAAACAAAAACAAAAACCAACCTAACTCAAAAAAAAAAAAAACACATAAACAAAAACAAACAACAACAACAAAAAAACCCCACACCTTTGGGACTATTTCTAACTCCAGGTAAGGAAATAATTAAGGATTTCCATTTCAATACAAAGTCATATTTATTTTTGTTTACTCAACAAACGTTACTTAACATCTAACAAATTCAAAAAAATCTTGCTGGGTTTGTGAAAATACAAAACCAAACGACACAAAGCTCACCCATAGGGATCTTATGATCTACATCAGGAACTGTAAGTGCTACTGGAAGCTGAGAGGAGGGGTAAGTAGAGAGGGAAATGAGGACCACCTCCATGCTGGTGGTACTGGGCTGGGTCCTGAAGAAAGTGTGGACGGAGACAGGCAGAAGTGGAGAGGGAGGACATGTCCCTGCAGAGTGAACAAAGATGTGGACAGAAACATCACAGGACAGGGGAGAGTCCCAACCAGGTAGAGAGTGTGTCTGGGTGAATAAACAGCAATAGGACTATCCAGCTAAAGAGTCTACATTTCATCCTGCAGCAATGGAGAGTCGTTCAAGGATTCTGAGTATGGGTTGACATGCTCAGAGCTGCGTTAAGAGAAGGCTAAATTTGTAGCACTGTGTGAGGTAAATGGCATGAGTAAGAAATGTTTCCCCTAACTGGGGAAACTTCAGCAGTAACAAAGGAGAGAGGCCCTTCTGGGCTGGGAAGACAAAATTGGTTACAGAGTTGGGGAGGGTCTCTTGACAACTGGTTATCTAAAGCTGTGCTGTGAGATATGGTAGCCACTAACTACAAGGAGCTTTTGAAATTTAAAATTAATTGAAATCAAATAAAATTAAAAATTCAATTCCTCAGTTGTACTAGCCCATTTCAAGTCCTAAGTAGCCAAGGGTGACGAGTGGTTACCATATTGGAGACATTATAGAGCATTCCCATGGCCACAGAATGTTCTATGGGACATCATTGCTTGAAGAGCCAGGAACAAGGAAAAAGAAGAGACAAGAGAAGTGTCCGGTGTTTTTGAGCCGAGGCAATTAATGGAATTCACAAGCAAAAGTGGGAGCAAGTTTAGGATCAAAGGAGAGTCTGTTTAGGAATTTATGACTTCAAAGAGCTCTTAGGATCCTCACATAGAAAGAAAAAAAAAAAAACCCAGTGAACCTGGAAATAGAAGTGACTCTGAACACAGGCTGGAACAAGACATAAAGTTCTGGAAGCCAAGACCCATGGCGAGACTGCCAGAGGAGCAAGCACGGAAACACCGGAGGAGTGGGCCATAAGGAATCACGGAGAGTTCGTATACATAAGTGATGAGAAGGGAAAAAGAACAGATGTAATCAGGGATTTGGAAATGGGCCTGGAATAATTCTGTCCCCAAAGGTTATAGGAAGAGAGAAAGTGGAAAAGGTTAACGTCATTTGCTTCAGAAAGGATACTGTAATCCTGAATTTGCTGAATAGAGGCCCCCATTTCTCTAAGTACATGTGGCTCAACAATTACAACGAAGAGTGAAGAGGTAGAGGCAAGAACCACAGAAAAATCTTCCAGAAGTCCAGCCCTGCGTTCCTAACACCTCTAATGTATTTATGTCCAAACAGGCTAACTGTCCACCCGGGCCCTATGCTTGGCTTTCACTTCACTGAAGCTACTCAAACTCCTCTTCCAGTCTCACATTCGGATTTCAAATTCAAATTCCCATATGCCCAACTGTAGATGAACTCATCCCTGGCCATGGGCCCAGGTTTCCAACTGCCTCTTGATCATTTCCATCTGGGTGTAAACAGTCCCCTCAAACACAGAACGCTGAATCTGAACTCATTATCTCACTCCCTATACCTGCACTCCTCCTGCTTTTGTATCTCATGACCCAAGTAGTAGCTCTGAGGTTCTTCCTGGACTCTACCTCAACCCTCCTTTCCACATGCAAATCCACCATCCGGCCCTGACAATTTTACCTGCTTAATGTGTTTTTAAAAGCAGACTTCTGCTCTGTAATTCTGGATCACTGCACTCAACTGAAAAAAGCATCCTAACTGAACTCCCTCCCTCCAATCTCTTCCCGGACACAGCCCCCCAATATGTTCTATCTAAAATACATACCTGACCATATCGTTCCCCTCTTTAAAATCTTTCAGTAGCTTCCCATTGCTGTTATAAAAACAACAGGCTTGTGCATTCAATAAAAGGTCCAATGACATCTATTCTCTAATTCTATCTTCAATCTCATCTTCCTCCACCTCCTGTTCCAGAAATGTCCAAAACCACAGCTGTTTCTTAGCTATTTGCTCAAGCTAGACCCAGCATTTAACGTCTCTACATGCTAACCTCACGAAACCTATCCCCCATCATCCTGAGCCTGGCTCTTGTTCACTGGTTAACAGTCAGCTGGGAAACCCCCTAACTTTCTCTTCACCCCTAGTTTGTAAGTAGTCCCTGCAGGAACTCCCATAAATACCCTGTGAATATTACTGGATTTGTCTCTTAGACTGTAACCTCTTTGAGAATGAGTAATTTATTCTATTCAGCTTTTTTTTTTATCACCCAGCACAGTGCTTGGCACATAGTAGGCCCTGAGAAAGGTTTCTAGAAGAAGTAAATGAATGAAAAGTAAATAAATAAAAATATCAGGTATAAGATCCAAAAAGATCCTTTTCTATTTCAGCCTTCATTTCAGATTAAATCAAATGTTCACAGCCAATGGCAAAAATTTCCTCAACTAATTTTCATATTCAAAGTAATTTAAATGACATCCGGGCAGCCCATATACGTCAAAAGGCTTAGCAAGCTGTGGCCAACATGGGATTTGTGATCTGTGTACCAGATCCTAAAACTGTCCCAAGAGGCCAAAGACACTATCAGAGGGGATCTGTCTAGGAGATTCCTTCACAGGTTTAGTTACAGGAAACATAAACAATTCCTCACAACAGGAACTTTACCTAGAACCAGGCTGAAGTCTACACCACAGACACAGTTTGTGGGCATTGCATACTTATTTAAGAGATGAAATAAGGTTATGAATACCTCCAAAAAATTTTTTTTTTAGAATGTGAGTTCTCCAAGGGGAGAGGCAGAGTTTTCACATCGTGGTGTCTTCACATCATTACAGTTCAGTGGTATCAGAGTGTTGACAACACAGCCACCAGTCCTCTGAATAATAATGCTAATAATGTGCTCTTGCACAGAAAGGTTTTGAACGAACCGACTTGGATACCCCCAAGTTGCATTTATTATCCAATAGAATATGCTAGTATTGTAAATGTAGAGAAAACTGATTTTTCTGTGGTAGTCTTACGCGTTTACATTAGTTAAAGAAAAATAATTTTTAAATGTTAGTAAAAATCAAAGAAATGGAAACGGCCTAATCCTCCTAAAAATGTATCCTTGCTACATGCTGAGGTCGTCTGTGAGGAAAATAAGAACATACGCCAAGAACAACTTTAATTGCACATTTAATTTTTTAAAATTACGCTGTGGCTTAATTAGAATTTATTTTCCTTCAAGACGTTGCTCTCCTCTTTAACGTTACTTTGGCTGCCTTATGACTAGAAGAGTCTTCTTCTGCAGCCCATACCAAGGAAGTTTTCCTCTGTTGGACAATTAATCCAGGTATCTGTTTAATTTAAAAACCACTACATCCTTTTGGGTTCTTCTTTTTCTTTTGGCTCTAGTTATAGAAAAATTACTTTCATATAGGATGGAATCAGTTTCCTGATAGAGACCTAACTTAAAATGTGTTGTTTTTAGTGCGTACACTTTCCTATACTAAAATACCTGACTTCGTAACTAAATGTCACGTAGGCAATCTTAATAATTATTTTACGCTATTGGCAACTTCTGCCAAAATACAGGCCTTTACAACTGCAGCCTCTCTTCTGCCCCTACTACACTGTCCTTCGACCGTGATCAGGTGGGACTGGGAAACTTTATTCAGACAGACCTGGTCTTGTGCTTGTGGGAAAGAATAAACACAAACAAAGAGGCCCAGGACTGGTAACGCACATCCAATGGAAGGGAGCCACCCCCAGGAGGCAACACCAACATGGGGATGACCAACTAGAGCAGGACCTCTCCCTGGAGCCTCAGGTGACACTGGGTAAACTCTTCAGCCCAGGGGAGAAGCGGCGCCTTCCCTGCCTGCCTGCACCTCACCTCCCTCCTCCCAGCCCACACTTCCCATCCCCTTCTCTCTGCCTGGACCTTACCCGGCCACATTTCACCCTTGGCTAGGACTTAGCTTTCTTTTAGCCAGAAGCAGCCAGTCTCAGGCAATATCTAGCATTAAGCTCACTCAGCAGGGCACCCGTTTTCCCCATTAATAGCACAATAATGATTTCTGATTCTGTAACGCGCAAATGCAGCTGAATTCCGGAAGTTAGTTGTTGAACTGGCAATACTGGGTTGACTTTCTAGTGATGGCAGCCATGATTGCTACCCACCTGCTAAAAGGAGACACAACTGATTTATGGACTGAAAGTTTCAAACTCCAAATCACTGGTCATCTGGAACAGGAGTAAAGTGCTTCAAAAATGATCTCCCCTCACTTTAAGATTCTAAAATATGCTTTAAATTTAAGATAGACTCTCTCTGCCACTGTGGGTATGCTGAGAGTTCTGCAATTATTCAAGTCTGACATCAAGCCTGCACTTCTGAAGGAGCAGGTACACTTTCTGAGAACTGTGCTAGGCAATAACTAGAGTTTATGTCTCTAAGAAACATGGGGACACTCAACAGGAACACCAGTCCTGGTCCTCGGACCTGAAATCAGACAGTGACATCCCTTCTTCCTTTCTACCTGTTCGTTCTTGAACAAACCCTGAGTACCTCCTTTGGGCCAGGCACTCTTGTAGATGCTGGGGAGATAGCAATGAACAAAAAGAGAGAAAAACACCTGCCTTCATGGAACTTACTTCCAATGAAGGAGAAAGTTAATGAACAAAATAAATAAGTATAAAGATAAATAAGTGGCCAGGGTAATACTGGTTTTTCTTTAGGGAGGAGGGAGTGGTGTGATGCAAGCCGTAACAGCAGTGTCAAACCATTTAAACAACAGTGGAAAATACAACCTCATTAGAAAGAGAAAGGAGTGGACTATGAATTGGAGTCCCAACTCCCGTTAGAAAGAGAAGTGTGTTTCCCATCCTCTGTTCCCCTTTCCAAAGTGAAATGATCACAAAAGTGTGGGGCAGCGGATTACTGAAGGGTTGGATCTCTCACTTTTCTCTCTGTCTCTTTCTCTTACCTTGGTCTCTTCTAATTGCCTTTGCAGGTTTTTAGGGTCCACAGCGATGGGTTCAGATAAGTGTTTGCTCGCTGTGACCTCACAGGCCTGGAGCCCTGAAAGAAGTCCACATGAAGCATCTTCATAGTGTTGATATTTATCCACCAGGTCTTTAAGATTATTCCCAAGGACATTGCACTAAAAAACAATAAAAATAAAAAATCAGAAGCAATTAAGGGTGGGGGATTAAAATCCCACTGTATAGGTGTTAAAAACCTTAGGACCTATGAGTTAGGCAACTTGGAAAACACCAGAGTTCAACCAAAGTTGGTGAAAACAATAGGACTAAGATATTTTCCTTCATGTGAAGAAGCATCTTCAAAAAGTAACCATAAAAATGAAGAAATAGTCCTAGATTTATATCAGTTCAAAAACATGTTTACAAGGGCTGGGTCTTACTACAGAATGAAGGATTCAGATACCAATCACCAGGGGAGGCTGATCTACCAGGACACATTCTGAGTTTTATGGACCATGTGTACAGCTATGTATTTGATGGGAAAGTTTTCAAAGTGCTTAATAAATCACTTCCATGTCACCCAAGACTGAAGTTGTACAAGGAGGCAAATGATCTAGATCAGAATGGGCAAAGGCCAATAACCAATGATGCTCTTCAAACCATTTGTGCTACTTGGTTAGTCTGTTCAGCTTATACTGTAAAGGGGAAATGTTTTCTTAGTTCTGTGGGTTTTTTTTTTAAACGAAACTTCTGCTTGTCCACAAGAAGCTGTAACAGTCTGTTAGCCGTGAAGTATTAAAATAATGCACTGGTCAACTACATCTGCAAAACAAACAATTGCAGTATTGGTGAAGGGAAAATGATCTGACATGAAAGTTCAGGCCCAAGCCTGAGAGGGGGCAAATCTGCAAGCCGCGCTTTGGGTCTGGAACAAAACATAAACGCCACCTGGTGGTCAGATCGGATATTGGCGTTTTAGAGTTAAGGCTGCCTGGAAACCCACTCCCCCCAAAAAACTAAATAGATAATTTGAGGCTTTTAACCTTTAAACACGTTTGCTGAAGTAAGCAGATGAATAAGAAAGGGGGAATGAGGACAAAACCACTTTATGTCCTCTGCTTCAGTTCTTAGATTTCTCGCTTCTAGTTCCAAAACCAAAGTGAAGAGGACAGAGTGAAAACTATAGTCACAGGCTGATCCAAAAATAAAATTACCTTCGAGTAGAGAGACCGGAACCGATCGGTGGCATGATCCAGTTTTCCCTGGACTTCTCTGTGGGTCGCAGAAGTATCGATGTGATCCTGCGCAGTCTTGCCGCTTCTCCTGCTGCAAGATTTGGCCGCTTCTAACACTCTGTTTCCAGAAATGGTAATGTACCTCAAGTCCCCTTTGTGAGAAATGACATCCTCTGAGAAACTCTTCTGCCGCTTCAGTTTGGTCATCAAGCCACCGAGGTCGTCTGCACCTGCTTCCAGGTTTTCCAGTTCTTGTTCTGACTGCTGCAGCCAGTGCTCGAACTCGCTGTAGTCGGCGTCGAACTTCTCTAACTCCTCCTGCAGAGAGCGTGTTAACTTCACCTTCTTCTCCGACTCGGCCAGCGTGGTTTCGTAGTGTGCTTTCAGTTCCTTCACGTTCCTCTGCAGTTTCTCCTGCTCCTCGGGAGACAGATAGTGGCCCTGTTTGTCGAGCAAGGTTTGTGCAGCCTGCGTGGCCACGAGGACGGCCTGGTGCTGAGAGACGATCCTCTCGTGTCGGGCCTGCGGTGAACACACATCAGCCTCACGTGAGGTCAGGGCAGTGACATGGTTCATGGAGCCTGTTGGGAGCCCCCCGGCGCCTCAGGACTGACAGGCTTAAATGATCCACAGGCCGGCAACGGGCTGCTCATTAACCTCGTCAAGGTGTGCAGTAGTTCCCTCGCTTGCATGGGCGCATCCCAGAATCCAGAATAGCAAGCTTTGACCACTCTCATCTTATTTTTATGGAGATTTTCTAATATTTTCTAGAACAGTACTTAGATAGTCACAGAGGACAAGTACTGATTTTGAGAAGTTTGGAAAAAATGTGATGAATTTCTCTTCCAATTCTGGAAGCATCTACAGTACGATCTCATTTTAGTCACTGCTGCCTGACAACCACCCTGAAGGGACTGCCGAGGTGCTTAGCTAATTACTGAGCAAAGATATACAATATTTTTTATTAAGAAATGATCCTGAGAATACATTTGAGTAGGAAAAAGAGAATTTGTTCATTTTAAGGCTATAAAACCCCTAGGACAATAATTAAGCAAGAACAATATGCATTCAGAGAAGCCCAAAGAGAGTTGGAGGAACACAGATAATCAAAGAGAATACTGGAGCTACTGGGCTTCAGTGGGCCTCAGCTTCCTACATGGGGAAAAAGGAGACTATGATCCCTACACATCCTAGGTCTCCTGAAAGGAGTACATGAGACCACATGTGTAGACTACATCCTGGCAAGCCTGGCACATGCCAGGAATTAAAATCCACTCTGAGGACAGAGGACCGGTGAGCAGAGCCACTGCGTCCTCAGCCTTCAGGGCAGCTGAGTGGGCCTCACGTAGCTGGAGTCCCTTTCTCTGCAGCCACAGCAGCTTCCCCCATCCACCCCAATATCCATACAAATATGGCCAAAAGGAAAAGAATCCTTCTGGGTAATTTTCTACAGCTCTCATCATGGTTTACAGGGAGCCAAACGACCTGGTAATATTGTCTCAGAGCTCCCTGACTATCTGGTTCACCCCCAACCCCACTCCAGGAACCCCAGTCTCTCAAACCACTACCTCCACCCCCACCTCGTGAGGCACAATAGGGGCTTTTTCCCCTAGGCGTTCTCATCTGGCAATAGCTTTTCCCTCAGGTATCTCTCCCGCACATCCCCTCTGAGGCTTCACACAAATTTCATCCTGTCAGGGACGCCTACTCAGATGATCCTATTTAATGCTGATAGGTGGCTCCCGACCCATGCTCACCCACCCATACCCAACTCAATTTATTTGTTTCAGCAAAAGAGGACTACCTCCTAACACCCCATAGTGCATAAAATCTAGTCATTAATAAATACCATCCTGACCTCTCACCTCACGATCCTCACATGCACGCACCACGCACGGCAGGGAATTTATTTTGCTCACTGGGGAATCCCAAACGCCTGGAACAGTGTTGGCAACAAGGGCTAATAAGAGTAACTATACTATGAAATAAAGAGGACTGAGAAGCACCGTTGTAGGAAAACTGTTCACTTATAAATCTGATCTCCATGAGTCAGCTGAGAACAGTCTCATTAACATTTGTATTCTGTCTATAAAAATACCTGCCCCATCATAAGCACACAATAAATATTTTTGTCCAAAGAACTTTTCTCCCACAGACTGTGTCTTAGACATTTGAACTATAATCACACACTACTCTCCAGTGGGTCTTCTGCACACAGTAGCTTACACAGACATATGTAACACCTTATAAACTATCTGATCCATCCCTTTCCTTTTATAAATGAGGAAATCTGGGCTGAAGGAAGAAACCACACGGCCTAGGACATGTGGCACAACTAGAAAGTGCTAGAAACAGAACCCTTGGCCAGGCCCTTGGGCTATCTCTCCACTCTGCCAGGACATTAGGAACTTCTAAAGCACTTTCAGAGACCCATATTCTTAGAAGAAAAAAGATCAGAAGGCAAACATCATGCAGTGGCTAAAAACAAGGGCTTTCCTGCGAGGCCTCTTTCTCTTTGAATCTGCCCACTGGTGTTTTCACTCCTTAGGTCAATTTACTAACCTTTCCTGACTTCTTTATAACTGACTCATAAGACATTCCTAAAGGAATTCATTAAATTTTTCATTTTAAGAGATACTTACAATGAGGTTTGGAATAGCTTCCTGGAAACTACAAATACAATAAATACTTCCACTCTTCTTCTGGTTTAATTATATTTCCTATAATATAAAAACCTTCTATTCCAAAGACTCCAAAGACAAAGACATGGAGGAAAACACACAACACTGCAAAGGCACCTCAAGTCCAGTCAGGTGACGACAAAAGCCACGTGTGGAAATAAAAATGATCAGTTATGTGACACTCTGAAAAAGGTTTTTCCAAAAGATGCCTCTGCTCCTGCACTAGATGTGTACGCCCAGGCAAGCTACTTCACTTCTGTACGTTCCAGTGTCCTCACCCATGAAATGAGAATCCAGCCTCCGGCCTCACAGGGAGTGGGGGTTGTGGGGGGGAGACACAGACTCAGTGTATTCACATGGGGAGAGTCTGCAGGGCCCATCATAACTGCTATCTATTTGCTATTAATTAATATCAGTTATCATTATTTCTATTAATTCCTCACAAAGCTGCTTCACTTAGAAGAATGCCACATCTAATGATTCCGTTCTCATTCTTTCTGACTTGCTTCGAGTTCTCACAGTAACTTATATCTGACACAATGATGCACCTAGAAGATGGGACTCAACTCTCGGTGGTCATTAAGGTTTCAAGAACGAACTCAGGCGGTGCCCCTATCTTCACAGACCTGAGAGACAGGATTTGACAATATCACTCTGTTTAGAACAACAAACCTTAACTTTCTGGTACTGCCGGTTCAGATTCTCCCCAGTGGTTCCAAGTGGCCCATCAACATCAGTTTCCAACAGGTTACCATTAACTTCATCCTCCTCTCCCATCATCGACGTGCCATCACCTTCTTGAAAATGGGTCCCGTTCTGTTCGATCACCTGTCTCTGCTTTACCCCTGCCCTGGCGGAGTCTTTGTCCACATTGGACAGCCAGTCCAGAAGGTTTTCTATTTTGGTTTTGCTCTCTTCCAGCTGCTTTGCAGCCGCAACCTGGAGAGAGAAAGTTCACAGGAGGTATTCTATATGCTGGCTGAGGCACTAGTTTCAAGACATTCCCAAAGTAAATATTTAAGATCATTTAAAATTAGAGTGGGGAATACTAAAAACGGACACACACTGAAAACTGAACATAGTGAAATTAAACCTTTGAGCCAGAGACAGTTACTTGGAAGTTCCCACCATCCTTAAAAACACATTACAAAATTTTAACTACAATTGATGAGTGCTCATGCAATCCCACTTAAATTTTTTTTAAAAAGCTAAACAAAGCCAATTCTTCAAACTTTCTGTAATATTTGGTCAATTATATAACTGGAAACCCACAATTCTAGTCTCTGGTACTAAGCACTGCTTCCTGGCACCCAATTCCACTTAAAAATTCAAGTAGCTGTTACACAAATCATCTTCAACAAAGCAAGAGTGTACCACATATTTGAATAAGGACCTTTTCAGTTTCTTCTTTGATTGCTGTTGTCACAACTTTATCCAGCTCCTTTTTGGACTGTTCTGCCTTTAGATTAAGCTGTTCACACTTTAACTTGGCTTCGTTAAGTTTTTGCTCAATCAAAGCTTTATCTTCTCGTGACAGCTTTTCGCCATTCTCTTTTAAGAAGTTCTCTGTATTTTTCACTATTTCTGCCAAAGCCTGTGCACTTCCTTGCATATCTTTCTGTAATTCCTTATAACACAACAGAAAAAAAACTCTTCTTAAATTATTACCTATTTAATTCTTCCAGAGTTGTCATTCTAAAAAACGGAGTGAACAGAGGAGAGTTGAACATTTATTTATAGGTTGAAAAAGCATAGTCAATTTGAGATGGTTTACTTAAATCACAATATTTAATTTAATGTGAAATCTCAAACAGCATTAAAAAAAGCTGTGAGATTTTCATGTTTCACAAAGGGATATGGTTTGTAAAACACTGAAAATAATGAATTTAAGGAGCGTGTAAGTGGACCAATTCGTTAAGCAGCTGACTCTTGGTTTCAGCTCAGGTCATGATCTCAGGGTCCTGGGATCGAGCCCCGTATCGGGCTCCACACTCAGCAGGGAACCTGCTTGAGGATTTCTCTCCCTCTCCCTCTGCCCCTCCTCCTGCTCTCTCTCTCATTCTCTAAAATAAATAAATAAATCTTTTAAAATAAGAAAATAATGAATTTAATAATATAATCTATACAAATTTGCACACACCAGATATTATCACATTATGTGAGCACACTTATAAGAGCTTTTAAAGACATGATAATAGTATTTATTCAGTTTCTAAACATTTATTTTTTTAACATATATCTATTACTCAAGATAAAAACAAAGTAATTCTCCCAGTGAACTAAGATAACTTCCTCTAAACCCCAAGGCTCTCTAATATGCAATGTTTGCTTCTTTGCCCCAGCTGCTAGGAAGCTCAAGATTAAGATCTCTCCTCAGCAGTTATAGCTTCCCTTTGTCTAGATTTCTCTATGGAATTTTTCCTCTTCTCCTCCTCCTTTACTTTGTGTTTTCATTCTCCAAATTACACTGTGTTTGAACTTTCACATTATTTTCCCATATTTTTAATTTAAGCCTTATCAAATTATTCGAAGTATTTGAATGGGAAGAGATACTACTTATTGAGCCACTACTATGTGACATTAACTGTGCTAGTCACTTAATTAACACATAACATTGCCTTAACTCCTATAATCAGTGAAGTATGACCGATGAAGAAACTGAGGCTTGAAGAGATTCTTTATAAAGCTAACAATGTGGAGTGTCTGGGATTTGAACCAAGAGCTATCTACTTACAATGAGAATGTTCTTTCTCCTGACACCAAAAGAAGGCTATCTTTACCCATCTTTATTGTTTGTTCATTTGATGAAGAGGGACAAATTGTAGAGAAAGAGGAAAGGAATAGGAAGTGAAGAAAGAGAAAGAACCCAAACGAATGCCTATTTCACCTGTCGTACAAGTGAGTGAGCTGGCCTTAAGTGGATGCAAGTTTCATTTTATTTTATTTTATTTTAGATTTTATTTATTTGACAGAGAGATGCAGTGAGCGAGGGAACACAAGCGGGGGAGTGGGAGAGGGAGAAGCAGGCTTCCTGCGGAGCAGGGAGCCCAATGAGGGGCTCGATCCCAGGACCCTGGGATCATGACCTGAGCTGAAGGCAGACGCTTAAGGACTGAGCCACCCAGGCGCCCCTGGATGCAAGTTTTAACTCCTCACACAAGGTATTTCCATTAGCAACTTACTTTATATGGCCTTCCCTCAGTATCTCACCAACACAGTCAAGAAAATTACTGGCTTTCTTAAAGTTGGAAATGTAACTCTTAGTATCAAGTTTAAAGCTCACCTTGGCTCAGAAAAGGTAAAATGATTTGCTAATAATAGTAATTAAACTTAGTATCAACATAGACCTGCTGATGCAAAACCAAATTTTACCTCCTGCTTGGACTGATACTTCTTCAACTCAACTGTGCCATCTCCAATCATGAAGGCTTCTTGGTGGCCAATGAGGCGGTTTTCAGTTTGGGTGAGGAGATCGCATATTCCTTGGAGTTTCTCTTTGTACTCCTGTTGACGCTCTGCCATAATCTAAAGCAGGGCAAAATCAAAGCATCTTAAATGTGTGGTCATAAACTCACTATTGTGATTACTCCTTATTAGAACACATTTTGCAAGTTCTGCACTATACGAGTTCTAATTGCAAAATTAGAACATATCTCGCAAGCTTTTCTGAGTATGCTGTAAACATGATAGCAGTGGGGTACATATTGAGCAAGGTGACACAGAAAGTAAGAGCATGTCCCATATACAAAGAAGGAGATCATGTTTGGATGAAACTGCTCAGTAGAATACTGGCCATGCATATGTGTAAGAGATGGAACTTCTGACCGACAGGAAGAAACATTCCATGTTCTTAAGCTCTCGAAACCTGCAACACACACAATTAATTCTGCAAAAGGATATCAAAACAGAAGTTAGTTGTGGTTTGTCTGTTAACATATTTGATATGTGTATATAGGTTATCATGCTAGAGACAATGCCTAGGTGCTTCAAGATATAATAAAAGGAGCACTGCATGCAAGTAGTGCATTAAGTAAAAACATTTTTTTTTTACTTAATCACTATGCCTAAATCCACTGCCATCCCTTTGCTCATAATCGTTATTAGACGTAGCACTCTAATAATTCACTAAATTAAGAGATTAGAAAATCAATACTAATACTTGCATCTTTCATTTTCCTATTATTGATACACTAGTTATACATCTTAAAGCCATTGGTCATGTTTCCTAGGAGCCTAACACATGCCAGGCAAGTAAAGTAGTAAGTGTTCTATATTCATTCCTTTATCAATGCTCACAATACTGCCAGGTAAACACAGTTACTATTTCCAATTTGCCACTGAGAAAACTGTGGCTGGGTGACACGCCCTAAGTCACACATGACCGACTGTAGCTGGGATGTAAACTCAGCCACTCTGGCTCCACAGCCCATGCCCTGTGCTGCTGTGCCCTACCACCTCCCAGAGGAAAAAGGTACTTAACCTTCTTTATCCATATGGTCAACAACTTATCGAAATTTCTGAGTGCATCCATATTTCCTACTCCCAGGAAAAAAATCAAGACTCCCACTTGAAAACAGTGGTTTCAGAGAGTCATAAAAATTAAAATAAACCGTAGCATTCTTATGGAAAACAATATTGTTATATATTCCAGCATCTCTTCATTATACCCTGTCCACTAACTGCCCTTCCAGATCCCTGGGTATCCACATTACAGGTTTCACACGGAAGAACTAAAAACAAAGAATTCCAACTCCACAAAGAAAGGCAAACCTTCTGATCATCAAGATCTTGTTCTAGCTGTAACTGAGTCTCTAAGTGTTCCACCCGGGCAGTTACTGATTCCTGCACATCAAGAAAACATTTCTGAGTGGTATTTAGGAGCCTCAGTAGTTGTTTGCTTTGGTTCGGAGACAGGTCTTGTGCACATTCAGAAATGAAGAACTGCACATCAAGGGCAGTGGCCTCCAGCTGCACCTTGGTGTGTCCAAGGTCTTTTAACACATTCTGTGAATGAAACAGTACAAATTATAAAATGGGAGGTAAGCCATAATATAAAGTTTACATTAACAATATTTTTTTATTTTTATTATGTTCAGTTAGCAACTGTATAGCACATCGTTTTTGATGTAGTGGTCAATGATTCATTAGTTACGTATAACACCCAGTGCTCATCACAATACATGCCCTCCTTAATACCTATCACCGGGCTACCCGTCCCCCCACACCCCTCCCCTCTGAAACCCTGTTTGTTTCTGGGTGTCCACGGTCTCTCATGGTTTGTATCCCTCTCTGATTTCTCCCCCTTCAGATTTCCCTCCCTTTCCCTATGGTCCTCCGTGCTATTGCTTATGTTCCACATATGAGTGAAACCATATGATAATCATCTTTCTCTGCTTGACTTACAAGCTGGTACAGCCACTCTGGAAAACAGTATGGAGATTCCTCAAGATGTTAAAAATAGAGCTATGCTACGACACAGCAATTGCACTACTAGGTATTTACCCCAAAGATACAGATGTAGTGAAAAGAAGGGACACATGCACCCCAATGTTCATAGCAGCAATGTCCGCAATAGCCAAACTGTGGAAGGAGCCGAGATGCCCTTCAACAGATGAATGGATAAAGATGTGGTCCATATATGCAATGGAATATTACTCAGCCATCAGAGAGGATGAATACCCACCATTTGCAAAGACATGGATGGAACTGGAGGGGATTATGCTAAGTGAAGTAAGTCAAGCATTAACAATATTTTAAAAATATAATTCTTATATAAGGGACTCAAGGTTTTATTATTTTTTCATGATCCATTTAGTCAAAAATCTATTCATCACCTAGTAGCAGATGAAATTATTTAAATACTATGGTAATTAATATTATAAGGAAAGACAATTCTTCTATTTTTTAATTTATTTTATTTATTTTTAGAGAGAGAGTGCAGGAGGAGAGACAGAGGGAGAAGGAGAGAATCTCAAGGCAGACTCCCCCCTGACTGCAGAGCCCAAAGCAGGGCTCGATCTCACAACCCTGAGATCACGACCTGAGCTGAAATCAAGAGCCTGAGGCTTAACTGACTGAGCCACCGAGGCACCACTCCTCTAAGAATATTTTAATCTTGGCTGCCATATCACATTTAAAATGTAACTCCAGCAAAAGATAAAAACCCAACTTACATACATTTGGCATGTTAAAGGGGGAAATCAACGTTAAAATATTACTTGCTAATATTTACAATATCCATGTAATTGTGGTTGCACATAAACAAGTCAATGGGGAATCTGAAACATAAATTCAATGAGCTAGAATTTCAGCTTTCTGACTCACAGGCCAGGAGCCTAAACATCATTCATGAGGCATGCTATTCATGTTAAGAACTATGTTGTATTTATAAGAATAATTTAACTATTATTCTAAGAGTTATTAATGTGACTAATACATAAATAAATACAAATCTTAAGATGTCAGTGGTGGTAAGAGATTGATAAGGCAGCTGGGAAAGCATCGGAATGACGCCCATAGAGTTGGGATTATTTTATGGTTCTGTCAACTACGAACAAACATCTCTTAGAGACAAAGGAAATAATCCCTTTAGATTTAGAAGTCATTTTTTTGTAAACATTTGTTATATTAAGTCTGGAAGTTTTTAAATGTACATAAATTTATCTCATTTATCTTGTTTTTTAAATGTACATAAATTTATCTCATTTATCTTGAAACTTGCCTTGAGAAACTCCAAACTTCTCTTCACATGTTCAGTATCTTGTATATTCACAATCTCAATATCCTTCACAGACTTGCTCTTCTCTGATATCCAATGTGAGAACGACTCAAGTTTTTGCAGAAATTCTTCATGGGAAACTGCTAGTTTAGACTAGAAAATAAAATCATGTTTTCATTTCTGTCAATCCCCACATTTTGAATTCCTACAAAAAATGGTTCTGTTTCAAGGCCCTAACAGTCTGAAAATAAGACTTCATCTCATCTCATGACTAAATTTTCAAATAATCAGATTTTCTTCAAAATTCAAATGCTGACTTGGCATGAAATGTTTCGATGCCTACCATTTCAGAGTCAATTACGAGCATGACGTGTTTCATTCTTTCTGAAGACACACTGCTGAGGGAAGAGAAAGCAGTCTGCAAATTTTGGTGGCTTGTCCTCAATTCCTCAAGCTGTCCTCTGGGGAAGTCACTGGGAAGAGACTTTAAAAACTCTTCTGCCAACTTCATGTCCTTTCTTAAGAGAACAGCAATTGGAGCCAATCCCAATTCAAATGTCTGCAAAAAATACATATCCCAGAACTATTCAGTGAAAACACCAATCACAATGCATTCGTTTTTTCCAAATTAACACCAGCTGACAACCATCCATAACAGGCAGTAGACAGTTCTTACCTCTAACTGTTTAAGTCGGTTCCTCAAAGTTTCCAGATTATTATCCAGAGACTCCTGGTTGTCTAAAGGGGGCTTCATATCTTGAAGTAAAGCCAAATACTCATGCATTTTTGATGTGTGCTGTAAACACTGCTGTAACTCAGTGGAAAACTAAACACAAATTTGGACATTTTAATTCAATAGCCTTTATGTAGTTTTTTAAAGCAAATAGAATGTATGGGGTTATTCCCAAATGTTTCATGCAGCTACAGCCACATAAAATACAAAATCAACTTACTTGTTCCATTGAGCTATCTCCAGAAGTCATTCCTTTTGACCCTGAAATGCTTTCCAAATGGTCTGGGATATCACTGCATAGCTCCCCCAGCTTCTCATCACTTGGCAATGCTGATGGACACACAGTCGAGCTTTCTAGTCCAATATCTTTTATATTTTGTAAATTAAGGGAACAGTGGTTTCCTTCTTTGCTTTTAAGATCATTAAGAATGTGTGACTTTTCATCCACCATCTCAAAAGTAGTGGATGATTTTTGATTCAAGTCTCTGACCTGTTCTACTTTCTCTGAGTACATGTCAGCCAGCAGCTTGTAGAAAATATTTTCAAGTTGCAACGGAGGTACTTCAGATGTAATACCTCTTTTCTCTAGCTCATACTCCATCTGGGTTAATTCTTTTATCAATTCAAATGCCCCAGTAATTTTCTGGCTATATTGATTTTGCTTAAGTATATCAAGGAGAAGCTCAGACTTAAGATTTGCAATACAGAACGGATCATCTCTACTCTCTGCTCTCAGTTCTGGTGGGTTATTCATGGGGGAAACTCCAGAACAGTCAACTATAAAGTCACTGGGGACACCAGATGCTTCATTTGCCAACTGTGATGTGCTAACTCTTTTAATTAAGTTTTGAATTAAAATTTTGGTGTCTGCACAGACTGACGATTCTCCAACCTCCTGTAGATTCATAGGACCTTCTTCCAATCTCCTTTTTAAGATATCCTTTACATCCTCAACAAATACCTGAGATAACTCAGGAATCTGAACCTCCTTTTCTTGGAGTCCTAGGGACAAGGCTTGTTCTTTTTGCTGCTGTTGCAGCAAATTTGCAATTATTTCCATCTTATTATTAATTTCTGAGAATGAGCAGTCCGTGCTTAAAGGGTTTTTATTTCTGACTCCATCTGTGCAGAGTTCTGGTGGCATAAAATCATTATTTTCCCCCCGGTCTTCCACATTTCTAAGAGGTAAGATTGACAGTGTGCTTTCATTCCTTTCTGGTATGAACTGAGCAATTCCTGTTCCCCCTTCTGAGGCACTTTCTTTTGTACAAAGACCACTCTGTTGGGCCATCTCATTTAGAGGTGAGACTTCCTGGGTAAGAGCCATCTTTGCTTTTGCATCATTTACTCCGAACTGTACATGCTCCTTCATGGCAGGGGAAGCTATTAGAACACAGCCTGGGATACCTTCATTTGGTTTCAATACATCTTTTGCCTTTACATCTTTGGCACAATGTTTTAAATATGTGAACAGGTCAGAGTCTTTCTCAGGCCCATCAGTGAATGAATCTTTCTCAGGACTTGCATCCACTTCAGACAACAGAGTGTCTGAAATCATGTCAGCACTGATCACTTTGGAAACTGAGGAGTCAAATATTTCTTCAAGATTCTCAAACTGAACGGGACTTTCGCTAACCACTGTCTGTAGGTTCTTTGGTTCATCTTTAGGAGTTACAGTTACTTTTTTCAGGCTTCCTTTCTGATTATGTTCTTCACTGTCTGTGATTTGTGGAAATGGAAACTGATCATTACAATAAAGACTCTCCCTTGTACTTTCACTAGGCAGAAGTCTGAGATACTTATTATCTTCTTCTAGACCTTCTCCTGGCACCTCTCCTTTATCTGAGCACATTTTATGAACTGATGTTTCACCTTCTGTTAGTATACTGCTTTGGTCACCTTTCTTTTCAATTAGAAAAGATTGGTGAATTTCTTCCCCTCTTTCATTTCCTTGATGATCCCTGGCAGTTACAGAGGCTATGGATGACAAATGGCTTTCCTCAGCAGGCTTTCCTACTACATCAGGCTCAGAACAAGTGATATTATCAAAAGATGAGTAGACTTGAAGTGTCACATTCTCAAAATATGGATCTCCACCTTTCACAGAGTCAGTAGATTCTGGCCCTTGGATCAACTTAACCTTCATGTTCATTAGATCATTTTCTACTGCAGAAGTTGAACAGGTATTAGTACTCTGTAAAGTATCTACAGAGCCAAAGGTGTCTTCTGATTCAGTGTCTGTAGTGATCGGCAGCAATATATCCTTAAGGGCCAGCTCATAATTCAACAACAGATTTCCTGGGCTTTTCCCAACAACCTCAGTTGTATATTCTTGAAGGTTGCTTCTTTCCATTACTAAGCTACTTTTACTAGTTGATTCTAGCTGTAAAGCATTTACACTTTGCTGGTTTTCTAAAGAACTGTAATTGTGCACTTGATCTGGGAGAATTCTTTTATTAACACTCGGACTGTCCTGAGTGTTTTCCTTTTCACCTATTGCAGGGGCACACAACTGGATATCCATATCTGCAGCCCCATCCTGGCACCAGGGCCCCTCACTGTCACCTTCTACTCCTTCTTCATCATCACCATCATCGTCGTCATAATCGTCCTCGTCATCCTGATCATTACTGTCACACACATAATCCCCATAACTTTCTTCATTTTGCATAGAATCTAAGTGCTCAGTCTCAGATTTAAATTCTTGTCCAGTGATATGTTCTTCTTTTCTCCCTCTCCAACATCCAGTGTCATCAAATTTTAACGAAGCACTGAAGCTCTCTTTTCTTTCTACGATTTCATAATCAGTCGATGAGTCAGACTCATCCCCTTCGAGGCTATTTGAGCTTTCCCTTTCTGATACGGTTTCCAGCAACAGCCCGTTGCCCTCGTGTGAGCCAACTGAATCTGAATGGATTCTTGCACCAGGATCAAATCCAGCGTTCTCAGTAGCGATGAGAACACCCTGGAGAGACTCTGGGCTTCCCCTCACACTTAAGTTGTCAACCAGTGCCCCCCGGGGCACCACAGAATTTTCATTCTCTCTTGAAACATCATAAAACACATCACCGGGAGGAGCAGCCCCATCAGTCTCCTCTGGCAGTGCGGCATAGTCCTCAGGCTGTAGACAATCACGATCGTCACCTTCCAGAAGCAGAGAATCGTGGTCGTCATCTTCAAACAAGGGAGTATCATAAAAATCATCTTCACTGTCAGTGTCTGTTTCTGTCACACTTGGCTGATCATCCAGTAGTGACGTTTCATAGTCGCCAGCACTGATGGTTCCTTCCGGCAGCGGTGTGCCACAGACTGGAGATACCCCAGTGCTAAAGGTATCACCCTGCGGGGTCATGGCACAGGCGTACTCTTCCATTTTGGATCCAGTTTGCTTGTCTTCAGGTTTCTGCTGAGAGGCAGCATGCAGTCTTTCATCTTCGCCATAAGTTTCTGAAATATATTTACCATTGCAAGACCGGACCTGAGGAGGACTGTCACCCATATTTACAGGTTTCTGTTGAGAGTGTTCTCCCTGTAAACTGATATTGATAGCTGCAATTCCCAGAAACTGCTCTTGAAATGTCTCTCCCATTCTGTGACCCGACAGCATGGTTTGGTCACTGAGTGGCAATGTGGAGTCTTCACATTTATTTCCATTGCTCTCTGTGGTATGTGCATCATTGAGGCTTTCCTGATCATTCCTCAATTTATCATGACTTAGCAAGGCACTCAGCCTAGGAGAATAGTCAAAGATTGTCAAATCCCTGTTTATATTATCTTCACTCTCTTTTTCATTCAAGTCACAGATCCTACTAGTGTTTGATTTCATAATAGGATTTGTTATCGAATCACTTGCAAAGTTTTGAATATTTTTAGAATGGCTACATTCACCTGCATGTTCATTTGTTCCAACTGGACTTTGATTTTCACAGTTTTTAAGTATGTTTTCAGATTCTTGTCTAAGCATGCCAACTGCTACAAGTCCAGGCTGTGTTAAATAGGATGTAGAACTGGAAACACACACACTGGATGAACTCTTGACTTTATGATCAGTTGCGATTATATTTGCCAGGTTTCCTGACTGACAGAACTCACTACTGGTAACATAATTTCCCATTTCATTAAACTCTTCATCTATGGCATGCTTTCTATCTTCAGGAATTTCTTTAGGCTTAGGTTCTCTGCAATGACATGGATCAAAACTACTCGGTGAAGCTATACTGTCAGCCTTTTCTTCACTTGAAGCATCACCAGGGAGTCTTAAGGCATCAAGACATTCTTTGATGGGTGTGTCTTCAAATTCTGCACGACAGCCTTCCAGTAGCATCCCGACAGCCTCACTCAAGTCTCCATCATACAGCAAAAGCCTCTGCCCTGTGTTGGCATCCATATAGCTATTTATCATCAAATAAGACAGGAATAATTTTTTAGTTTGTTCTGAGCTCTGAGTTGCCACTGGCTCTTCTCCATCAAAAACATCCTCTTCTTGCCTGTAATCATGGACTGTGGATGGTTGGAATTTACAGAAAGAGAGCCATCTTCTGGCATTTTTACAAGCTTCTAAATCTCCCAAATCTGGCATTTTATCAGGCAGTATTATACTTTTCAAAATTGATGCTGCGTTATTATCTATAATTCCCAGCTGCTTAGCAACATCCAAACCAATGACTTGAGAAGTTTCTGGAATATAAAGAGCAGCTATCTTCTGCCTGCCATTCAGGATTTTGTATGCCAATTCATTTGTAATCAATTCCTGCTGCAAGGAAGAAGATGTAGGAAATATTTCACCAGAGTGAGGCCAAATGAGTCCAACATAGCCTCGCTGAGCCTCTAGTACCAAAAGAGCACTGCTCGAAGTTATTAGATCACATTGGACTGCTTCATCCACCGTTAAACGTTTAGCGGGGTTTGAGTGGATGATTCCACCTGTTTGAACCTGATATGTGAGAATACTGCTAGCTGTATCTCTGTCAATCACCCCTTCTGCAATAGCTTCTTCAATGGTCATTCTTTGACCAGAGCTGCAACTGATGAGACCCCCAGAGAGAAGCTGTGCACCTAATAACCTAAACATGGTTTCACGGTCTATAAGACCTTCATGAGCCGCCCTTAAAATGCTTATGTTTCTTCCACATTTTAATGTTATTCTGCCTCCTTCTTGTGGTCGCACAGGAAGGAGCCTCATCCCAGTGTTTTCCTGTAAAATACTTCTTTGTATAATATCTACTAAAGACACCTTCTCAGCGGTGCAGGGGTCAATAAGATCTTTACATGTGTTTTGCCTTTCCAGGACTTTAGAAAATAATGCTGAGGAAACCAAGTTCTGTTGGAAAGCCTTCTGCAGGGTCAGCTGTTCTCCTGTGGCTGGAATGACTAGAAAGCCTGTGGAAAGCAGTATCTCAAGAACTCTGATGGCCATGGACTCTGATATCATACCTTGGGCCAAAGCTTCCAGCACGGGAATTGTGGTAGATGACACAGTAGAAATGATCTCCTTTGCTTGACTTAGTTCTTTGAGTTGGCACAAAACTTGTTCATCAATAAGGCCATGACTTTCAGCATCTTGAAGGTCATAACATTTTCTCAATTCTGGTGAAATGAGACCAGAAATCATTAGCTGTGTCTCAAGCAACCTGATTCCTGTGTCATAGTCAATAAGGCCTCTTAAAACTGCCTGAAAGATGGAAAGCACTTCTCCAGTTGTCTGGTCAACGGTGCCTGCAATCACTTTATCCAGCTGAAAAGAGAATATAAAATTCTCAGGTCAGTCTGTGACCCAAGGGTGGGCAGGATTTCATGAAACTCAGTTTGCATTTTTTTAAGAAATAAATACACTTCAACATAAAAATCCTCTACTTACCAAGGCGCGGCAATGCTGTGAATGTTAGGCAGCTCAAATGCACAAGTGATCTATGTCAGTGATCTATTCAACAGCACAGGATGTGATAAAAGCTTTGAAAACAACATGCATCTGTGAATTGAAAACTTAATATTGTGTACATTAACAAGGTTAGTGAGGACACAAGAGAGTAAATGATGACAGTGAGAAAACAGAACACATACCTATGAAGGCAAATCATGCTCTCTGCAATTGGGTGAGATTAGTCGACTGACATGAAAGATAGTATCAAACCCCATGCTATTGATGTTTACAGCATACAGACTTCTTCGCAGACAGTAAAAAACTAATGAACCAGAAAAATTGTTACATACCCCCAAAATGTGACAAATATTGTGTAAAGTATTCCAGGGAGTAAGGGAATTGAATATAAAGATAACTTTTTCAATACTGAATAGTATGTTGAATATTGTAAATATGTATTGTCAAGTTTCAAAAGTTTAAAGACAGGCCAAATTTTAAGTGATTCCTGTTATATTTTAAGAAGATGCTAGGGCATCCTCACTATAACGAATGGCCCAGTATTCCTCCAATAAATCTCAGGGTTATCTCTGAAAATCAAAACTAGTTCATAACACTCTAATGTCATCTTTAAAGATGAGTCAAGTCTATCTTATAACATCATATTTATATAGTAAAATACCTAATATAGCAGAAGAATGACTTTTAAAGAGAAGAGTTAGAAAAATGAATGATTTTTTTCTTTTACCATGCAAGGCAGAGATTAAGATGTCACAGAAACTGATGACAGCAAGTGTAAGACTGCATTTAATAAACATTGAAATCCCTAAATACTTAGATAAACTCCATCCACATTTTTTCCATGTACATGAATTCAAGGTCATTTCTTTATCATTGACATATATTTCTACAACCATGCAATAAAGCTAAGACTCTTGAAACAGCTTCATGTTTTAAATAAATTATATTACCTTCTCCTCTACCTTTATATCTCCTAAGGTTTGTGATTCTTGTAGTTGTTTCAGAGATTCACTAAAGAAGGAATTATAACTTTCTTGAAGAGATTTCACTTGTTTTTCCAATTCATTTCTTTCTTCATCTGTCATTCTAAAATAACCAGAAAGCATGAAAAGAGGAATGCAAGTTTTCAAGTGATAAAGATGACATATTAGGCTGAATGATTTTGTAAAATCCTTTTCTAAATAGGCACATGATCATAAAACAAACTTCATATACAGATTGCTCACGTCTCAGAATGACTGTATGAAAACTAAGGATGGCCCTTACACATCCAGGAATCCTTCCCTTGCCTGAGAGAGACTGCAGAGAAGGACATAAACTAATACATCAGGACCTTCCTAGCAGAGGCACATTTCTAAAATAACAATGCTGTTCTCTGACAGAGGGAAAGATCCTATTGTTAGTTCCAACATGGAAATGGGACAGAAAGATACCATTACTCAAGGTGAAACTTGTACAAACTGAAACATAAAGAAAGATGAAATTAACAAGGAAATTAACCTGATTCTCTAAGGTACAATACAAAGTCATTGTGGCATAATCTTGGGGACAGCCCCAAAAAAGATTTAAGAAACGGGTAGGTTTCTTTCTGCCTGAGGCACTAGCTGAAACAGATCAAGTACCTTGCTGGAAAAAGTAAGACCAAAATATGAGAAACCAGGTTATCACAAGTTTCAGCAAAGAAAATGAACATACTCGTACATATTTTCCAAAACGTAAAGTCATAGAGAGTACTACTTAGAATTAAGATTGGCTTGGAATCTATACCACTCACTACCTACCCACCTTAATCCCTCTCTGAGCCCGTTTTCTTACCACTAATAAATGGGAATAATAGATACATTTCAGGGTTTGGTAAAGACTATAAGTGACTAAACGTGACAAGCTGCTGTTCATAGATGAACTATGTTCATAGTTGTATGTTAGGTAAATTTCCAAGTTCGATTTTTAAAATCTCAATTAAAATTTACCAGCTGTGGCTTTGCATAACATGAAGACCACTTCTCTACTTTGAATAAAAGAGCTAATGAAAACCAACATACTTGTCTCCATGTTTTGCCAAAAATAGCTGCATGGTTTGAAGTGCTTCAGATAATTGCTCCTTCTTGGTTGATATTTCCTCACTGGAAATCTGCAAGGTTAAGAAAACATATTCAAACTTGGCCCTCATAAAGACTAGAAAATAGTAATTTTAAAAAAACTAATCAAGTTTTAATTAAGATCCAAATGATGGGTCTACTTTCTGAGTGGCCCAAGTCAATAACCTATCAGTTATTACCAGTGTACAAGCCTGGATAAAAGAAGAGTACTTTATCTAGAATGCAGATTAAGGAAAGTCTCTCTTTCTCTAACCAATAACACCCTCATTTTCATTAGGAAATAATACCACGGCATTACTAGTTCTCACATGTGTCCCAGTCCAACAGTGAATGAAGGTTGCCTTAACTATCCCGGGGTGGCCAGAGATTCTTCACTGGCCCAGCGTCATCCTTGTGTGGTGCAGCACTCAAAGATACACGAACGTGGGACACTACTCCAAAACAGTATCTGCCCTCCCCCAAGCTCCTGTATGCCCTGCTTCCGTTTGAAAAAATTATGGTAAAAGCATTAATCTGTAGATCTGCAGACCAAGATTAAGTAATTTCAAAAATTTGCAAAATTCATCTGTGACAGGGGAATAAAATTGATCTGTTTGAGGAAAAGCAAGAGGTTATAACATGTTTTCCTAATCTCTCAACGTATCACTTCTGAATAGTCTTATTTCAAAAACTGACTGCCATTCTTTTAGAGGAGCAGAAATGAGAGGAAATGATGGGCAAATGAAAAGGCATATTTTTCCCCAATGTATTCTATTCAGAACAGAGTCAACTTAAAGTCTATTTTTCACAGTTACAGGTAATCATGAGGCAATATTGATTTTTAACACACACATTTATTATTCTATCAAAGTACTTTAAATTTCACTTAACAGAAAGACCATCAAGTATTTCTTATAGATTTACCATTTAGGCTATGATCTGCATTTAAAAAGTCCATCTACTTTTATGTCTACTAGGTCTAAAACGGATTTAGTAAGGTTTGGGAGGATTTTAAACTGCAGAATGAGAAAATGCCAAGGTTTGTATCTACATCTTTCAAAAGAAACTTGTTCTCCCAAGAAATCCTTGCTAAAGTTCATGTCCCTATTTTAGTTCTTTTCCTATCTAATAGGGGGGGAAAAAAGAGGGAAAAGATATTTTAAAGTCAATATTCACATAAAGTTACTTTGAAGGTTTGGAGTTTAAAACACCAAATGCAATTGGAGTTTAAAACACAAAATTGGTCTGATTTCTTCCACACTGGTAGGAAATATAGTATGTAAGACTACGAGGTAATATGGTTTTATTTCAACTGAATACTAATTCAAGTATACACTCGGGTCTGTGAACTTCTTCAACAGGGAACCCCAGATAAGTTACATCTGCCTCATATCATAGCCAAAATTAGACAAGACATTGAAGTTTCCCCCTAATTATGTCAACAATGTCTGTTTCAACTGATGACAGGTGAACACTCATGCAGAGCTAGAAGAGGAAGCTGACGATAGCCCCCATAATTTCTGAAGGTCAGGGCAGGGGCAGGAGGGCAAGTGTAGGAAAAATACTCGAGGAAAAATGCTGCTTAACTCAGTGGAAACTTACTATTTTTTTTAACACAGCCTCAATTCCACTGCTATCACCGGCAAGCATCAACACTGGCCCTTAGCTCAACAATGCCTTGAACAACTGCTTGAAGAGCTTCAAGCAGTGCTATCCAACAGACATCACGGGGCACTAACATCTCAAAAGCTGCGCTATCCAACTGGCAGATGGGGAACGGAAGAGAGCCCAGAGCATGGAAGAATTCCTTTAGGTAAGGGAAAGAGTCTAGAATTTCCGGTGATTGACTAGAGAACACTTCTTGGTAAAATACAAAGATCCAGGAAAGCACAACTAAATTGAATCCTCAAAAATGTTAATACCCTAGTTTGTATTTCTGTTGTTCTTGAACCTTTTCCTTTACCTTTGTAAGAATGAGACCACATATCTTTACAATGAGGAGTGCATGGGTTTACTCTGGGCACAAAACAGGATGACCCTGCTCCTTAGGGACTCTCTTCACTATAATCAAGAAGCAGATCTAACCACTAGAAGAAGTAGTAATAGTAAGACTAATATATGTAGTTCAGGCTTTGGAATCAGAGACACTTCCTTGTGCTACATACTGTGATTCCTTGGGTAGGTTACTTAACCTCTCTGACCCTCATTATAATTGCCTACATAAATGGGGAAGGGGCGCCAGGGCAGCTCAGTCGTTGGGCGTCTGCCTTCGGCTCAGGTCATAATCCCAGGGTGCCGAGATCAAGCGCCGCATTGGGCTCCCTGCTCCGCGGGAAGCCTGCTTCTCCCTCTCCCACTCCCCCTGCTTATGTTCCCTCTCTCACTGTGTCTCTCTCAGTCAAATAAATAAAATCTTGTAAAAAAAAAAATGGGGAAAATTAAGGTAAAGAAGTAAAGTGTTTTTAGATTGACCTTGTCAACTCAGTAAATTCTACCCACTGTTATTATTATTAAACCAGAAACTCAGTGAATACCTTTTGCTTAGAGAAGGTAGATTTTCCAGCCTTCTCGCCATCTCTCAATGTCTTGCTGATATTTGATACCCATTTCTGTAATTCTTTGGCTTTTTCAACATGCTCTTTCTTTTCTTCTTCCAGTGACTTCTGACAAGTGTGAGTGGTAAAAAAAAAAAAAAAAAAAGATACATACCAGTAAATGCTTGAGCTATTAAACTGACCTCTCCACAGAAAACAAGAATGTAGAATATTTCTTTCATCACACACAGTTTACTGAGCATTTTATTCATTCACTTAACCATGTTTATCACATCATGTGGCAAATGTACTTCCAAAATGTTTATGGTAGCAAAGAAAGCTGTGACATTCTAACATCCCAACTGGTCTATCAATATGACAAATAAAAAAACTCAATTTTATTCATGAAGCACTAGAAGATCTTTGAATTGCTGCCTTTGCATTAGCATTACAATCACAATGGTCTAGACAGAAAAGTATCAAAAATGGAAATCTGAAAGAACAGTGAATGTGTACATACAAATGAAAAATACACAGAATGAAGAAAAATCTCTCCCCCTCTTCCAACACACAATAATGCTACTTTTAATTACAGACTCTACCTGAAAAAGGGAGGTTTTGATAAACATTTATTATGTAAAGAAGATTACAATGTACAGAAAAGCTAGCAACTTTTTCACTTTTCAAGGAGATCTGAAACACTGTAGCCTCATGGATGTGGGAACAAATTTACATCTTTTTCTTTGATTCCATGATGTCTTCTCAAGTGCTTTTCCAGTGAATGTAATGAATCATTTAAAAATGGGAGCCCTAATGTCTGGCTGGATCTATTCAGTGATGAAGAATTCTGAAGAAAGGAGGCTATGAACTTGCTGGAGTTCATCAAGCTTACTCCATATTCTAGGTGAAATACCTTTCTTTTAGTGTAGGCAAAATCAAAACAAAACAAAACAAAACCACTAACCTAAAATCTAAAGGAAACCATTTTGAAGAACAGTAAATATTTTGTTACTTTGAACTTAAAAATTATTCTCTCTTCTGAACAGTCAGCTATTTCCAGGCCTCAAGAAATAAACAGTGCTTTAAGTATATGACATAATTGCTAGGCTGTATTATTTAACTGATATCATCAAGCTCTGGACAGATCACATCAAGTGGAGAGCATCACCCCCGTGCAAAGTTTTTTAAACATGTCCTTTTACGAAGAATAGTAGAGGCTAGAAATTCCTGTCATCAAAGGTTCAGATACTTCTAAGAGTTTAAGTCCTGTGTGGAAATCAAAATCAGCTTTTTCTAAAGCTTCTTTGTACGTCAACTTTCTTTTCGTTTGAGGGCATATTATATTTCTGACACAGGACTTTTGATCTTTGAGTTTTGTAGCAATGAAAACATCTATGATACCGACTTGGAGAGCCTCTTCTATTGACAACCGGGAATGAACCTGTGGCTCGATCAACCCCCCTGTCAAGTACTGAAATTCCAAACATCTGATTCCCATTTCCTTACTTATGATATTTGCATTCACAGCCTCCACCACTGACATCACTTTGTTAGTGACAGGATGGCCAATCCCTGTGATTACTAACTCACACTGTCGCAGCTGCTGGGCAAACCCCTCATCCACAAGGCCTCTGTGCAAAGCTTCTGCCACCCGGTACTTTTTGCCAGTGATAGGATCAATTATCCCCCCCGTACTGACTTGGGCTTCAAGGCATCTGAGGGCAGTGACCCGGTCAACCAAATTTCTACGGGAGGCCTTTAGGACAGAGATCCTTTCCCCACTGGCGGTCAGCCAGTAGCCCGCAATAGGACTGTGCAAATCCTTCTTGGGAACCAGCCGGCTTAGCAAGGAATCGGCAAGTTCTGTAAGTGTGATGATCCCTTCCTGATACTTTCTGACCCAGGCTTTGTCAACTGTTCCCTGCTCTATAGCTTCATTAATATTGAACTGTAACCCCGTTTTAGTATCAGTCAGCATATGAGAAGGATGCCCATAGGATTCAAAAAACGTGGCCTCCTTCCACTGATACTGTTGCCCTGAAAGCTCAAGATAGGTACTTTTTTCAATTAGGTTTCTCTGGAAAGCCTCATATGCAGTCAGTTCTGCTCCTGTTTTAACATCTACTACAGAAATCCTATGCGTTTTCCCTACATTGAGATTGGAAATGTTCCTCTCCCCAAATGGAAACAGAAAGCACTGGCAATCTACATCAAAAACACACATTCGCAGTAATTCTGAGTAATAGAGAGCTTGCTTGTTGTTGGGATTAGGAAAAACTCTTGTGTTGCTGGATGGCTCGTGTAAAAACTGCAGGATGGCGTTATTTAACAAGCCTTGTTGCAGAGCAACTTCTGGAGGAATGCGGATGCCTCTCACAGGGTCAATGACTCCCCCACTGGCAATCTGAGCCTCCAACATGTGTTTACCTCTTTGTCTGTCAAGCATTCTGTTTTCCATAGCTTGGAACACTGACAATGTCTTAGAAGAATATGAATATCCCAGGGCTGCCTTCTCTGCCTCAAGGAGCCTAATTTTGAATTCGGGGTCAATAACTCCATTCAGGATTGCATCTTCAACAGAGTATGTCTGACCCGAATTGGGATCAATTATAAAACCTGTTGCAGCCTGAGCTTCTAAAAATGCTAAAGCCATCATTTTGTCTATTATGATTTTCTTGGCTGCTGAGGCAAATGAAATCTTTTCTTTTGTGGATTCTAGATAAAGCCCCGCGATTGAGGTGGCTTTTGTCAAAAACTTGCTAAGAGTTTTCTGAACTTCCTCAACAGTCTTGAGACCAAGTCGCAGCTGCTCAACTGTTTTCATGTCCAGAAGCTTAGCTTCAACCAACTGCCTGGCAGTCACAGTGTGCCGGAGCCCCTGGAATTTAAATTCATCATCCCTAACTGAACACGCGTGATCGCCATCCAAGTTCTGGACGGTCTCTGGTTCTGAGCCTTTCTTAAGAAAATCTCTCTTGAGTCCACCGGATGGTCTGCACCCTTCAAGCATCCATTCTTCAGCACTAGGGCCTGGGTTCTTTTCTTGTTTTAATGTGGTGACTTCTGTGTGCATATCATACTGCTTGCTCTTAGCTATCTGCAACAGCAATTTATGAGACGTTAAAAGTCATCTAAAGAACATTACATCACTTTACCCATCCTTAATCCAAATAGAATTCCTACAATAACGAAATTAAAGAGAGGAAAATTTTCAAACCAAAGGGGACAAGTAATATTATTTTGAGAGTCTGAAGTCTATTTTAGATGACAATTAAGGTATTAAAATGCTATGTTTAGGGGCACTTGGGTGGCTCAGTCGGTAGAGCATGTGACTCTTAATCTCGGGGTTGTAAATTCAAGCCCCACGTTGGGTTCATAGATTACTTAAAAATAAAATCTTTAAAAAAAGGTACATTTAAAAAAGACTTGAGATGAAATCTGTCCAAAGGAACTTTAGAAGTTAAAGTGAACTGCTTGGTTTTTCTAGCTTTTAAAAAAAACATTCTTCAGAATATAATACCATAAATATAACCATATAACCATTACATCTATGTATTTAATCTCAGACATTTAAAAATTAAAGAAGGATAATTCGTAGTAAAGAGTCAAGCCAATCACTAGAAAACTATATCATAATTTTCTGCCAGAACTATAAAGAGCCAATCTCATTCAACATTGTTAAAAAAAACTTAGTCTAGCAGAAAAAGGAAACGAGAGAGGAAACTTGGCATGAGGTAGCTGGTAAGGTCTCAGAATCCAGAGTATACCTCCAAGGGGGCCAAAAGCTTTGCCAGGTCCATTTCACACTTGTCATCTTGATACCTAACTGGTGGCCTGGAACTGTACAGAGCTTGATCTCTTATCTTCTCGATTTCGGATAGTTTTGTAATAGGGTTTGTCTCATCAAAAGTTATCTGTAATTCGGTGCTTGTCTGAGAAAAATACTCAGAGTAACACTGCTGGCTTTTCTCTTTCTCAAGTGGACCCCCTGACGGCCAGAACTGGACTTCCTTTGGTATTTGTTCAACAACCCGATGCTGCCATTTTTCTTCTGATTGCTGTGGGTCTTGATTCCATCGCAGCAGAGGAGACCTGGTCCCTGGGTGAAGCTGCCCTGCGTTCCTAGAGGACAGGTCTGCAGAGTGTTGGCACTCATTTACTGCCATCTCAAAATCTGTTTTGAAGGGATAGTCTTTGGCTGGGTTCCTTTTTTGGATTTCACACTGGAGCAAAACCAATTGATGTTCATGTTCCTTTATCTGTTGATCCATCTTTTGCTTCAGGCATTCGACTTCACGTTTCTGGGCTACCAGCTCATCTTCAAGTTTCCGACATTTCTGGTAATGATTTGCTTCCACATTCTGTCCTTGTTGCATTTGCTCGCGATACTGCTGAAGCTGTCTTTCAAGTTCTCTGATATTTGTCTCACAGAGCTTAGCGTTCTCCTGAGCTCTGCAGTTTTCTTGCTGAAGAGACACGAAGTCAAGCTTGATGCCTGAAATATCGTTTTCAGTGATAACTTTGGAGTCCATTAACTTTTCCATCTTTTTCCGAAACTCCTCTGCCGAGCGTTTGAACTTGTCCGATTCCTCCTGAAACAGAACCATCTTCCTGTGGGTCATCTGCTCCTCTATGGTCTTTAAGTGCAGTTCATCTTGCACTTTTTTCAACCTGTTATTTAACTCTTGTACCTGAGCTTGCTGTAATTGTGCCTTCTGCTCCCCGAGTCGCTTTTCCTCTTTGGAGGCGTTCAGCTCCGCACTCAGACTTCGAACTTCCTTCTCACTGTTCTGGATGATAATGTTCTGCTGGTCACACTTTTGCTTAAACTCACTGACTAAATTTTGACTTTTGGCCAGGTCTTCCTCTAGGCACTTAATTTTTCTATGGAAATCCTGTTCTGTTTTCGTCTGCTTATGCAAGTGTTCGTTGGTGTTACGTAGCTGATCTTTAAAACCATCTGCCTGAATTTTCAGGGCTTCGCATCTTTGCTGGATAGCTTGTTTCTCCAAAACCACGTTCGCCGATTCTGTCTGAATTCTCTGCATCATTAACTTGGTTTCATTATTCTGCCTTGTAAGCTCATCTACCTTTTGTTTTAGCATTTCTGCACATTCATTACTTTTCTTCAATTCTTCATTAAGCTTCTGGATTTTATCATTATTTTCTTTTTCAGCTTTAATATTTTGAAGCAACTGTGCATGGCTTTTCTCAAATTGCTCTTTGAGATGATCTGACTTTCTCTGGCAGAATCGTATTCTTTCATTAGAGGATTCCTTCTCAGCCTGGAAAGAATTAACTTGTGAATTTAGACGCTGAATATTCCTCTCAGCTACAGCATGGGTCCTAGTGATCCTGTCTACTTCTCTTTGCAGTTTCCCTTTTTCCTGTTGAAGAGATTCTAATTCTACTTCATAACTGTGCTTTATTTTCCTAAGGTCATTAGCTTCTTGCATGACTTCCTCAGCTCTGTCTGTGGTTTGGTTCAACTGCCTACCCAGTTCTCTGAGTTGCTGGGAATACCCTTCCTCTACCTGATCCTTCCTTTCCAACTCTAACTTAAGGCACGTCAGTGTATTATTGGTTTCAGCCAGTTTTTCTTTTAGCAAACGAGCCTTTTCCTCAGATGAAGTTTTTTCAAGCTGAAGGGCATTAAGTTCATACTTCAGTTCTCTCATGTCTTTTTCAGCCTTTCTATTGGCGACTGTTAGCTCATCGACCTGCTGCTTGAGTTCTTCGGTCTTCTGTTTGTCCTCTTTCTGAAGACCCACGACTCCTCTGTATGACGTAGCCTGTGGCAATTTATTTTCTCTACATGAATACTGAATTTCCGTTATTCTTCTTCTTGCTTCCAGTTCGATGTTCTGCTTTTCTTTTAACTGTTCCTCTGCTATCTGTTTTTGAAACGTTAGGTCTTTTTCCATCTGCTTTATCAGCTTCAAGAGTTCCTCCTCGTTGTCTCTCTTTCTTTTTAATTCTTCCATTAACTTATTTTTTTGTTGCTCCAAGTCATTGAGACTGGAATCTTTTCTTTTAAGATGATCTTCCAGGGTTCTTCTTGTAAAGGTGTTCTCCTCTAACTGGTTCTGGAAGTTCAGGAGGTTTTCTTCCACTGCCGCTCTTTTGGCCTCGGCCTCCGATGTGAGCTTTCTCACCCGCTCCAGCTCCCGTTCTGCAGCCTCCTTCTCCCTCACAATGGTCTCCAGCTCCCTGCGGTACTGCTTGGCTTCACTCTCGGCCCTGATTTTCTGCAGAGCAATGTCTTGTACATTCCTCTGCTGCTTTCTCAATTCATTTTCTGCAGCCTCCTTGACCCTTGGAAGTTCCTCCTCTACTTGGGACTTTTGTTTCTTTAGTTCAGCCACCATTTTCTCCAATTCACTTATTTTTCCTGTAAGTTTGCTATTCTCAATCATTGTTGCCTTCTGACGCCGAAGCAGATCTGAATATGCCCCATGTTCAGAAGTCTCCTTACACCTTTTCATCTACAAGAGACGTTTACAAGTGTCAAACCTGTTCTGTTCAAATTTATCTTAAAAAACTTGAAGCGATGCTCATAAAAGTGCTTATAAAAACAGGCGAAACCAAATGCAGAACAAGCACGATCACCACCACCATCACCAGCACCAGCACCAGCACCAGCACCTTCTTCAGAGAGGAAGCTTCAGAAAGTCAGCAATGGGAGAAGACAAAAAAAAAAAAAAAAAAACCCCCTTCATGTCAAGTTTGCTAAACTGAACAATCTTTTTTTTTTTTTTTTTTTGTCTCTCAGGAATAATTTTGTTTTAAAAATTAGCTAGCTCAAGAGTTGACAGAAAGAAAGGAAGGACCTTACAAAACATACAGTATGACCCCAACCTTTTACAGATGAGGAAACTGAGGTGCAGAGAGGTCAAATATTTTGAAAACTAAACAACAAAGTGGGAAATAAAAGTCACAGCAGCACCTTTCTGCTTTCACACACAACTCATAAGAACATAGAGGAACCAAATGACACCCAAAACTTCAGTTTTTAATACCTGGCCCAATGGAAATTTAAAATGATATTTCTCTCTCTTTCTCTAAGATAAACAAATAAATCTTTAAAAAGGAGGGGGGTACCTCAGTGGCACAGTCGGTTAAGCATCCGACTCTTGGTTTCAGCGCAGCTCATGATCTCAGGGTGGTAGGATGGAGCCCTGCTCCGGGCTCGGCCCTCAGCAGGGACTTGGCTTGAGATTCTCCCTCTCCCTCTTCCCCTCCCACTCATGCTTGCTCTCTCTCTCTCTCTCTTTCTCTCTAAAATAAATAAATCTTTAAAAATATATATAAAAATGAAATATTTACATCTCCCTGTTTCATGGTTAAAGAAACAAAATACAGAATTTTGGTACCACTTTAAAGAGTCAAATCAAGAAATAATACTTCACATGCAGAAGGAGGAAAATTATATAAAAACGTGTAATTTCTATTCCTTATTTGTTTGTACTTGCCATATTATGACAATTATAATAATCAGAGTTGCTAATGCAAAGGCAGCTATAGTCCCTGGGGGCTTTAGAAAAGATGTGCTTCATATACTCACAGACTTTGTTGTTGTTGTTAATGACATGCCTTATGTGAATCCACACTGACAAGTACCTTTAGATACTCCATAAATATAAAGATATTTGTTAAATATCAATGTTTTAAAAAATACACTTAGGGAGTCAACTCCAATGTACACAATAAAATATAAGAACAATTTTTTTCAACTGATAGAAGAATCAATTTCAGCTGGGAGGAGTACATTCTGCATTGACTATAGGACTACATGATCAGGGCTAGCATAGAATGCCAATTTAATTTGTTTTTATTAATACCGTAAGATTATTAGTTTCATATCACCACTGAAAATCATCATAATTAGAACCATTCAAACAGGAGTAGAGAAATTATTCTAGATAGTAGTTTTTTTTTTTTCATTGAGAGGTTTTGGTGAATTTCAAGAATTTATTTTACATTATAGACTACATATCTTACTTTGCTTCTTCTAATTTTTTGATCCCCAATAATTTCAACAAAAATTTCAGTTGTTTCCTTTGCTAACCTAAATATGGTTTTCCATAATAAGAATTCATACAAAAACAAATCTCATCACAACCTGCAATAATTAGCGCTCTATTTTATTTTGTTATCAGGGTGAACTGGCGACACCGAAGCATTTTATCTGCTTAAATATTAAATTTTCGGTATTTTTTGAGATAATTTTTGACTGGGTCTTTCTCAATTGCTTATCAAAACTCCTTTAAAATTTAGCTGTCACTAGGAGGTTTTGAGCTCTCTTTTTTCTCTGTCATGTCCTAAGGTTAGAAAAATGAAAATTCTCTCAGAAAAAAAATTTTTGTTATTGAACCCTCAGTACCTTAATTACAGTCATTTTAGTGATTGTTAAAAATCTCACACTGTCTAGATAACTCTGAATTTTTTAGCAAATACTACACAAATTACTGGAAGTAATTTAATCCTATTGCTGATTTGCTTTCCCTTAGATCTCAAACTTACTCATATAAAAATAACTTCCCAAGTTTTCTCTAAATGTTCCCCAAGGAAACATTCTGTCCTTTAATCTTATCAATTAATATTTGATGTACTTTTCTCTCAACACAGACTGGAAAATCTCTTTATCCGTCTAACAGTCATTACAGATACTCTACTAACATTTCTCTAATTCGGTTTCCTCTTCTGAAATTAACTTGTAACCCTCTTTGATTTTATGTTTATTATAAAAAATTCTCCTCTCAGACCAAGATTTCCAATGTAAGTCTTTGCAGACTCAATTTCAGAAATACCACTCTTGAGTCTGAAAACTGAGCTATGTATCTTTTTATGAGACATTCCATTAGATGATCTTTTAGTGGTGAATTTTTAATCAGCAATGTTTTTTTATCTATTTTAAGTTACAGTCTGTATGGTCTTCCATAAACTATATTGTTTTGACTTTCAATTCAATATGAATCTTTTACATTTCAAAGGATGACAAGCATAATTTGTATATATATCAGGCTTTTTGAAAAATCTCTTCTATCAACTTCTGGTATTATACCTCATCAGATAAACTGAGGGAAACAGCTCATATATGTACAATCAGATAAACACACAAAAAAAGGGAAAGGACTTATATTTAACTAAATATAAAATTTAAAATGTATACTAAACATACAATTTAAAAGATCTACCTATCATTTTAAGTGGAACCATATCTCTCAAAAACAAAATGAAAAAAACAGATGTTCTTTTACAGGTGAAAGATGTATACCAATTATTTGAATGGTCACAGATACTCTGGTTCTCTTTTCTAAGCACAAAGGAATCTAGTTATAAAGACTTGCAATTAGGTTCGTTAGTGATTTAGGTGCAGAAAAACTGTTAAGTCTGAACAGACTAAAATAGTTGACTCAAGTAGAAAATAAGAAAGTAACATCTATTAGACATCCACTACTGTTTTGGTTCTCTCATTATGTGAAGTTACACTAAGTATAATCATCTTCAGAAGTTCAACAACAGTCTAATTTAAAATAGCTAATGCCTCACAATTTACTTATTTTAGCATTCTGTCTACTATTTTTGTCTGTTCTGAGGTTAGGAATAGAAACCATATCAAGATAATAAAGCATGGTATAATCCCTTCAAAATTAGATACAACAGCCTTTTATGACAATATATTTTCAAAAATAACTCCTTACTCTATTTCTGAATATATTTTTTAAATGTAGAATCAAAGCACAGAAATCCTCCAAATTACAATGGTACTTAAATAGTCTTTTACCATACACCATACCTTTTGGAGAATAATAAAAATAAAACAAAAAACTCCACAATTCTTAAAAAGTATTATCATTTTGTACAAAAACCTTCTTCTAAATTAATGGCTTTATGTTTTAAATCCTTGAAAATGTAAATTACTTTAAAATGTATAAAACCAATGTATTTAAATAGTATATCTGTAGACATCTTAATAGTAGTAACTATACTACTCAAAGAAGTATATTTCTCAAATATGAGAAAACTGAAAAAAAAAATCCCAAACTGCCAACATTTCATAATTTAAATAGAGCCATTTCAGACATTGACTCTAATACTATTAGCATCTTAGAGTGAAAATAAACAATGTTTTCCTGTTGGAGAGAATCAAAAATAAACTGAAAAATCCTAGGCCTCTTATCTTTTTCACTGTAATTGTCTAATTAAATAATAACTTATCAACCATGTAAATTTTTGTCATGAAAACTTTTTTGTTTTCCCAAACATATTGTAGTTCCTTTTAAGTTAGCTGTTCATAGTTAAACGTTACCTCCTCTTCTTCCAGCCTCTTTAATGAATCACCAGCAAATTTAATATATTGTGTCATGAGGGTGACCAGAGCAGTATATCGGGTCCTTAGGTCCATGAACTGCGAAGAAATAAACAATAAAAACATAATCTCCAGTGGCTCTAAATGAGTTTAATGAACGTTGATTAATAATCATAACATTAACTAGCCTTTGTGACAGTAAAATACACAATTGCCCAGTAATGGTAAGTAGGTAGGAATGGGCTTATTACTGCTGTGCAAACACCATACTCAATAACAATTCTCTAAATTTAATTACAAAGTACATTTGTTATTCTCTGCAGTTAATAATTAATCTTGAATAAAGCTTTTCCAAGGATTTTTTACAACCCTTAATAAATTGCACTGTTTAGGTAAGGGTTTCTTTTTTGGGATGAGGAAGAAAGTTCTGGAAATGGACAGTAGTCAGGTTTGCACAACACTATGAGGTTACTGAGTGCCACTGAATTGCAACTTAAAAATGGTTAAAATGGCACGTTTTCTATTATGTGTATTATACCACAATACAAATATATAAATACAATATTTTAAGTATTGTTTCTCTCTTTTATATCCCCTCCCCTCTCTCTTGTACTTTTACTACCTCTTGAATAATGAGGTCTGCTGAGCTCTGCATTCTTCGGCGTTTCACTGGAGATTTCTGCTGTGAATCTACCATGGCCCGGTAGGTCATTGTTTGTAATTCATAGTCCTGTATAAAAGAGTCAATAAGATTAAATTAATTAAAGCAAAGCATTAATGCTTCATTCTACAATGACTTGATGCACAGAAATTGAACCTGATTTCACTAAGTAACTTTTAAAAATTACTGCAAAACCACATTCTTAGGAAGCTATCTAATTCTGGGATGTTTCCAAGGTGGTAATAAAAAACAGAAACATTTAGGGTGGTCAGAAAAGTTTCCTAAGTCTCTTTAGAAGCTCACGGAAACATTTAGTTATAATATGCTAGTTACATTCAGCCTCCCTTTCCCCTGGCTAGGCAATGGAATTGTAGATCTGGATGGCTAAGGCCCAGGCATTGGCAACAACTTCAAACCTGCCAACTGTCTCCTAAGAAAGTCAAGTTCTTCCAGGGAATATGCTAGCAATGTTAAAGAAGAGAGAGAGAGAGATACACAAGCACAAAGTGATAAGAAACCAATTTCAGAGTCTACAGCCATACCACCCTGAACGCGCCTAATCTCATCTGATCTCGGAAGCTAAGCAGGGTCGGGCCTGGTTGGTACTTGAATGGGAAACCAATTTCAGAGCCAACGCATCTATTCTGATGTGTGTGCGTGTGCGGCTACACATCTGTGTGATGGAGAGAGGCTGAATGAAGCAGAGGCTGCGATGGGACTCACATGTCACAGACAATTATTAGGTAAGTGTCCCAGGGCTCCCACGAAGATTCTCTGTTTTCGCTATTTAACAGAATGAAGTGACTTGCAGAGACTTCTTTTTTTAAGCATATTGTTGAATCACACCTGAATATTAAATTTGATGCAAGGAACTGAATCTTCTTACCTTCACTGTAGTTGAGTACTGTTCTGCATATTTTTGACACTCATCCATTTTGCTTTGTTTCATTTCTATTTCAGACACCAGCATCTACAAATACACAGAGTTTAGAAGAAAAAGAACAAGGAACTCTATGCTATTTAGCCACTTAAGATGTTTAGGAACTAAGAAATAGCCACACCCTTTAACAGTAAAACTCCTTAGCCTTTTGCACTTAATATGTAATAAGGCAAATGACAAACTTTGAGATTAAGCCACATAAGTGACCCACCCTCAGGGGGGCTTCCAACACAGAAATTACTAAACTCCACAGGAATTACCCAAAAAGTAGATTTGAAGGCCTTGACCCCCACCTAACTCCTGATCAAAGCAAAACTAGATGCTACTGTGTCCCCTCAAGATGGAATAAAAATCTCAAAGAATTCAATTTTCTGTCAAATGTGGCTGTTTAATTTTCTACCACTAGCCATTTTTTATTTGGGATCCCGTGAAACTATTGTGGCCAGCAAAGTACTAAAGAGATTTCCATACTTATGATTAAATGACCATTAGAAATTTGAACACTGTCCCAGAATGCTCTTTTCTTATCCCTTATACTTTCAAAACTGACTTCCAAGAAAAGTACATGATATATGTTGGTTTGGATAATAGGATTTTAATATTTATGATTTACTCCTTACCTTCTTCCAAATAGTTGCTGACTTTTCTTTTAATAAGGTAAAGGAAGAGAAGGGTAATGACTGACCATGCAGACAAAACCTTAGTATAAGAAACTGTTTCTACAGGGGCACCTGAGTGGCTTAGTCTTTAAGCATCTGCCTTCGGCTCAGGTCATGATCTCAGGGTCCTGGGATCGAGCCCTGCATCGGGCTCCCTGCTCTGCAGGAGGCCTGCTTCTCCCTCTCCCACTCCCCCTGCTGTGTTCCCTCTCTCGCTGTCTCTCTCTCTCTGTCAAATAAATAAAATCTTTACAAAAAAAAAAAAAAAGAAACTGTTTCTACATACCTTCTGCTGATTCAACTGTGTGGCTAGAGTTTTACTATTTTCAGGCTGATTTTCCTGAATCTTTCTCTGGGTCGTTTCAACTTGCTGAATCCAATCATCTAAAGGGTGGTAAGTATCTCTGTAGTACTTCAGTGATTTGCCAATGCCTTCTAAGTCCCGTAACCTAAGAAAATAAAAACAAGAGAGTCATAGTTTCCAACAGTATCCATCAAGAGGGTGGAAGCTAGAGAGAGGAGAGACGAAATAACCCTACTGCAATGCACTCGGTGTAACAACAGGGGTATGTGGTAAGAATTCTAGACTAAGGCACCCTGAGGCCTATCTCCAAGGGCACTCCATACTGGCTGAGGTTGAATATAAATATTCTGCTCCTGGACTTGCACAACTTAGTGATACTGCTTATTCTAGGTTCAGGCCTAACTGACTAACAATAAAAATCAGGAAAATTGGAAACAACCATAATTATGATCAATCAAGCATGTCTTAAATACCCAAAGCTTGCATCAGATGGCAGTGCACTTTTGAAATAATGACAACGTAGTTCAACAGAGGGTCCAATGTGGACTCAGAGAGTACTTCCTGGAACTATGATTAAATAAAAATACCTCAGTTTCTGTGATTTTAAAACCATTACACTAAACCTATATAACACATATTTTAGAGAGATTTAATAACATATATTTGAACATAATTTTACTTCTCAAGAATGGCACTATGTTATAAAAGCATTTTATTTGCATTAATATAAACATTAAAATGAATGAGAAAGGACACTATTCCATCTCCTTTAAGATGAGCCCAAAAACATCCCATTTCTTTTTACTTTTCTATTTCAGTCAGTGGGTGAATGATTTCAACTTTCTTGTATCCTCAATTAAAATGAACATCAGGTCATTTCAATTGCTTCACACTTCTTAGGTCTAGCACAGATTGCTCCATACAGCCCTCTCAAACACTGCTCTTACTAAATCTTGGTTAGTTGAATACTGTAAGTTGGTCATAATTTCCTTTAGAAAAGGCAAGTAGATTTACTATACAAATGCCAGACTACATCAACAGTTTTAACAACATAGAGTTGAAAAATATTTATTTTGAGGGCGCCTGGGTGGCTCAGTTGGTTAGGCGACTGCCTTCGGCTCAGGTCATGATCCTGGAGTCCTGGGATCAAGTCCCACATCGGGCTCCCTGCTCAGCAGGGAGTCTGCTTCTCCCTCTGACCCTCCCCCCTCTCATGCTCTCTCTCTATCTCATTCTATCTCTCAAATAAATAAAATCTTTAATAAAAAATTTTAAAAAAGAAAAATATTTATTTTGAAGTTAACTGTCATGCTAAAGTCCACCATATCAGAAAGAAATATAATTAGGTTGAGCTCTTGCAATTAACACAAATAACTATATATGGAAGGTAACTATATGAAATTAACTATATTATGGAAGTTTTTAAAAAACCTATTAAGTTTAGGTTTTACCTAGAATACAAGGATAAACATTAAATCTGTGCTGTGACTGAACAAAAAAGGATACTAACCTGTTATCAATCTGAACATGAATATTTTGCCACCTTTCAACTAATTGATCTGCTTTTTCTTTGTGCCAGTCAAAATCAAGGTCCCGTTCTTTATATGTTTTAAACATTTCATCACTGATGGCTTTAGCTTTTTGCAACTCATCCTCTAATGCATGGAATACCTCTCTCTTTTCATCTACTTCAGATCTCCATTGCTAAAATACATTAATTGGTGAAAGTTATAAAAATGTGTCAACCACTCACTATGTAAACACATTATTTACCTCATTTTACAATTTATTTAGAAATGACTGATATAAAATCAGATAAAGGAAAGACTATCTTCCATATACAAAAATGATATATTAGGCTGAACCATATGAAACTGTCAATATTTGACTGCACTTTGATCTAAAAAAAAGTTTTATAAAGTTCAGCCTAATAGAATTTGCATATCAATAAAACAAAATATATTCCACAAGCAAGTTTGCTACCTCTGTAAGTCTTTTTAACTGCCTGTTTCTTAAACACCTACTAATCTCATTGTTTAAAAATGAATACATGCATTAAAAATTAATGAGATAATTTTTCACAACTACTTTGCAATAATTTCACACTCAATGCTTTATACGTGGAAATATCAATAGAGATGAATACAACTACCAGTCTTTTTCCTTTCCTGAATTAACTCCTGTACTTACCTCCTTGATATCTTAAAATAACTACCTCTTTCAGCAAAAGAATCCATTAAAAATAATTTAATTTTTAGCTTCAATTCCTTTTGCTGACATGAATTGATTATAAAAAGCTATTACCACAAAGAGATGCAAATTTCAAATGAGAAGAACTCTCCTGAAACTACAAATGACTTATTTACACTAAGCTATGGTTACATAGAGATATGAAATGAATATAAATGTATTCAAATTGAGTTATTTACTAATTGATGTTTGAAGATCTAGGTGCTAGAAAAATACTTTTCGAGTATGATCTTAGCATATAGCGATAGGAAGGTACATACCTTTAAAGTACTTATTAGATTCTCAATATTATTCTTGTCAGCTATAACTGCTTCTTCTTCACACAGTTTAGTTTCATAGAGTTTTACAAGGGCTTCTGCTGCCTGAGTGTTTTTTAACACCAAATTAACAGTTTTCAGTCTAAAAAAGAGAATGCAACAATAGCCTCCTATTAGTAAATGTTTATCTTCCAATAACACAGTCCTGAAGCACTATTATGATGCATGATAGAACACGTTCTTCGTCTTGGAACATGGACAAATTTACTACGAGATTAACATCCAGCTAACTCTTCTTAATGGAGGGTGTGTGCTCCAATCCACGGCCTGCCCTGCAGACGGTATTCTGCAAGAAATTCCAGGGTAAGTTGGTCTTCTTTCAACCCTTATTTAGACCAGTCCTCCAGGCTACAAAAGCTGAGGGACTAAAACCCACAGGCAAAATGTGGGACGATCATACATACGCCCTAATCTCTGACGCCCATCTCCTTTCAACATGAAGTATAATAATTCCATGGAAATAATTAATATAATTTTTATTAAGACAAAAAAGGAAGTATTTACATTCATAAAAATGAATGTTTTAAACAAACAGCATATATATATATTTATATATACACATAAATATGACAGCTGTATGAAGCAAATTTATACTACGACAGAGGTTACATACTTCTCTATGTAAGTAGAAGACATAGAATAGACTTGGTTCATGTTCTGAATGACCACACCGAGCTCAGATCGTAAGGTGGGAACTGATGCAGAGGTTGCTGCTTGACTGAAAAATTCTTCACATTTATTTGTGATTGTTCCCAAATCCTCTTTAAGTCGCTCCAGTTCTTTCTTTAGTTTCTGTAAAATAGAGAATAAACATAGGTATTAGGCTATCACTCTAGATGGGGCATCTTTCTCAAAACAGTTTAAAAACACACAATTTACATTATAATCACTGACTTAAAAAGCTATATATTCTTTACTTTTTCTTTATCAAAGAAACTAAGCCACACATTCAAGTTTTATAATCAGTAATTCCTTTACTGCCCATCTCCTTGGGCACAAACATCTAACTTAGTGCTTCTGCATTCAGCAGGTGATCAACAAACATGTAATGGCTTCCACTATGAGAAAACCCAAGAGTCTCCATCATAGTGGGTGAAAGGGTGCACGTTTCTACATTTACCTGAGTCAAAGGTAGAACTGAATTATAGAATTCTAGTTCATGATAAGCAATAAATACATAATCAGAACTCACAAAGTGACCAGTGGGCAAAGCTGAGTACATGAGAAGTGACTGGAGTTAACTATGAAGGTCACTGAGACAGTAATTTACCTTCAGTTAATTCTGTCTCAACACTTTTACAAATCTCACCTCCTGCTCCGTGATTCTGAACACACTTTCATGCAAATCATCTCTTTCCAGTGGAGTGCGAATCTGTCTAATCAACCGATCTTCACAACTCTCTAACCGAAGTCTAATGTTTCGAACTTCAGAGATGTAGAGATTATACACGGATTCCTCTTGCTCTTCTGTGAAAGTAAATATAATGTTTAGAAAACACTTTGTTTTCTGTCTTCTGGATGCTGCTGGTCAAACTAAGGACAATCCCACCCTAAGGACATGAACCTTAAAATAGTCGACCTTACAATTTATGAATGATTAATAAAATTTCCCTAGTGCTATTCTAAGTGCCAAATTCTGATTTATGATGTCCAAGGAAAGTAATATATTATGCAGTTTTATGTTCACAAACATCTGAATTACATAGCTACAGATTAATCTTTAAAATAAAAAAAAATCCTCGTGATTAACAATAAAAAAATTAAAATAAAAGAATAATTTTGAAGAAAAACTAAAAAAAATAAAATAAAATAAAATAAAATAAAATAAAATCCTTAAAAAGGAAAGGTAGGTAAAGCATTTGTTAATGTTTAAAATTTTTTTAAAGAGATTACTAATGATATTTTTTTGTCTCTAAGTAATACCAAAAGTGTCCAGAAGAAACTTTATATTTAACAAAAGTTAACTAGACAAAATTTTCCCCTTTAACCTCTGTATAAAATCCAGGCTTGGTCATGGGAAATCTCTGTACCTTCCTCTCAATTTTGCTATGAATCTAAAACTGCTCTAAAAAATCAAGTATTTAAAAAAAAATCCAGGTTTGGTACATGGAAAAATAACTGAATCTTTTCAAAAACTAAAAGATTATTCTGAACATTATATTACGAAACAGTGAAAATGCTGAAAAGTAGATGTGTTAAGAATTCAATGCTTTTCACATTACTTGGATGGCATCTTTTTATTAACTGATTTAGAAATAAATGAATCCCTCCTTGCAGGTTCCTACCTCACAAATGCTTTTAATGTTCCAGCACCTGTGTTCACCTATCATAGGCTGAGTGACATAACACACAGAAGACCGACTCCTACTGAGAAAAGAGCCCAGACTAAACACCTATGGGGAAAAAAATACAAGGATTCCCATGCTTACCTCTTTCTGCTGATTTAAGAAGTTCTTGATAATACTGCTTACATACATTAACCTCCTTCTCCAGTTGTGTTATATCTGAGCCCGAAAATATTTGGGATTCCTGGCTATCTTCCAGGAAATCTTCAAAACGAGATTGTAGGTTACTCAGAACTTGCTGATGTTCACCAGGTAACATTGTCTTTATCTAAAGAAGACCAATGATCCATGTAAGCAAGTGATTTAGTACTAACAGCTAAATGTAAATGGGACAGATCTTAAGTTGGGGTTTTCTAGTGTATGTCAGCTCATATTAATAGTCATAAATAGAAGAACCATTTGAAATTGTTATTTTTTATTAACAATTACAAGTTTTAATAGATAAGGAAAAACGAGGCTATAAAACATCAAAAAATGAAATCAAACTATATCCATCCCTCTAAGTCCAAACACTATATCCTGTCTCCCTACCAAAATGTAATAAGCACTGAATGAAATACGTGATCTCCAGATTTCCCCCGTTCTTGGAAAGTGCCTTGTATATAGCAGGTCTATAACAAATATTTATTAAATGGATGAATATTAGCATGGATCTCCTGGATCCCATCCCATTCTGGAACAAATACAAACTCCACCCCTCATGATAGTGTGCCCCACATTTTTGGACAGATTAGGCTGATGTGTAGATTCATACTTACTGAAGCCACATTGCTAGCTCGAATTCTGTCAATTTCATTGATGAGATAATGCCAGGACACGACACTCTTCATGTTTATGTGAGACTCATGCCAGAGAGTCAGGACATTCTGATACTGTTGCTCAATTCTGAAATACATGAAAAAAGCAAACAAACCGAACACTTGATTAAGCCTTTTTACTCCCTCTGAAAACATGCTATACTTTTTCTTCCTGTTTGTAAACTATCCCATGTTTACTAGTTCTAGATCCTTCTGATCCTATGGGCCTTGACAAAGTACGGATTGTTTCTTTAACCTTCAGAGAGCCTCCAGACTCAGCTCTGTGTGTTTAGCGAATGTATACAAACCTGTTTGCAAAGTCTACCGCTTCTTTGTTAGGTGGAGGAACTGTGAAGCACACAGATGGGACCATAGCCTCATTCCCAGTAGGGCTAATGACCTTCCATTTAGCACGATGAGAGTTGTTGGCCAAAACACATTCATCATCTTTGTAAATGGTTATCTGGTTTTAAACGAAGAAAAGAATAACCAAATGAGATCACTGTTGACTAATCCTTTACCATACCCAATCTTGGGATTTTGTTTTATTTTTTTGAGGTACAAAACTTTACCACTGGTCAGCAATATGACCTCATTTTTAAAAGATAAGAATAATGCCAGAAACTGGTTTATTTCTAGAATACCTCAATTTGTCTGTAGTCACAGATAGCTTTGATCGGAATAGAAGTTTTGAGTGGACAGTCAGGATTCCTTGGCTTCAGCTGAATTATTGTTTTTGCTCTCCCCATCAGGCTTGCTACTGTGCTTTTATATTGCAAAAGTTCTTCTTTCTCTTCCTAAGAAATAAATAAGACAGATTTTAAAATGTAAACGACTTCCCCTCTCTCTTCTTTTAGGGCTTTACACAAATAAAATTTCATCACAAAAGTCTCCCCTGACCACCTGGTCTAAACATTCAATCTCCCTCCACCACCTCTTGCATCTCTCCTCCCTTGTTTTGTTTGTTTGTTTTCCTCTTTAGCATTTACCACCATACTACATATTTTACTTATTTATCATGTTTATTTTCTGCTCCCCCCATTAGCGTGTAAGCACCAGGAGGGTAAGGATTCTTGTCTGTTTTCCTCACTACTGTATCTCCAGTACTTAAAACAGTGTCTAGGATATAAAAAGTGCTTACAATTATTCGTGAAGTGAGTGACTAAACACACACACACATACACACACACACATCACTCTCAAAACACTTAAAATATTGAGGCAATCACATAAAAAACACTTTTGTTGTACTTGTTACCAAAAAATACTAAAACTGCTTGATCGAATGAGATGGATATATCAAGAATACCAATAAATTATGAAGTTCTGCACAAATAAAACTATGATGAAATACTAATCTAACCCTAATTATACATGGCTGATGAAATGCATAGGTTTCTGTACTAGTACCATTGACTCCTGCACAAGGTCTTCCAGCTTGTGAATACTGCTTGATCGATCACAGCTGTACTTCCGCTGAATGGCATCCTTTAGATTCCTTAAGTAATCAGTAGCTTCTTTGGCATCATTGAAAAACTGTAAAAAGATGAAAACTGGCAGTTAGAGTATATCAAATGCCAGTAAAGCAGAGAGTTGTCAAGTCAGAGTACCAGAGCCCTGTGGACCCCTTGTGAATGAGAAGAGAATAAAATCTCAAGACCACTTAATAGTCACATCACTCCTTTACCCAAACAACTCTTGAATTTGGATGATTATGAGTAAACACTAAGTGCCTAAAGTTTAATCTATATTGTGTTTTGGCCCTATAATATTTTGGCCGAAGTTCTGTTTTACTTGAGGGGCCAAATAATTTTTAAGTAGGAGAGAAATTACAAGAACTTCTGAAAAATAAAAAAAGAGCTCTCTGTAATTAAACATTTCTTTATAAAAGACATTTACAAAATCAAGATTTTTCTGACATTTTTAAAGGTTTCTAAAGGATTTACCCCTGAATAGATTGCTTCAATCGATCCTAGAGGACCTATGTCCCATATATCCTACAAAGAAAATATTTCAGTTTATTTCCCCCGTACTTTACATACATGTCCTTACTAAACATGACGATGCTTTCTGTAAGTAAGCAAAATCACAATACCAGCACCTGACGTGATTCCATTCACACACCTCGAAATATGCAGTGTTTTCCTTTATGTGCTGCTCCACACACTGGCACAGCTGTAAGACCCAGCTCCACTGCGTCTGCATCGCCGCTCGGTAGGCCTTCAAGATTAAACACAGATACTCTAACCAGCTGAAGAGTAATGATATACATACACAGCAAAGCTTTTAAAGGCTTAAAAACTCTGCTGTTGAAACAGATGATGTAACAGAGTAAGACTTGAAAATTAGGGTAGTGAAATGCCCCTCTAATGTAAGAGTCCTTACTTGCACAAAGCCAGTCCTAAAAATTTAAATATAAATTACAAATAAAAATAAAAATATAAAAATACAGACCGAAATAAATGGTTCTGTAGTTTCCTCTTTGTTTTCGTTTCTAAAACTAGAAACAAAACTAGAAATTCTTGGGGGGAGGGGGATGACTTACATGTTTGCTTTTGCCAGGGGAAGTTTGGGGAGAGAGGAGAAGAGAGAGTGCAATCCCTTATCACTGTAATTCTGGAACTGTTATTATCATAATACTAAGAATTTTTATTTAAAATATTTTTACTTGAATTTTTAATACAAAGTAAATCTCTCATGAGAGCAAAAACATAACAGAAAAAACATCTACTTTCTAAAGAAAACAAAAACACGCTTTTATATTTAAGATGCAATTCACTGACTTCCAGAAGAGGGCGATCTAGATGCTTTAATGACTATCACAAGTAAGCCTGTCATTCTTCCCCTTTTGGAAAAACTCACTCTTGCAGAGCTCCTGCTCAGGCAGGCTTTCTGAATGGAATAGACAATGCAGCACTGGAAATCTGGCAACATATCATGGTCTTATTAACTGTGCCCTCAAATTAAGCTACTTCCAGCAAATTGGCTATAAAAGACATATTGTACATTGTTAGATTATTAGTTTCTTTCTTCATATAACATATGAAATAGTGTTGATAATTAACTAAATATTAGCCACGTACCCACAAGATACTGGATAGGCCAATGGAATCGTAAAGATGACTCAGGCTTAATTTTATCCCTCAAGAAACTTTTAATTAGATTAACATCTCTACATAAAAGTAATCAGGTTCACATTCACATTACCCAGTCCCATTAAAATTCTTAGCCTGTAATCATATTCCCTAACAGTTTTCATCTCTACCTTGAAGAATACCCTATTTTTAGTTTATCATCATACAAGAGTATCCAGACCCTTCAGTATTCTAATTTGCTTTCCCTAGTGTTCCCCTGACTCTTCTGTGTCTTTAACTTCCTATATGGAATTTCAATGGGCATGCAAGATTACATTTTTATATGAAGAAGGTCAAATACAACACTCCCAAAACCCTATTGAGGTCTAGAATTTTACTCATCTTTTGTACTGTGGCAGTTTCTTTTTCTTTTTTTTTTTTTTGTACTGTGACAGTTTCAGTGAACAAAGACTATCAGATGCCTCTCCTCAACCATGAGAGTTTGAAACATGTCACATTTTAAGCACAGCTCCCTTTGTTCCCTCTGGCAATCTACCATGTTTCTCCATGTTTGACGCTCCTCTCGCTCCTATATAAGCCCCTTTATGTTTAGAAAGTCACTAACTCTAACTAGTATATAATAGGACTAAAGAGTAAACAGACTACCACTACCACATGGGAAACCTGATAAATCCACACCAATTCTCCACTTCTGGATTCGAAATGTGTGCACTATGCCATGAGGCTTGGCCAGGTTGTTGTTTCAGTACACCTTGCAAAACCAGCCATGAATAAAATTACTAAGTAATAATAACAAATACTTCCTGGGAACATATGTACCAAAAACTGTACTAAGTAAGAGTATGTTATTTGTCCCATTCTTAACACAGCTTTATTGGTTAGAAGGATCGCCCCCATTTTGGACAGGTAAGGGAGGCAAGTAGGTTACATCACTTGCACAATATCACAGTCAGGAAGAAATGAGAAAATTAAAGTCTGTGAAGTCAAGATCCTTCATATTTACTGTAATACATCTCTTCAGCCATGGTAGTTGACAAAGGTACCTTTATTAGAAGTGATGGCTGGGTGACACACTTAGAGAAAGCAAGAGAGTTAAAGGCAAGAATCACAATGATTTGTCAGAAACATTATTTTTGATCCATGCTGTAATAAAAGTTTGTTTGTATTTTTCAATTTATCAGCAATAAAAGAATCTGAAGAGTAATCATCAAATGTCAATATTCAACCATGACGGTTACACTTTCTGACTTACCTCGATTGTCAGTCGGGCTGGATGATTTTCCAAAAGTAGCTGCTCTGCAATCTCCTGAACTGACTTAATATTTTCTTCCTTTTGATCTAGTTCTCTCATTAATTCCTAATGTAAGAAAGAATGAAGAAGCGAGGTTAGGAAATAGACCTAAACCTGAGATGCGACTTTGGCATTCAAGGACAAAGGCTGTACGTACAGCGTGGTAATCTTTTTTCCGAGCTATGTTGGTATTTCTTTCACTCCAGTCATAAGCGACTTCCTCCTCTTCTTTTTCATTCAACCAAATAAGTTCATTAGTTGCACGAGTTACAAAATTATGGAGTGTATCAAGGTTCCGTTCCTGATTCCGGGATGTATTCTTTATAAGAAAAGTCATTATAAGAATCATGTCTTGACCATATAGAGATAAGGGAAATTCTTAATAAAAGTAAAAAAAAAGTTAAAAAAAAAAGAAACCTTACCAAGAGTTTTGCATACTGACTCTCTAATCGGTGTAACTTTTCGGCATAAGTTAATTTCAGAGGTGCCGTCATTTGAATCTATAATATAAGATAAAAAGACATTGAAGTTAGGGATTTTAAGGAATTCTGACTCATACTCACTGCATCTATTATTCTGTTACAGGGTCTTTATTTAAAAAGAGCAAAACAACAGCAAGCTAAAATGAAATATATACAGATTTTAAATTCATATACCTCACTGATTTTAGCTTCTTTAAGGCTAGATTCAAATTCTTCAATAGCTCGGTGAACATTTTTATGATTTTCTAAATGGCTTTCAACACTTGGCAAATCTGATCCCCACTCAGTGCGGTCCAGCTGTACCTTTAAACAGAAAGATACTAGAGTTAAAAAACAAACTGACAGGAATAAAGACTGAAACTTTCAGGAAGAATAAACATTCTTTTACCTGCATCTCATCAACCCAATTCAAAAGATCTTGAACAAATTTCATGTTGATTTCCTCTTCTGTTAAATTCTGATCCAGCAAAGAAGACTTCAGAAGGGGCTTTCGGATCTGCATCAACTTCAGAGTTTGCAATGAACTGGTCTCTACTCCTGAACTGAAACTTGGAACTAATCCCCCTGATGGGAAACCAGGTGTATAAGCCGGAGTGACAGATGGAGTCAGGCGGGAAGTCAGACCTGATGACAGGCCTGAGGTCACACTAGAAGGGGTCAGGGAAGGCGTTAAACCCTGGGTCAGCCCTGAGTTCAGACTGGGGTTTAAGGTCTGTGCAAATCCTGAGTTTAAACTTTGAGTAATTCCTGATATCATGAGTTTCGTCTGTTCTGCTGTCAGCATGCGTCCTTTGCTGTACACGGAGGAACATTCATTCCTTAAGGCCATAATTTCATCACGCAGTTTTGCAACCCTGAAAAGAAAATCAAAAGGAATAAACTATAATATAAAAGACATTTTTCACAAAGAGTGAACCTTAATGCCAAGTATGGACATTAGTTAGTTAACAGTAATGTATCAATATTGGCTCAACAGTGGTAACAAATGGATCATACTAATGCAAGATTGTTGGTAATTGGGGAAGGGCGCTAAAAGGGGGCATATGGGAACTCTGTATTTTCCTATTAATTTTTCTATAAACCTGAACTGTTCAAAAAAGTAGTCTACTAAAAAAAAGTCACCATAATCATATTAATAAAATTTTGCATCACAATTTTTTCACTGAACTTTGTACTTAAAGCACTTTCCAGGCTATCACAAAGTCTTTATAACCATCACTTATAATGAACATAATTACTACACCATAATGTGATCATTCTCCTATTGTTTGACATGTAGGATATTTCCAAATTTTGGTACTATAAAATATCTCTGACATGAACAAAAAGCTTTTTTCTATATTTATTTATATATTTTCCATATTTAAAATTATAAATTCCTAAAAGTGAAATTACTAGGTCAAAGCAACATTTACAACTTTTGCTTTATATATCTCATATATATATTTATAACATATATAGTCTACAGCCTGAAAAGGTTCCATCCCTACCCCCAAACCCACTCCTCAGAGATAGAAGTCATATATTTTTTTCCAACATTTTGTTATAAACATTTCCATAATAGGATAAATAGAAAACTTAAAAATTGAGTCATAAAGGATACTTTCCTTATATTTTCCCTTTTTCAAATGTCATACAAGTATTTTAACTCGACGTATGTTAGTTACTACATTATCAAATATTGTATGTACTACAAATATTTTTCCTATTACTTATCTTTGAAGAAAAAATACCTATTTAACATATCAAAATATATCAGAATTAAGGTGATACACATTTTCAGCTGAAAAGAGCATAAGAAATACATTTCCTAAAACTGCCACACTCTCCATTCCCATCACAAGTGTCCACGAAGCAATTCCCCAGAAGGACAGTACGAATAAGCAGGACTCTTACCTCTGTACCAGCTGATCTGCCTGGTAGTATTTTCCATCAATGAGAATCTGTACATCAATTACATGCTGGCGTAAAAGGTTCTCACATTCAAGTATATACCCGGCAATTTCTGCTTCATTCTGAAACTGCACTCCTGATTCTAATCTTTTAGAATCCTGTGTTTTAAAAGAACTCAACATTAATTCCAAGAAACAAGTTTCAAAACTAGCCTCAAATGTAAAACTCAAAATACTGGACTGCAAAGCTACTCGGGTCTTCTCTGTTTTCCCTTTTGGTTCAAAAATATGTTTTCTCTTGCGCACTGTTCAAGAGAGCAAACAGTGATCATAATAATCTTTAACGAGCTTTAAGTATCAGTAGAAGACAATACCAACAATCAACCAAATGTTATACAAAAGTTTTAGTTCATCCAAAGGTACAGACCCCTCCACCACAATCCCAATGGCTCCTAAAATTAACTTACAGACTGGAGAGCATTTCGGGCAAGTATCAGTTTGTCTTCACAGATGACACTGTCCCTTTGAACTCGGTTGGCAATCTGCTGCAACATTTCCAACCTAAAAGAAGAGACAGAATAAATGAAAGCCTCTCCCTTTGAAGTCACAGAATTTACCACCCCTGAAAAATGCCTCCCCGCCAAAAAGTAAAACAATCCTACGACAAGGACTCAATACCTGTGTCCATCAAGGGACTCATTGCCGAAGCTAATGCAGGAGTTGATCAGTGTTGGGCCACAATTAACCGAGAGAAAGTTTTCATTGGAATCCAGACTAGTCCGGGTGCTAGTAGTGTTACTAAACACAGAATCGCTGCTTCGGTAGCTGTAACTACTACTGTGCATTTTTAGTCCTGAAACGATGTTCCTTCTTTGATCATTCCAAGCAGACGAAAAAGTAGAAGGTCCGCTACAAGCTTTACTTCTAACGGTGAAAAGCGGCAGCTAAATGTCACAGCCGTAATGGCTCCTTAAATATGCTCCAACCTGCATACTTAACACGCAGCAAATAATATGCTGATAACTATTCAAAAGAATCTCGCCTAAAGCCATGCGTTTGTTAGCTGAGGTTTGCCTTTTGTAGCCCGCATTAAACCTCTACAAGTACAGACAAGGCAGGCTAATCAGGGCGTCACTGGAAAAGATTTGCCAAATATTTTCATCAAGAGTCATCCCATTGCAGCCACCTAAAAAACAACTCAGATGCCTCCCTGAAGCCCAGGTACAATTAGTAAAGGCTGTTCAGGCAATACCAATCATCAGCTTAAAAACACAAATATTCAATCACAGCCTGACTTTTGTAAAGGGCCAGGTATGTCCTGAGTAACACAAGGCTAAAAACTGGTACTTAGAAGCATCTATAAACAAACGAGTTTCATGAGAAACAAAGTTCATTTCCATTTTAACCGCCATGTCATTTATCAGGTTAAATTAACTAGAAAAGTAGCCATTGGCCTTTCTTTATATGACATACTCTCAGGAATGATTACCTCTAATCTTACCATAGTCACTTTATATTTTTTAAAAAGCCAACGTGCTAAGTATTAGAATATCAATGCAAAGCTTGCAAATTCAACTTGTCTGTGCTTGTTTTTCCTTTCAATAGGTTATTACATGGCAAAAGAACATTGGTTGTTTCTCATTTATCTTTTACACATTCCCATGCCACATAGTTATTATTTGCAATTAACCATTAATGCCAAAAAACTTGTTGCATCAAGAAAAATGAAGGCATTTATCCAACCAAGCTCATTGAACATTTTATCGTACTCCCAAAACTACAGAGCCAAACTGTGGCTTCTCCACTCTAAAGGTAGATATTTTTTCTTTTCACATGGCAGGAAAGGGGAAATTTCAGAGTATCCTGTCAAATACAGTTAGTAACCAAAGAAGCATGAAATAATAACAGCAGCACTAGCATTTACTAAGCAATTATTATGTGCCAGGAAATAAACTGATCATTTTTCATGCATGACCTCATCTCATACTCAACCACCAAGTGTGGTAGGTAGTACTACAGTCTGTTTACAAATGAGGAAACTGAGGCTCAGGGAAGTCAATGAACTTGTCGAAGATTACATGATTTGCAAGTTGAGCTAAAAATCTAATCCAGGACTGACTAGTTCCTGGACCTTGAACTCTTGACCACTCCATTAAAATCTGGCTACTATTCTGACAACTAAAAATCTACTCCCTATCCTTTCTCACACATACTTTTCCATTACTTCTGATGATTAGCTTAGCAAGTAATTTTAATCACCCAAAATTATCTCCTCCATAAAAGGTCCATCCTGGGTATTTCAAGCTCATTTTGGATCTAGATCTAGTTATGCAGACAGAATATTACACTTTAACCGGAATATAATCAGTAATTAATAAACGACTGACAAGTTAAGACTTGCTCTCGCATCTTCAATGCATTATTTCCTATTTCAACAGTGTGGAAACTCATGTGTGGGGCACAAAGAACATGAGTATACTAAGTGCCTCTATGTGTCCCAGGCACTGCACTGAGCACTGGCAACACGAAAGACAGCAAAAACAAGTCTGTCTCCATGTTCTTGGAGCTCGTAACTGTGAACAGGCAGCCCTTAATCAAACGATCACAGAAATACATATAAAATTACAACTGAGATATGAAGGAACAGTACATGTAAATAGGAGAGTTATAACCAAGACATCTGAACCAGGCTGGGAGACCACAGGAAGTTTCTTGAGGAAGTAACACTGGAGCCGGGATCTGAGATTTATCAGGAGTGAAGAGAGACAGGGAGGATGAAGGAGAGTTCCCTGCCAAAGGAACAGATGGTGCACAGATCTTGTGTATGGAGGAAGGCGGGACCTTGGCACATCAGGGCTCCTGAGAGACAGTGTGGCTACACCACAGAGAGCAAGGACGGTGTGAGGCAGCCAGAGAGGCGTGCCTGACCACACAGGCCTTGTAGTGGGAGGCCCAGCTCCTAGGGAGCTCACAGCTCATGAGGAAGAGAGATCACAATTCCCTTCCCAAGTGCCGAAGTCAGGCTGTGAGGTAAGTACTGTAATGGAGACAAATCCACTCAACAAACGTCTCCTAATGACTAAGCAGTGCTTTCCCAGGCAACTGGGTGGAGTGGGAGAGAGAATGATAGAGTCAGTGATGATTTCATGGAATAAATGCATTTGTAGAAGTGGGAATTTGAACCATTTCCTGAGTGTTTTCTAGATGCCACTTCACTGCCCTCTAAGTGGAGACAGACTAGACTCTTATTTCCATTGCCCCATGGAAAGAGGGCCATAGCAAAAATACAGCAAGAAACAAAATAAGTTAACTGTTGACCTACATATCGGCTTCTGGATCCAGGCCCTGATGACTTTGAAGCCAGCATGGGAAATTCTCACAGGTAATTTAGATTATTAGATGAGACTTCACACACCAACCCAGCCTATCGGGTCCCTATTTAAACATTACTTCACTGATTACTCCTCAAACCTCTTGGAAGAGTTTCTAGATAAGAAAATGAAGAATCAGAAAGACTAAGTGACTTATCCAGGGTCACACAGCCTAGGACAAGAAAAATATAAATGTTGGTCCGAGGTCTGCCTGGCTCCAAAACTTAAGTCCCTTCCATGAGAACAAAGAGTCACCTCCTCACGCCCAGCCTGATATCCACAGCAGAAAACACCTCCATCCAGCCTACCTTTCTACTTCTGGGCGAAGTGCCTTCTCCCTCTCGAGCATGGCAATAATAAGTTTTCCCCACTCTTTCTCTATGTCATTTGGATGATAACCTTGAAGTAGTTTGATACGTCCAAATTCTATCCAAATCTTGAGAAAACAAAAAAATTTAATATGAAGCAATGATATAAAAAAATAAGGATCATGCTTGACAATACAAAGGAAATTTCTGCTTACCTCTAGTAACTTATATAGGCGTTTAATTTTTGATTTTTCTGTCTCCTTTGGTGGAATTTCTGTTTCTTTAAACTGTAAATACTGATTATAAAGTGCCTAAAATGAAAGGGAAAATAAATGAAGGCCCAAACTTCAAAGACCTATTTTCATTACCACATAATGTTACCACTTCAAATGCTATTTACTGTGTCATATGCATTCAGTGGGATTCCTTTATAAAACTGACACTCAAGGACAATACTGATTCCCAGCTAGTCAGTGACTAGGTTACAGTATGCAAGATTTGACAAGGGTGTAATTACTGATGTGAGCCATGATTCAACACATGCCATGCAGGGATCTGGATAATAATAAACCATGGCAATGTTTAGTAGGGCTCTACTAAAAATCTCTCAACATACAAACAAGAAAACATATCCTTTGAAAGATGCACTTTCCAAATGTTGCACTTTAGCTTTGAGTTTTTGGAAAAATAATCTGATGCAATTCCTATAAAGGAAAAAAAGTGTTCTCTTCTGTATCATGGATCTATCCTTGAAAATAGAATTCTTATCACATAGCTAAACGTTGGTTTCAATGTCCCATTGGCCAAGTTAAACATATTTTAATAAACAAATATAGATGCTCTTGACTGCTGCTATTATTATAGAAGTTTCAACCATATAATTAAATTATCTGGTTCATAGATACTAATTTGAAAATCTCTTAAATAACTTATTATATTAAAAAGGACCTTCATAAAATTATGTAGATAAAACATATCCACATTTATTAAGTACATACTAATTATCTCATTTTAATTCATGCTGTTATTTAAAAAAATTCCCTGTAAAGCCTCAGGCAGTCACATATTCTGAAGGATTCCATTCAACGTTTTGCTGGCTAATGAAATTATTGGCATTCCCCATGATGTTTTCTTCCGTGTATTATGTGCTGTCCTAGGCACCAGCAAGTAATCTGTCTAGTCCTCAAACTTCTTCCAAAACTTTAAGAATTTGCATTCATCAGAAGCCAGTACAAATTTACCCAAGTGTCTGGACAATAAGAATCCATCTGGAAATAAGTTGAACTTGAAATCTGAAAACTGTTTTGAACTCAAAATGCAATGTTTCAGGACGTCCATTAGAAAATAAGTATATAATGCCATTATGTGCTACACACCACGCATGGTGGCTAGGGTGAACAAAGGGGGAAATATTCCTGGCCCTGGAGAGGTTTGCATCCACATAGGGAGACATCACACAAACAACTTTAGAACACTTAAAAAGCATCATATCGACACATGCCAAGGAACTTAATGCCAAGGACAAACTCTCCATGGCAATGTGAATAAAAGCTGTTAAACAGATATTCTGTACAGATGCATGAACAACAATGAGTAACTTTAGCAGGATCCACCCTGGGTTATTACAGTTCTTGCAATCCTAGTTTGATACATATATATTAAAAAAAAAGCCTATCATTCAAGGAATTAGACTTGTTAATATTCACATTATCAGTTTTTTTAAATAAAGCAGATGACTTTGTTATTACAAGTCCAAATATACAAAAGGAGATGATATTCTTCAATAAGTGCACATATCTATAATTCTTTTATATTTCTATAATGTCTTTGCCTCAAAGAGGTGGACCTGTTTTTAGGTAGTAGCAAATATTTTACTAATGAATTCATTTATACTGGAAGTCAGGTGTATATTTTTTATTCCATGGTGAAATAGAATATACACCTCTTGCTATACAAAATGAAGCCTCCGAAGCCGTTTTTAACAGGGTTCCACCATAGGCACATTCCCAACCACTGTTAAACTTGTCCCAGCTTCCCAGAGACAACCCCTGCCTCAGCCATCTATCTGGTAGGCTCCAGGCATTCCCCATGCACCAAAAACACCTCTGCCATGTCAGTTCCAGGGTCTCTCAAATTATATGTTATCACTCTCAACAATTCAAAACTAAAGGACTATAAATCTCTAAGATGTTGCTGCTATTATGTTTTAATTATTAACATTTACCTCCATTTTCCCTGAATAGGAGATGAATAAATTTAAAAACTGCTTATTTACTAGTGGCTTGCCAAGGGCAATTTTTCTTGAACTTCTGGAATTATTATAAGATTATTTAGAAGTTTAATAATCAGGGCGCCTGGGTGGCTCAGTTGGTTAAGCATCTGACTCCTGATTTTGGCTCAGGTCATGATCTCAGGGTCATGGGATCAAGCCCCGCGTCCAACTCCATGCTTAGCACAGAGTCTGTTTAAGATTCTCTCTCCCTCTGCCCCCGTCCCACTCACATGCTCTCTAAAAGAAAAATAAAATAAAATAAAAGTATTTTTTAAAAAAAGTTTAATAATCAACTCAATCCTTCATAACTTCTACAGTGACACAGACCTTTAGTTCCACAGGATTATTAGGAAATGTTCTCTCAGACATTGTGGTCACATGGTGTCTAATCCACTGAATGAGGTAGTTCACCATATTCTGGTATTCAATCCATTTGACTTCAACATCCTGAAACAATAAAATGACAGAAAAGATCCATATCTGCAGATAGTAACATTCAAATCTAACACAACTTAGTCAGAGGTCATTCTGTGAATTTATATGTCTTTAAGCCGACAGTCGGAACCAACTCAATGTCTTCTCACTTTCTACCTAGTCCCACATAAACAGCTTTAAAAACATGCTAGCAACATTTGACAACGAAGAGTGGCCTAATGAGTGCTACTTCTGATCCAGAGATAGTGGCTGCCTGGGGCACTGTGTTAAGAAGGCTCCTGAGGCTGTATCCAAATGCAGGAGGAAAAAACACTGCGATCATTTTGGGGTGTTTTCCAGGCACCCAGGAAGAGGGAGTAATGGGGCACCTGGGTGGCTCAGTCGCTAAGCCTTCGGCTCAGGTCGTGATCCCAGGATGGAACCCCGCATCGGGCTTCCTGCTCAGCAGAGAGACTGTTTCTCCCTCTCACACTCCCCCTGCTTGTGTTCCCTCTCCCGCTGTCCCTCTCTCTGTCAAATAAATAAATAAAATCTTAAAAAAAAGAGAGAGAGAGAAAATAATAGCATCTACAAGTCAGGTTAGCTGCTACTGTCTGCCAACCTTTCTAGACCAAAATCCACTGTCTACCTGAAACTCAAAGATCTATACACTATGTAGGAAAGTAAGTAGGAATGAAAACTATAGGAAATGTATACGATTGGATTATTCATTAAACAAACTTTAAAAATGGAGGAAACTAGAAGGCTGTCATCTGCTATATTCAATTAAGTATCTGATGAGTGCTTATTATGTTCAAAGCATTGTGCCAAGTGTTGCAACAGGAATTTAATACTTTAAGAAATAATACCTTTTATCAAAGAGTCACCGTCTAGATGGGGAGGCAAGAGATTCATAATATAAACAGTTAATCAAAATGAAAAGCAGTATTTAATTAAGTGTTGAAATACCTGAAACAGGTAATATATGCTAAGGGTTGAGATAATAATCAGGTAAGCTTAAATGTGCTTCAGAAAGGTCACCAACAGATTCTCGGAAAAGGCAGTCCCTGAGCAGTTCTGCAACAACCAGTAAGTAATTCTTTGGTGGGTGGGGGGAAGATAAAAGATAGGGAGTCCCAAGTAAGTCACGATTCTGAACTAGAAATGCCCTGGCTACCAGCAAACAGTCTGTGTTGAAAGACTAAACCTAAAAAAGTAGGTAAGCAAATTAATATATGCAGAATTTTTTTGAAAGATTCTACTTATGTATTTGACAGAGAGAGAGAGCAAGCACAAGCAGGGGGAGCTGCAGGAAGAGGGAGAAGCAGGCTCCCCACTGAGCAGGGAGCCTGATGTGGGACTCCATCCCAGGGCCCTGGGATCATGACCTGATCCAAACGCAGACACTTAACTGACTGAGCCACCCAGGTGCCCCAGTATATGCAGATTTTTGAATGTCAGAGTGTCTAGACCGGATTTCACCTTACAAGCCCTATGTAATCACTGAAGGTTATCAAGCTAAAGACATCAGATTTTAGGAAGATCAATTTGGTGACAATGTGCAGTATTGTTGGGAAGAGAAAAACAATGGAGATGGAAAAGTATAAAAAAGCTGTCGTCCTAGTTCTAGTGTGAAGGGGTAAGAGTCAGGAACAGGGTGAAGGGAGTGAGAAGGTAAGACAAGTAACGGCCCTAAGAAACAGTCTCAAGCAACACTCGACAAGGACTTGCTGGCAGACATCACAGCAGAGGAGGAGCATGGGAGCAAGTTACGCAGGGGTCAGGAGAGGAAAAACCTCTGAGAGAAAGAACAAGACAAAGAGAATGGAAATAAATGTAGAAACAAGAGCACACAGAGGTGAGAAAGAGACTAGAAGAGAGAGCTCACCAAGATAGGCTCCAAAATCTTCAAAATAAAATAGAAAAAAAGGAATCTGGGAGAAGAAGGGGAGAAGCCCAGGGTGAAGAGGCTCATCCTCAAATTCATAACCTCTGCAGGGTTTCCTGTTCTCTTCCAGAAATACCTAAGTACATGTTCGTATAACCACTACACCATGCATGGTTGAACCGAATCACACAAATCTCTAGGAAACAGTGGACTAATGAGGAGCCCAAAGATTCCCGTACCGGACACCTCACCCTGCTTACGAAGTAGCTCTCATAGTTTGGCAAAGTCAAATAACCTTCCTCTAAATATCACCTTTAAATCACAAAAAAGAATTCCTAGCCAACTTATTTCATGAGATTATGAGAGTCGATAACATTGAAAGTGATTTCAGAAGTGAGATATTCTACAATATGCAGAAGGATATCAAACACTGCAAATGTAAAACAGCAGCAAGTTAAAAATGAAAAACTCCAAAATTCAGTGGTTTAGAGCTTTCATCTATAAAAGGATATGTAACTCAAAATGGCCTACTTTATTTATGACAAAGAACAAATTTTTTTTTGAGTTATGCTTTAATTGTTATGATGGAATACTGTCATGAAAATGCAAACAGGACTGGTTTATTAAGCAGCATCTTAACTCAAATTCTTTAAAGAATATTTGATATTAGGGTGCCTGGGTGGCTCAGTCAGTTAAGTGTCTGCCTTCGGATCAGGTCATGATCCCAGGGTCCTGGAATCGAGTCCCACATGGGGCTCCCTCCTCAGCAGGGAGTCTGCCCCTCCCCCTGCTCGTGCTCCCTCTCTCTCTCTCAAATAAATAAATAAAATCTTTAAAAAAAAAGAATATTTCATATTTACTGTAAAAAGCTTTATCAAAGAGTTCAGTCAACTGGTCATTACTGAATCAGCAGCTCCTAGTATGAAAAAACCAATACTCACATTTGCACCAATACCTTCACCACCTTCAGGGACTTTGGGAAATGCATCATAGAGAGATGACACGTAAGTTATTACTGATTTTTCATCAGGTGAGGAGACATCAACATCTATAAGCAGCAACATAAATTATTTCAAAATGTTGATAGATTACTTTTGATCAGACTCTCATGCCAGTCTACATCTAGTCAGGACAACAACTCACCTTCAGGATCCAGAAGTCTTATAACACCAATTTTTTCTGCTACATAAAAAGCGTGCTCTAAATTTGCAAGGTTGCTTTGAACAGCAACAGTATTCATGTCTATCAGGTCCGGCCTAGGAAAAAATTCACCATAATTAATTAACTTTTCTCACGTGCCAATTCAACATTACACTTACGTGTTGACCTATTTACATAACATTTCGGCAAAAGTTAATACTAAGCCTGGGTTGAAATACAGAGATTTTCATCAAATATTTAACACTGCTGACCTCTCTCAGAAACTTGTGGATGCCAAAACCAAGTGCAGTGAGGAAATTATAAAAATAGAATGTATATAACTTTTGACAAAGTCTAAGAATTCCCATCATCAAAACATATATGAGTATCTGTCCCACTCAACTTATTTAAGTTCTACTATTCCAAAAGCATCCTTCTAATCCAACTAGCATCCTCTCAGTGTTTCTCCCCAAACACAAAGGTTTATGCTTTAGTTCAATGCCTCATCATGGCATCCACCATCCAATGGACAGGATGCCATTTCCTGTCATTGTTGTTTTCTCACTATTCACTCATCTTTGTAAGCAGAGATCAAGCCCTACCTCCTCTGTGGAGTCCTCACTAATCTTCCCCACCCTCATTTTTCTCTCTGTTCCCTGAATTCCTTATACTCCTGGGCCTGTGCTCGTCAATTCGGCATTTAGAATTATCACATACTTCCCTGCCCTATTCACTCACTGTTTAATGTGCATGCATATCTTGCTTCTCACAACTAGCCAACTCCCAGTCAGCAAGAACCATGTATTAATAAACTTGTATTTTATCCTTCTGCTGAGACAAAGAGTGACATAGAATTAGCAGACAATATATATCTATAGATAAGTTGCTAAGCAGGTTGGTTAATTCTGATTCATAAATGAAAGACTAAAATAAGCACTAGTTTATATCTTCACAAGATTGCATATGCGCATGCCTGTGTACACGCATGCATTCACACACACATGCGCACACACACACACATTCTCATACACCAGACTTCAACTCTTTCTAATTTGTGAAACTTCCATGATACTCTAAACCACAGGGATACTTTAAAGCTAGCAGATACTTTAAAGACAGGAGAAGACTTCCCAAATACTCCTTGTAGAGAAAGCGGCAAAATAGGTTGGTTGGAAACTTAACACAAGGCCAAAAACCAGTCAGGAAATATTCATCTCAAAGCCAAAGCATTAAAAGAATGCAAAAACAGATATGGAAACTGTAAAATTCAAAAAGAGTGGTCCCCACCCCAAAATCACTGAGTAAGAACCAGTTCATCAAGTTCTAAGGACAGCTCTCAGCAAAGTCCACAGACATCCTGGTTTGCTCAAAACAATCATTTGGGAACTGCACAAAGAGTGGGAGGGCTCCAAGGTCATGGGGGAGGGCTAAAATGCAAATTATTTTGAATACTACTTGGAAAGCTGTTCACATGAAAAAGTCTTTGAAAATGTATTATTAATCTTAGGAAGGTAAGCAGCAATTTGCAGTCTTCTTTTATGTGCTGAGAAAGCAGACCTCCGAAGAAATCTATTTATAGTTTTATAGCACTTTGAAGTGTGCATAACCTTGAAATGTAACTGCCATGACCTACCTTCCTATTTCCTGGGAAATTATTAGGAAATTCATTAATGTTTTTCATAGGCACCAGTATGATCACTTAAAAGTAACTCTACATTTATTATAGGACCAATAAATCTACTGACAGCAATAGAGGTAAATGGCATACCTCTAAAAACAACGTTTTTTATTCACATAGAAGCATTCTGAAGAATCTGCCAACTTCAAGATTACTAAACAGGTGAATATAAGTCTAGACAAAAACAAATATCTAAAGTTCAAAAAACCGTTTTGCTTCTGTAAAGTTCACACATTTTGAAGAAATAAAAACCAGCCTTTCCAAGTTTATCAAACCTCCCAACAAGAAAGGGCTCGTTGTTATAAGAACCCTGCCATTAGCAAGAACGTAAACACTGAGTAATCCCAGAGGGAATGAATAAAGTCATTGAAGAATCAAGTTTTTGACTAGGAGAATAAAACACAAAACTTGCTTCAGAATGACATAGTCCCTTCAGTACAAAGGCAGCTGTATAATACACTGAGTTTGGATAAGTCATTTCTTTTATTGTGACATTTAACACTTTAAGGGAACAAAAACCGAAGTGGTGTTCCTCTATGAAACAGTACACAAAATTCAGCAAAAGGAAAAAAGAAAAAAACTGTAAAACCACTATGAGAAACAGCCTGAAAGCTTTCAAAATTCTGTCCCTCCTCGGGCTCATCTCCTAGGCATTCGGTCATTTTCAGTCTTTCCGCCTTTCCACTCTGTGCCCAGAGCTTCCAGGAGGAGGCTTGTGCTGTGACCTGTCTCTACTTTCCTTCTCCCTTACAGTCTCACTGGGATCATGTCACCTTTAAAAACTTCAGCTATTTTCCACCTACAGAAGGTTTGTATTTTCATTCAAAAGGTTTTATTTCAGTTTAAGATCTCCTTTTTGTGGAACTTTAATAGGAAATTTCATTCCCATTTTTAGGTCTGACTAACCAAAGTCTATTACTGCAAACGTGTACAAGGTGGCACCCAGGTTTCTGTAATGCATTAATCATTCTAATTTCCCTATTTTCTGAAAACCTTTCAAAATCATATATTGAAAACACTCTGCCACTGAAAGTAATATATATTAGTCTTTTATGGGAAAAGGGCCATTCTAACTCTTGTGTTAGTATTCTATAATATAAGCTTTCCTGAATGACTCAATCTTCATAGATAACAATTTTTTAAAACATACATCTATATCCTACCTTTCTTGCCTAAATGATTAAGAAGAGCTTACAAAGAAAAACACAAGAAGATAACATAAATTCTAGTGCAAGTATAAAACCAGGATAAGGCCAAAGGTGAAAACTAAAAGGCCAAAAAGTGCAAACTATTTATATGCATGCTTAGTGCCCTTAATTTATTTCAAAAATATAGGGCCAAACGTATTAAAGTGGCTACTGCCATAATACAAAATAATTTTGGATAAAAGTAATGTTTACCTTTCATACAACACCAATGTTGAAAGAGTATTCTCTCTAGACAAAAAAATATATACAATAGACTACACACACACAACCTACATACATACAAAACTACATGCATATACACAAGTATATGTGTATGGGCATTTAGGTATATATAGATGTGTGTGGATATGTATATTACTTACTAACATATATATTAATATATTTTATATACATTACCACCCACACTGACAGCCAAACTAACAGAACATGAAAACTGTAGAAGATATTTTTTGGTACAGACACCCCAAAGTAACTTTCTAGTCCCCAAGTACTTTATTAACATATTAGCTCACATGAGAATTAGATAGGATTCTGAGAGAAATTTTGATGTACACAATGTTATAAATGGCTGAAGATTAGCTCAAGAAACTACCTAAGGCTTCCACATTACATCATGCCAAACACTGAAATGTTCAACTACAAGGAACATGAAACAACATCAAAATACTTGGAAAGAAAGTACTTAGAAATGGCCATTGGAACATACTTGAGGGGACACTGATAGAAGTTAGCTAAGAGTGCATTAGTGCAGATACAAGATAACAAATTCTGAACCAAAAATGTGATAATGGCTGAAAGGACAAATCTAATAGCAATAGTCAAAGTCCAAATCAGTATGTTTTTTCAAAGTATGCAAAATTTATTTAAATTCATAGAGTTTATTTGGTTGTGTTGGCTCTCAACTGACACTCAATGATTATTTATCATGTGGCTACAGACCCAAGTTTTGGCTACCCAGGATCTGAACACTCTTCCTATGTTTGGGAAATTTTCCGTTTTAGGAATCATGAGAGTAAGAGAGGAGGAGAGTCCATTTCCCAAAACAAAACAAAAACACATCAGGTTTTCTTTTTGTCTCTGCCCTTTGCTCAAGAAATAAATGTCCACTGCATACCTCACCTCCATACATGACACTAGCTGATCAACTCCTATTCTTCCTATAAGACCTGGCTTTCTCTGTTCTCAAATGCTGTCTACTATCTTTATTTCTGTATTTACTACAATTTGTTATAACTATGCACGTGTCCGTCTCTCACAATGGACAGTGGGCTGCCGAAAGGCAGAGGCTGTGTTTTATCCATGTTTAGAGCTTCAATATCTAGTATAAAGCTCAGCACATGAATGTCTGAGAAATGGATAAGTAATAAAGGAATGAAAGAGCTTGGAAGGCTGGAAGGTACCATCTGATACCACTGATTCAAATTCCTGGAGACATTTTCCATCCCAGGTTTGTTTCCTTTCTTTCCTTTTCTTTGCGTTAATTTCCATGGGCAAAGCTACCACCCATAGCTTCCAATCAGGATTTCAAATCCTTATGAAAATCCACATGGAATAGGACACGATGTCATAGCTTCTCCGTGAACTAAACACATACCCTTTTGAGGTTTCCTAAGGGCCTTTCTCTGCTGAAAACAATCTGGAAAAAAGGCATGAACTGAAAACAACCAGTAAGGGATAAATTATAAAGTTTCAAAAAGCATAAATTACTGCTTCTAGGTGTGAGTCCTCCCTTCTAATGCTGGTAAAGTTGCCAGTTGGAATGTCTTATAAAATAACAATAAACAACAGGGATTAGTATATATTGGTAACTATTATGTGGCAGGCAATGCAGTGAAGGCCTCGAAGGCATTATCTCACTCAATCTCCTCAACAACCCTAACCAGTAGGCTATGTAATCATCCTGAATTTACAGATGAAAAAACTTAAGGAGATTACACAACTTAAACAGGAACACAATCTGACAAAGGGCAGTCAGCATTTGAACCCAGGAGTGTCTCAGTACAACACCTGAGCAATTTGCTGCACTATGCTGGCGTTATAAACTGAAAACATCCGATATGAAGCTGAAAAATCAGGATAAAGAAAACACAGAAGAATGTATGCTTCTGCTGGTGGGGAAAGTGATACGGATAATGGTTGTAATACAAGAACCACAAGGGAGTGTGTGTGTCAGTGTGTGTACCGGCATGCTCTGGAAAATAAACTCTAAGAAATAAGATGTAGTTCCAAATTGTCAACAAAACAGTACTCATCGATATATACGATACCACTGTTCCCACACTTGGAGTGTTTTTAGGGCCCTAAATCCAGACTAAAAGAATATAGGGAGAGGCCTGGTCATCCGTATTTTAACAAGGTTCTCCCCTCCCCCAGGTGATTCTTCTCAGGCAAGTCTGGGAACTAAATCATCTTAAAATTCCTCGTGTCGCTAATATATCTTTCATTTTCTTTCAAAATAATCCATATTCTGCACTGGCCAAAAAAAAAAAAAAAAAAAATCCACCATACTATCAGACAAGTAACAAGACAAAGACAAAGTAAGACACAAACACAAACATGCTTACTGCCTTAGACTCGCAATAGGAGACAGCAAAACTCTTCCCTCTTTTCCAGTACTGATTTTTATTGCTTATATCTAGAGGAAAAGAACACATTTAAAATGGGGGTGGGGGGTGGAGACACATTTCATAGTGGCCTAACTCTGGAATACCTGTAAAATGATGAAATTTGGAAAGGACAGCATTTGGTGACAGATTTTTTAATCAAAATCAAAACCACTTAAATAAACTCTGTGAGTTGAGATATCTGATCATTTTCAAGGATACTGAGCAACAATTTTCTTTCTCAATTAAAAAAAGACAGAAAAAGTAGAACGGTGGTTGCCAGCAGTTTGGGGGGAGGGGAAGAGTTCTGGGGACGGATGGTGGAGATGGTTTAACAACGTATTAACGTACCAAATGGTAAATGTTATGTTATGCATTATTTTACCACAGTTTTTCAAACTTTAAAAAATTTTTTAAAGACAATTTTCACATATTTGAGAGAAAAGGCTCTACTGAGGTAGAAAAAAGTGACAGGGCTCTGATTCAGGTGTCCAGTGATTTAGTCCTAACTTGCCCTCTGACTGTGAACAGACATCCAGAAACCTGTGTCTCAGGTTCCCTTCTACAAAAAGTGAAAATCAGGAATTAGAGAAAATCGGGAACTACAAGAATCATCTAGACTTCCAGTTATCCCTTAGAGAGTATCTTGAGATGTGTGTGGGGGTGAAGGGAAGGCATTTTGGGCTGCTATAGCCGTAAGGTCTTTTTTTTTTAAAGATTTTATTTATTTATTTGACAGAGAGAGACAGCAAGAGAGGGAACACAAGCAGGAGGAGTGTAAGAGAGAGAAGCAGACCTCCCGTGGAGCAGGGAGCCCGAAGCGGGGCTCGATCCCAGGACCCCGGGATCATGACCTGAGCAGAAGGCAGACACCCAACGACTGAACCACCCAGGCGCCCGGGGCCATAAGGTTTTAAGAAGCCACATGATTTGCCCAAGGTCTCAAGAAAGGATTCATGTGGAAGTACTTGTGAAATGACGTTTAAAGAGCAATATACATGGGTGATTAAAAAGCATTCACTGGCATGTAAAGAACAATGTAACAAAAATGTCAGAGAAGGCCTAACTTGGTGCTTTGGTAGGCTAATTATAAGTAATTCTTCTCAGTCAACAAACTAGCAAGTTCATTCATTTACTCAATATTTAATAAGCATCTACTATGCCCTGGGCAGTGAGGCATTAAGAATATAGACACTGTGTCTATGGAGAGCTCAGAGCTCTAAAGGGAGTTCAGGAGGAAACCAGGAGAAAACCTGGTGGAAAGAGCACCCAGGCAGAGGGAAAAACATGTGCTCATGCATGAAGGGCATGTGAGAACAAGACCGCTGCCGGGGAGGGGAGCCCATAGCAGGAGGACACATGGTAAGAGATGGCTGGATGGATGCAGGGGCCAAGATGATGCAGAATCTCATGAACTTCTTCAAGGACTCTGAATGTTTTTCTAAGAACTATGGAAAACCAGTGAAATGCATCAAGGAGGATTACAGGAGACTAAGTGATCAGATCTGAGGTTAGATGTAGAAGAAATCTCAAGTGGTTAAAGTATTCCCACAGAATCCAGGTAGGGAACCAGAGTGGCTTGCAAAAGAAGGTGGCAGTGGTGGAGAGAAGTAGACAGTCCAGGTGATATCTAGGAGGTCAAATCCACAGAACCAAGGGGTGAGGGCATGGATGAGAGTCAACACAGAGAGCAAAAAAAGTCAGCAGGCAACCCTGAAAAACTCCTGACATGTACTGGCCTTGTGGCTGAGTCTGCGGACGGAGCTGAGCAGGAACAGCCCACGAAACAGGAGGAACACCAGGCCAGTGAAGTGCCATAAAAGCTGAAGAAAAACAGTAGGATTTCAAGAAGAAAAGAATGGACAGTAGGGCCAAAGACTGAGAAGAAAAAAAGAGGCCTGGAAAATGCCCACTGGATTTAGCACATGGAAGTCATTCATGACCTCAGAAGAGTTCTGGGGGATTATGGGGCCAGAGGCCACATTAGAGTCGGGTGAGGAATAAATACGGAGTGAAGAAATGAAAATGGAGGGTTCAGACAACTCTTTCGAGAAGTCTGGCCTTTAAGGAAAGCAATGATGGAAGGCAGTAGATGGAAAAAAGCAGAGTTAAGAGAGAAGTTCTGTTTGTTGTTTTATGAGCAAAGAGGCTTTGGCGTGCTTAAAATCCAAGGAGAAAGATCTGAGCTAGGAAGGAGGGGTACAGGCCTTGGATGGGGGAAAGAGGATTCCTCTCAAACAGGAGCAAAGATGGGCTAGGATGGGTGCAAACGAAGGCAGCTTTGCGTCTTTGGTAGCAAAAAGAAAGACATTTCACTTGCTGGCTTCGGTACTGTCTGAGAGCAGGAGTGCAGATCACCAGTTGACAGTGAGGGAGGAAAAGGCAGTGTGAGGGAGAGAAGGGGTGAATTAACATGGGTAGAAAAAGACTGCTGGTCGGAACCAGTTGAAGCTGGTCATCATGGAGTCACAGTGAAACCAATCTGCTCTGAAAGCTGACTTTCTCTGGTGTGCTTCACTCCTTGAGTACGTGCACTGACAGAGCAGATAGCTGGGCGCATACAGGGTCAGGCTTGGCCAGAAAACTAGTACATACTTGACAACATGCAAGGAACTGAAAAGGATTCTGGGGAAGCTAAAAACAAAACAACAACAATAACAACAACAACAAAAAAAACCTTCATTTACCTAGAAATCAGTCTTAGAACAACCTCTGTACTCCAGAACACTACGCGTCTACTCACACCCAGATGCGCGAAGCCAGGGGTGTCACTCAACATCTGTTCTTCTGTAGATCACACAATAACAATGTGCATTAAATATGCCTCACTTATCCTATGACAGTAGAGCAGTTGCCATAACAAATTCCTGTAGATGACTGTTGGGATGAAATCATGTTCAGGCTTAGCACGGTCTTACTGTTCTTATTGGTGCAAAAAGCCTCTCATCTTGGCCCCCTCCCCTCAGCAGAAAAAAAAAAAAAAGACCTGTAATATGGTCTTCGCCTCCCCCTGGCAAGTAAATGTGGACATGCAAGAGATCCACCCACAGTTTTGTAAGTGGGCGTAGGTATTCCTTTATGCTCATATTTGGGCACATATTGTTGAAAGACACAAAGCTATGAAGGTAATTTTCCCTTTTCTCAAAACTAAATGCCTCAATTTATTTCAAATTCTCTTCCTATTTTTTCTACAAAATGACTGTACCAACAAGACAGAGAGCAAAGAATGCAAAACATGATGATTTACAGAGAGCTTTGTTTGTACTTCAAGACTGGAATCCAACGTTGGAAATTAAAAGATACCTAATGAATTACAAGTCTCAATTCACAAAGAGCAATTAACCCCGTAACAGCCTCATACACTCTAACAAATACAGAGAATAGTATTGATATTGACAGAGAAGTAATTCCTTCAATACCTATATTTCAGTGAACTTAAGTAAATCTTAGTCACTAGGGGATAAATACTCCTCCAAAAGGGGATAAATCACTTATTTTTTACTCTGATAGAAAATAAAATATTAAACCACTTCATATCACAAAATAACAAAGGAATATGAATCCGAAAATGAGTCAAAGCAGTATTGCAACAAAACAGATGGACCTCTCAAAGAAAAATAGATGGAGAGAAGACATGTTAGCTGTTCCTACAACATAAGGGAAATCTTAGTGTTAGAGACGGGTAAGAGCATGCAGACAGGAGCCAGGACAAAGAAGCCTATGTCAGGTTTCCAAGGAAGGGGAGTCTTCCATCAAAGCCCAGCCCCTGTTGCGCTGTACGGTCACGTGCCCTGCCCTGAGTGGGTCAGCAGCAGCACTTAGGGAAGAAAGGAATCTGACGTTTATCACATACTTCCTAACACTCTGGAAGTTAGGCGTTGTGATAAGGCGGTTGTGATAAGGCATCTTCTCATATGTTATCTTAAGAGAGCCCCCACTGCTGGCATTCTAACTTCCGAAATAATACATCACTCTGAAATTTGCCAACTTATTTGATCATTTTTCCCCTAAACTCTTAACACATACATGCTTAGACTAACAGCTCACACACCAGAGGGAAACATAAGCCTGCAGTTTCAGCTCTGGTGCATAGCTTAAAAGCTATAAAAAAAAAACAAAAACACAATTTTATGAAGAAAAGGGTAAATGTTAAAAAGAACAGGGAAAAATGAATGGGGTTTAGATCTGCTAGAATGCATTAACAAAGTAAGGGAATGTTTCTCAAAGGCACCATGGAGGGGAAACAGTGCAGAGGGGGTATTTCAGTGCAATTCTTCTAGCGGACAATTCAGATATAGGTCTGAAAATTTTAAATGTATTACCCTTTGACCTAGAAATTCTACTTCTAGGACCTTATCAAAGCAACACATTCACTCATCTGCACAAAGACACAAAGTCTAACACTTTTGAATAGCAAAGAACAAAATGTCCATCAATATGATGCTATTAAATTATGTTACATCTATACATTAGGATATGCTGCAGTATTTTATTTTTTTTTAAGATTTTACTTATTTATTTGACAGAGAGAGACACAGCATGAGAGGGAACACAAGCAGGGGGAGTGGGAGAGGGAGAAGCAGGCTTCCCGCTGAGCAGGGAGCCTGATGTGGAGCTCAATTCCAAGACCCTGGGATCATAACCTGAGCTGAAGGCAGACGCTTAACAACTGAGCCAGCCAGGTGCCCCTACGCTGCAGTATTTTAAAGGAATAAGGTAAACCTATTTCTGCTGATATGGAAAGACATCCAAAATAAATTAAGGAGAAAGAAAAATGCGAAATAACATATATGCCATTCTCTCAACTGTGTTTTAGAAAAGATTATAATAATCTTTATAATAATGCTCAAGAGTAGGTGCTTATGTAAATTATATCTCAACAGAGATGACCCTTCCCCCCCAATGAAAAATAAGTCATTGTATATGTGCAGAAAATTTCTGGAAGAATACAAAAGAAACTGAACAGTTGCCTCTAGGCAATGGGACTGGGAATCTGGTGAAAGAAATCACGTTTCAATGCATACCCTTTTATTTTATTTGAATGTTTTATTATGTTAATGTATTAACATTTTCTGTTGGTTGCTTTTTTTTTTAATCACAGATACAACAAAAAGTAGGGCTGTAGCAAGGAATACTTACTGTAGAAACTGCTATAAAATGTACCAGTTTTTCACGGTGAGCTCTGAGAATTTCAACTGTTTTGAGTTTATTTGATAAGGTAAATAAGCAATTTGATTTTGCCTCACAAAGGGAAATACTTTTGACTTTTTTTTAATGGATATTAACTAGATTTATTATGGTCATCATTTTGCAGTATATACAAATACCAAATTTGTGCACCTGAAACTAATATAATGTTGTATGTCAATTGTACCTCAATTTAAAAAAAAGACTTTTCTGATGATAATGTGATTTTATTTATTTTTTTTTAAGATTTTATTTATTTGACAGAGAGAGAGAGAGAGACAGCGAGAGCAGGAACACAAGCAGGGGGAGTGGGAGAGGGAGAAGCAGGCTTCCTGCCGAGCAGGGAGCCTGATATGGAACTCGATCCCAGTACCCTAGGATCATGACCTGAGCTGAAGGCAGATGCTCAATGACTGAGCCACCCAGGCGCCCGATAATGTGATTTTAAAAATATTATAAAAATTTATTTCACCTGTTTCTTTTTACTTTTTAAATATGGCTAATAGAACATTTAAAATGATGAACCATGAGAGACTATGGACTCCGAGAAACAGACTGAGGGTTTTGAGGGGGGGATGGGTTAGCCTGGTGATGGGTACTAAGGATGGCACGTTCTGCATGGAGCACTGGGTGTTATACACAAACAATGGATCGTGGAACACTACATCAAAAACTAATGATGTAATGTACAGTGATTAACAGAACATAATAAAATTAAATTAAATTTTTAAAAAAAGATACCTACTTATTCCCCTATTTAAAAGTCCATGTTCTAATCAGTTCTGTTCAATAAAAATACCTGTGACTTTTCAAAAAATTAATAACCTTCAGGGCTCTGTGTCTATGCCTAGCCAATGACCACACACAAAGCAGAGCCCATACTTGTGTGGTGTATGCACACACACATACACACCCTCATACCTCTGGGTTCTGCAGCCTAAGGGCGGACCTGGTTCTGAATGGAAAAAAATCACCTCATCAACACTAATCCAACTTCCTATGGGAACATTTCAAGCCCTAAGGGGCCTCCTCCCAGTATTAAACCAGTCCAATCCAGTTTAGCTTATAAGGTGTGCCTGAATCCAAGCATGTGGCTGAATCACAGGCCTCCAGGTCAGACTATTAAACAAGACTCTGACCACAGCCTTACAGTCTAATCTTCCCAATTACAGCATCTTTAAACATTTAAAATTAATGAAATATGATGGTACCAATAAATTCTAATTCAAAATGCAAACAATGAACAAAATAACTGCTATCCAGCTACACTCAGACAAGTGAAAAATGTCTGGCTGCCTGATAAGAAAATATTTAAAAGGCGTACTCCTGAATACCATCTATCTCAAAGTTGAGTCTTACCTGAGTAATATGTTTAAAACTTGCTTGTGAAAAGAAGGCCAGCGGCCTCAAAAGGAAATTTACATGAATGAACGGCAGCATAAATTAAAAACAAGACTAGGACTAACAGATACTAGTAAGCAGAAATAATCTCTCTGTAAAATACCCCCCCACACACACACACATTTCAGTCTTGACATACTTAGCATCTTCCTCTACCACCACCTCAGGCTCGCCCGGCTCTACTACACATTTTGCACTGTTCTGTCTGGCCTGTGGGCGCACATTCGTGTTCATGCCTGCTCAGGCAGACATGTTTTCACAGTGAGTGCGGCTGTTTGGGAACTTGGCTTTCATCGACGTTCTAGGGTAGCTGTCTACATGCAGTGACTGATAAATTAAGACAAGTCAGGGGTTGGATTTCAAGCTAGAAGTCAGAGCTTTATTTCTTTCAAAGTAAATCAATTTTACTTTGATACTTGGGCACACTCTTAAATCAGAACACAGAAATATCAGTTGAACCTTCTGTTTGGAACACCTACTATGAAGAACGTGTGCTAAGGATGGGAATTTTAGTCCTCTATATCCAAACTCTACCCCAGGGTGATTAATCTACTAGAGTTTAGAATCCCGTGGCTGCGGATTCTCAGTTAATTCTACTTCTCTTGCGTTTAAGTTACTTACTCATCGAATGCTTTTGTGACATCCTTTTGATCCAAGTCCATCAAATCCAGTCTTCCTTGTTACTCTTTTCAATGAAACTTAAGGTTAGGGGCAACAGTGAGGCTTATTTACCCGAGATCTCTTACCAGTTGCGGTTTGCAGTGAAAAGATTTTAATATGCTTTAAAGAAAACTTAAACTATACAAAGAAAACAAGTTCAAACTAGTACAGGTATATGGCAGTTTTATTATTTGAATTCTTTCCATTAAAAACTGAACATAACAAACAGACATTCCTAGAAGGAATTAGGAACAGCTTCCTAAGACAGAATTAATAGAAAACAATAGTGTTTGTATCATTAACTGATTTATTTATTATTTTTAATTAAAGCATAGTCAACATACAATGTTATATTAGTTTCAGATGTATAACATAGTGATTCTACAATATAGCACACTGTGCTCATGATAAGCATAGTTATAATCTGAATCACTGACCTATTTAAATAGATCCTATAGGGATGCCTGGGTGGCTCAGTCGGTTAGGTGTCCAACTCAGTTTCAGCTCAGGTCATGATCTCAGGGTCATGAGATTGAGCCCCGCATTGGGCTCCGCACTGGGCATGGAGCCTGCTTATGATTCTCTCTTCTCCCTCTCTGCCCCTCCCCTCAACTTGCATGTGCTCGCTCACTTGCTCTCTCTAGAAAAAATCCTACGGAACTTCGTAATCTCTTCCACTAAATCATACTACTTTATCGTTCTTATTAGCCTTTGTGTAATCCAGGCTCTTCACTTCTTTAGGATAATATGACATACCAAAACTATAGAACAGTTCATTTGTGGTTTTGCTCTTACTTATGCTAAGTGTTTTCATGTTCTCTTATTATCTACAATGTTCCTCACTACATTATGAGTTGTGATGCTATTTTCGTTGATGGCTAATTCCAAGTTATGCAATTAATGTTGTTCCTCATTAATTTCCTACAAGGGACAAAGATCTTTAGTTGGCATTTATAAATGTACCACTATTCATTTAGTCATTTCTTAAATTCATCAAGAATTTTCATATATCTTTGCTGAATATCATTAGCTTTCAACGCTGCACTATCCAGTTGCTCAGGTCAACAGCTCCATTTCTTGATATCTAGTTTGCCTGCAGGGGATTATGATAAGTACTTATACAGAAGCCTATGAGGACTTGAGACTCCAGAGCAGTCACCTCCATCATTTAAAAGGTAGGTCATGTTTCCCTTTTGAGCCCCAGTTTCTTTATTTAATAATTTGATCACTTAATACAAAAAGAAAAATGGAAATAGTGTCATCTCTTTCATAGGACAGTGACCATTTTAAAAGCTATCATATATAAAAACAGCTAACACAAAAATTGATACATGGTCAACAGTCTGCACATATTTCTTGGGGGCCTTCTATGTGACAGTTACTTTCTTTTTAACTTCAGGGATCATCTATAAATTAGTCTTATGATAAAAATTTCTCTTCATTTTTACTTCATGTTAGTAAAGTATTGCTTACTGGTATAAACAAACATTCTCTCCACTTCAAAAGTCATATTCTTACATGGGAGCACTAATAAAAATATATGCTGGACAGTCCAACTTAATGTACTTGATTAACTTTTGACAATATTTACAGTAATACAAAATCTGAAAGATGCTATTTCTCTGTTCCCACTTTAGATCAGTATTTCTAAACCGTCAGAAGATAATGTACATAAAAATCTGATGAGATCACTTACTACAAATGATATTGGTTTACTTTTCAATGACAAACAGTATCCATTTTCCTTCTAATCTCCAGAGAAATCTTTCATATTCTCTCTAGGGCATGTAAACTTGCTCCCTGAGGAGCCCACATCCCTCCTTCCAGCCACAGCAGCAATCTGAAGGTTCTTTCCTGCTAAGCATTCATTCCCTCTTAAGATCCTTATCGACCAAGTATTCCATACAGTTAGACTTGGTATTTGAGTAAAAACCAAACCCATGTGTCACCACCTCAGATCATTTTTATTACATAAGTCACATTGAACTCATATAAAAAAGGTCTTTTTATCCAAAAACTACACCCAAAACCCAATTAAGTGGATATGTTCCTATGGCAAATCCAAATACATTACAAAATTTATGGAAATAATTATCAAGTAAAAACAACTATAAATTACACACTACTCTCTAAATGTGATTACTACTGTCCAATATCCAAAAATCTGCTTATAGGGATTTTATAATTGTTTATAACTTTCTCATTTCCCTTTAGTATTTTAAGGCATTCAACAGTGAAAATTATGTGTAGTTCAACCCTATCCATTTAATTCTTACACATGCTAGAAGAAAAAAACATGATTGTTTTTTAAGTAAAAAGAAAAGCCTGAGGACCTTAGCTAAAAATACAGTTCCACACATGAAAGATTTCTTCCAGTGAAAAAGGCCACAGTAATATTTTACGAGGCACAGGATAACTTAACAAACTTCAGCAACAAAGAAATCTTGTGAGCACTTAAACCTGATACTCCCTATTTTTACCATGAATTCTAACAAGGAAAAACAAAGCCAACTAGGAAATCAAAATTCAAAGTTAAAGCTAAACAATCTTCTAAAATGATCACTCCACCAGATTAAAAGTTCAAAACAAATAACATTCACAAGATCTAAATTCCCTCCTAAAGCAATATGAGCTCTGTAACATTAAACTTCCCCAGGAAATTTCACCATCTCTGACAATGACTTATTTAAGTACTTAGGAGAAAAATGCACAGCATGCATCCACTAATTTGTACTTCTACTCTTTCACAAGTATTAAAGAGACAATGTCCAGAGACCATTGTTTTTAAAAGTCAATTATTTTAGAAGAATAGCTGGCTTCTAAATGCTTTGCTTCTACTTAAAACACTTCAAAGAGAAAAGAGCACACCCTCAAAGATGCATCATGACATAAATCCTTCAGGTATAACAATCCAAATATGTTTATTCAAAGGCCAAGAAGATCTTATCATCCCGGGTATAAAATGTGCCCAGCTACAAAGCCTTCTGATGGCTTCATGTTTTAAGTCACACGAGAAGTGCATTGTGATAATTGAAATGTAACCACTAAACCCTCTTCGCACTGTGTTACTCAAGGAGATCTGGTACTTTCTTTTCAGCATGTGTAGGCAAGTTGATTCTGGCTTTTTTTTTTAATCAGGCAGACTATACCTACCTGTACTGAAATGGTGTTCCATAAAGGAAGCAAACTACTACAGTGTTTTAAAGGGGCTTGGAGTGTGGATGCGTGGGAGATTCGTTACAGTGTTACTGACGGTGAAATTTCCAAAATAAAAATGAGAGAAAGAGAAGAAGGGGAGAGAAAAGGGTAGTGAAAGGAAAAACATAAAGAGAAAGGAGAGAAACGGAGAGAATGGGATTTTAAATCATGCAGACCTGGGTTAAAATCTCAGCTCTATAATGTATTAGTAGCATAACCTTGGCAAATCCAAGGCTCCTCCTCTGTGAAAGTGGGATAAACAACAGTCCCTGTTTTGTGGGATTGTTGGGAGACCTGAATGAGATAACATATGGAAAGCAATGAACAGAATGCCTCACGTATAGAAAGTTAACAAAATATTAACTACTCTATATAATTACTGTTTTTACCAAATAAGTTTGTTAGTCTAATGAGTTATAGCTTCAGCTTATCCTATCTAGGAAGACAGTTTTTGACTACATGATGTAATTTTTGCAAAACTAAGAAAAGTAACTGAGATCAAGAAATACATTGTTTTCAGTAAATATTTCCTGGGGATCTAGCTCCTTATAAGACAACAAAAGCATGGAGTCAAAAACCAGAGGCCCGGGGTCTGAATCTCAAAGCTGCCTCTTGCTGGCTATGTGACTATATGCAAGTTTTACTCTGTGCCACAGTTTTTATGTCAACTGGGGATGATAATATTCCTGTAGGGATGTTGTGAAGACTAAATAAGTTAATACACGTAAAAACTGCTTGGATAGTGTCTGGCACTTAGTAAGTGCTTTCTCAGTATTAACTGGGATTTGCTGTTAATAATTCTCAGCATTTGGGGGGCCTGGCTGGCTCAGTCAGAAGAGCACCTACTCTTGATCTTGGGGTTGTGAGTTCGAGCCCCATGCTGGGTGGAGAGATGAATAAATAAAACAAATAAACTTTAAAAAAATAATAATAATTCATACCAGAAAACTGTTAACCACCCCAAAGTTGGCCACTTTTGAACCCCGCTACTCACTAGAGTTACGAGGAGACTCTAATTTGGACATGTGCGAGCTCTAAATTGGAACTAAACCCTCACCCTACCATTCATCAGTCCTCCGTATGCACAACTGAGCTCATCCAAGATTCTATATTGTCAGAGCTTACTGTCCTCCAAGTTACCAGCAAAATCCAAAGACATATTATAGCTGTGTGAGTCTGTGTGTATGCACAAGTTTAGAGTGATGATCTTGGAGCGGTGGGAATGTGATGCTTCTACTTGTGTCTGGTCTGTATTTTCTAACTTTCTGCCATGCACATGTATTGCTTCTGTAATAATAAAAGGTTATTTTGAAATTTGGAAATGGAAGAAACACTTCTCATATTTGTCTGAGAAAAAAGACCCCACCAATTCCATACCTGTATTTATGAATGATGGCATTAAATAGTTTTCCATCTCTCCAGCAGGTAGTGAAATTTTCACACCGTATTCCAGCGTAACCCTCTGTTGCCTGCTGTGTCCATAGTAGCAATCTCTCCTTAGCAGACATATCCTCTGACTCTCCAGTAACATGGATATCAGATATCTAAATATAATAGAAAGCGTTAAAACATTAGGAAGAAAGCTAGCTCAGACTGAGAACCTACTATGTGCCCAGAACTTCGCAAGTATTATTTTACTTAATCCTCACAATTCTCACTGGAAAGCTAAGTATATTTTTCCCATTTTACATATAGGGAACCTGAGTTTCAAAGAGATTCATAGATAGAAAACTAGGATTTAACCCAAGCATCTAGTTTTTTCATTATGCCAAAATGTCACAGCGTTGAAAATTCCAATTTTCAATGAGATTCCTCTTTACTAATCAGATGGGTTAAAACAACTCAACCAAATGTTTTTCCAAGTTCAAGATCAAAAGTAAAACCTACAAATTAATCTATATTACTACCCTCAGAGGAGGACTTGATCCAACAGGTATTCTGTATAAAGAACGAAGAAAGTCCCCAATTTACTACATTACGTAACAATTTGACGTAAAGTCTCTTTAACTTTCTCATGATTCCTTGCATAGCTTACTCAACATGAAATCTGATTTAACTGACTTTTCCCTATACTTTACTTGTTTTCATTAAATTTTCTAAAAGTCTCTTCCACTAAATAAAACAGATCACCAGTTCACATGATTTACATTTACATAAGGGTCCTACTTAATCTGCTGATAATGACATTAAGGCACAAAGTGACTCTACCAGGGGTCACACAGTGATTCCAAAGCTGGGATTAACACCAACAGACAACTGTTCCACCAAATCAGTGCAGGATGCAAAGCCAAGGGATCAAGGAGCCAGGCGGGAAGCCAGGATCAAGATGAGTAAATAAGGAGTTGGAAGCAATACATGGGGAGTCACAAATCATCTTGTAATAGGAAAAACATCAGTAAAGTCATGAGATTGGCTTCTAAACCTGGCCACTAGTCCCAGAGCTTTGAATAATTCATTTCATGTCTGTGAGCCAACTTCCTCATCTATAAAATGAGGAGGTAGGAGGTAGAGACAGATCATGTTTAAGACTCTTTTCAGTCTCAAGTCCTACTCAGAGACTAAATACAGCACAGAAGTCAGGGGTCAAAACAGGCAGAGTCAAACAACTGAAAGCAGAAAATTTTAAAAACCTAGACTGAAGAAAGCCTTTTACGTACAGCAGTGCTAGGCTCAAACAGGAAGCCCTTTATTACTCCCAGCTGCCACAAGGGCTGGAGGCATGGCCCACCGGGGACCCAGTGCAGGCTGCGGCAGTTAAAGTCCACGCCAGGCCTGGCAGTCCCTAACAACACCACATGGACATGCCAGCGGGGGCCACACACACCCTTTCTCCACTATTCAGCACAGACATGCTCCTTGACAGATAATTGGAAAGTGGAGCACAGTGTCTCAATTTATTTTTTTAAAGATTTTTATTTATTTACTTGAGAAAGAGAGCATGAGTGGGGGGAGGGGCAGAGGGACAGGGAGAAGCAGGCTCCCTGCTGAGCAGGAAGCCCCACATGGGGCTCAATCCCAGGACCCTGGGATCATGACCTGAGCCAAAGGCAGACGCTTAACTGACTGAGCCACCCAGGCATTCCCCATAAGTGTCTCAATTTAATCATCTTTCCTAAGAATCTGTGCTAATGTCCATAGCATGGAAAGAACTATGTGCACACATGAACACATTATATATAATATACAGGAAGAAATCCTTTTTCTTTTTTTTAAGATTTTATTTATTTATTCATGAGAGACAGAGGGAGAGAGAGAGAGAGAGAAGCAGAGGGAGAAGCAGGCTTCCAAGGAGCAGGGAGCCCGATGCGGGACTCGATCCCAGGACCCTGGGATCATGACCCAAGCTGAAGGCAGACGCTTAACCATCTGAGCCACCCAGGTGCCCCTTTTTCTTTTTTTAACATGGAGAAAAAGAGCAGAAAAACCACTAATATTCTTCCATCCAACTTCCAACTGATATTCTAATCTAAAATTATGCTAGAGAGGGGTGCCTGGGTGGCTCAGTCAGTCAAGCTTCCAACTCTTGATTTTGGTTCACATCATGATCTCAGAGTCCTGAGATCCAGCCCCACCTTGGCTCTGCATTCAGCCTGGAGTCCGCTTAGGATTCTCTCTCCGTCTCCCTCTGCCCCACCCCCAACTTGTACACTTTCTCTCATTCTCTAAATAAATTAATAAATAAGATTTTTAAAAATCAATAAATAAAATTATGCTGGAGAGCCTTTCTGGCACATCCCGGGAGTTTAAATCCTATCTCCACCATTTATGTTCCAGTCACTCAACTGCTTTAAGACCATTCTCTGGGGGCACTTGGGTGGCTCAGTCATTAAGCGTCTGCCTTCGGCTCAGGTCATGATCCCAGGATCCTGGGATTGAGTCCCGCATTGGGGTCTCTGCTCAGCAGGAACCTGCTTCTCCCTCTCCCACTCCCCCTGTTTGTGTTCCCTCTCTTGCTGTGTCTCTCTCTGTCAAATAAATAAATAAAATCTTTAAGAAAAAAAAAAGACCATTCTCTGACTTGTAAAATCATGATGGTAATTGTTACTACACTGTGTTGCGAGAATGTAACAACACGAACATGGCATAATATCAGCAATTTGATCGTGGTTTTTATCATTCTGTTTTGACAAAGGGGGTAGCAAAAACTTGGTTGTATTATTCTCCCAATTCCCCTACTATGAAGGGAAGTAAAAAATAAAGTTTTTAAATTTGCTGCTCAAACAAATCAAAATCTATAAAAACCAGAGTTCAGAGAAATAAATCTAGGAAACGGTGCACAAGAAAGTTGAGCCTCCAGGTAAAATCTGACAACAGGTTCCTCTTAGCCTTTACGAATTGTAAGATCAACTGCTTCTGGAAACCCTTATAACAGCACGGGAGCTACAAGGGTAGTAATTACAACTATATAAAGAAAAGGAAGGTAGCTGGAGAGAGGGGGAACTATTTTCTGCAGGTGGAGAACCATCCCAGTCCAGTCACTGAATTACCTATTCACGAGGGAAGTCAGTAAGTTTTGACTACAAGGTAAGTTTAATAGGTTCAAGTGCTCCACAGCACTTTACCCGGGAAGGATATTAAAGGAAGGGGAGTTCAGAGGATGAAAACGGTCTAAATATCAACCAGGAGAAAGTAATCTTATTAAATAAGTTTCCAGGGGATGAATTTCAGATTATTACTCCCACACACACTATTTCAGACTGTTACACATGCACACACTATTTAAAAACCTGTGATTTTCAAATGTTATGAACCAAACTTTAACATATCAAAGACTGCTCATATTCAGTTTTTCCTGTTATTTCCAATTACTTGAGTATTATTCCTACAAGGAAACTCTGGGTATTTTTTAAAATGTCCTGTTACCATTAACCACTACCTCTCTGAGTATATCAAACTTTTCATAACACTGTGCAACCGAAACCAAAATGAAAAATAAGTTAAACTCTAAAAATTAAGTCTGTAGTCATCACTGATGACCCCTGATTTAAAATCTGTGCATTCAGCAAATCAGCTTGAATCCTCCATCAGTGACAGGTCAGGTCTGATTCCAGGAAGTAATCAAGCTTCCTCCCTTCAAATCCTGGAGGCAGTTCGAAGATCTGAGAAGGCATGCATTCACGCCACCTGGACTCAGATTCTAACTCCAACAGTTAGCAGAACTATGAACGAGAGCCATTCACACCATCGTTCTAAAATCCATTTTCTTCATTTTGAAAACTTAAATGATGACCTCATCACTTCTACCTCCTTGAGTGGTTCTACAGATTCCATAAAATAAATCGACATCAAACGCTTCGCACAGTGCCTGGCATGTAGAAACCTCTATAAATGTTAGCTATTCCCGCTGCAATTTTATTAGCCATGCTTGCCGCTTAACGTTTCTCCCCAACAATCTGTCAGCTAGCACCAAAAACAAAGTCCTTTCTCGCCACGTTCCTTTGGGAAACTCGAAGCCCTCGTGCCTCACATCCAGGTCATTGCTGGCTCCCACCCAAATGCAGGCTCTTCCTGTCGTGGAGCCTCCCGTGACTGTATGTCATGCTTCATCTCTCCTGACCCGGTTTGACACCATTCTCAAGCTTTCCAGAAATGTCTATTCTGTGGTAAACAAAGTCTCTCACCTCTTCTGAACCTCACACCACTTCTACCATTTTACTGAACCAGGTCTGCCCCTCTTGCCCCAGGTCAAGTCCCACCCACGCCCCCGGCCCGTAGCAGGGCAAGTGTAGTCCAACTCCCCCAGTGACGCACAACCAATAGTTTTCCAACCATGACCCAATACATCCCAAGACCTCATTTTTACAACACAGGCCACTCTTGTACTACCACCTTCTTCTCCTTAAAAATGATCCCGCACACCCCCCCCACCCTCTGCAAAGATCCAACACCTGGCTCAGCGTGTACCTGTCTCCCTCACAGTCCACCTTCTCTCCACACCTACTGCTAACATCCTGGATCTCAGCATCTTATGCCAGAACTACTGCAGTTAAGACATTTAACTTCTAATAGTGAGTTCCTGTTCTTCTTCTACTTTCATTCTCTATCCCCAGCTAAACCACTCATCTGGCTTCATCAACATCTCACATTCCTTGACTTGTCCAGTTGGGTCCCACTCTATGAGCCCTCTTCTACCTTCCCCTCCTCCTCTATCTGGCCTGTATGACAGGATCCACCACTTCAAATACCTTCTCCTTGCCCTGCAACCCCCTGGCCAAAGCCCAATCCTGATCAAGTCAGCTGTAAGCCTCCTCTACTCGTGCCCTATGCTCTAAGCTCCACAGGAAAACCATAGTCCCATGTGGTCTGCTGCCACCATAAATTCCAGCTTCGCAATTCAGCTAAGTGCTCTAAGAAACCTAGCACTTCTTCTTGATGTCCTAATTGGCCAGTTTTTCCATCCTTCACAATATCTCTTTCAATATTCTTTACCATTTGCAAAAACTCCCTAACCCCATACCCCCTTATGTTTCACAATCACTTTTTTATCTCCTTCGTTATAAAGAAAATAGCAACATGAGTAAGAACTCCCTCCCTTCCCTGCCCTGCTACCCACAAATTTGGCTTCCACATGACCTGCTTTTCTCCTGTGCTCAGAATCCTTCCACCTCCTGCCTTCCTGGGAGTCTCACTCTATCAATCATTCCCTCTTCATCTGGGTCCCTGCTCTCAGTACTTAAAATGCCCAACTCTCTTCCATCCTAAAATAAATAAGCTTCATAAACTCAATTCCCTCTTTACTTATCATTGTCTCTCTCTCTTCCCAGTAAAGCAACTGAAAAAAAAAACCCTCTGTATTTTTTGTCTTTTTAAAAAATAGATTTTATTTTTGTATTTTTTACCTTTATTATCTTTACCTGTCAACCTGTTGTGGCTTGGCTTCCATCCCAATCACTCCACTAAAACTAAGTAGCAGTGAGCGAACAAGAAAGTGAGGGAGGTTCCTGCTCATGACTTGATTTTCCCAATGAAAAAAGGAAATCAGATGGTGAAAAGTAACAGAGGAAGTGGTGGGCACAAAAAGAGGGAGGTCACATGGCACCTGAAGAGCTCAAAGATATGGTGAGCAATCATCTACTACCTCCTCTTCCAGTCTCACTTACTCACTAAGCACTCACAAATGTCTGCTCGTACCAGTACTGGGCATTGGTCATACAACCATCCTCATGGAGCCTGCAACCCAATGACAGAAAAACATCTTGGAGAAGAACTCAAAGGTTGCTTTCTAATCCGTCCATTTTCTTTTCTTTTTTTTTTTTTTAAGATTTCATTTATTTATTTTAGAGCGAGAGAGATAGCAAGAGAGAGCAAAAGCAGGGGGAGGAGCAGTGAGAGAGAGAAGCAGGTTCCCCGCTGAGCAGGGAGCCCTCTGTGGGGCTCAATCCCAGGACCCTGGGATCATGACCTGAGCTGAAGGCAGATGCTTAACCAACTGAGCCACCCAGGTGCCCCTCAATCCGTCCATTTTCTAATCCTGATCTCTCAGGCATCTGTCAGTGTTAGTCTCTCCTCCCTGGCTTCCCTGATGTCACTCCTTCCGGGTTTTCCTCCTGCCCCTCTGGCCTTTCTCAGTTTTCTGCTACCGTTCCTGTAGTGCTGTTCCTCAGGCTTGGAGCTCAGCACCCCTCTTTCTACTCTCCCTGGATAATCTCATCTTCTATAGTGGTTTCAATGCCCCCCTCATATTGATGACTCTGGGATCCCTAGGTTACACCCAAACCTCACCCCTGAACTCAAGACCTATAAATTCCAACTCCCTAATGAACACTTCTGTCAAAATAGTAACATTAACCAAATCTGAGCACTTCAATGAGCCAGACAGTGTGCTCAAGTGCTTCTCAAATATTATCTCATGATCATCACAACAGACAATCTCATTTTACACATGATAACGAAGCACAAAGTGGCTATGTGGCTTGCTCAAGTGCACAAACTACTAACAGGTAGAAGTAAAACCCAGACTTGAATCTATCCGGCTCTACTGTGCTTTAGCACACAACCTCTTCAAATTCACTGCAGAGAAAAATCCATTTCTCTTTCTCCATCCTGCTCTTCTTTCTGTATTCGTAGCTTGGAGGACGGCCCCATCATTTGCCTGGTTGCCCCCGAATCACAAACCCTGAAGTCCTCCCTGATGCCTTTTTCTCTGTCCATACCTACCTTCAATTGGTCACACGGTCCTATGTAGCCTCATCTCCCCACCCTCCCCTTCAACACTCACCCAAAAACCTCCTCATGCTCCAGCCACACTGAGCGACTCCTTGTTCCCTCAATAAGAACACATTTCCATGGGACACTATGCATTTATATATGCTCCTTCTTACCTCTAGAATGCCGCCCCAGTCAAGCTCTTCACTTCTCTGTCCCTTTGAGGAACCCCGTCCCACCATCCTCTGTGCTCCCACAGCGCCCACACAGACTGCTATCCTAGTACATTTTGTGTATCATTATTAGATAACTTCTCTCCCTCTAACACATGAGCAAATACACACAAAATAAAGGTGTCTTCTTCATCTTCGTATTTCAGCGTCTAACCCAGTCACAGCTTGGCACATAATAGAAAGTAAATGTCCCATGAACATATGTCTTTGTGACTGAGTTTGGCACCTGTGGAATATGAATTTCATTCAGGCAACCAGGATATCCTTGATCACTTCTGCTTCATCATATACTTCAAGGTCCCACACAGGAAGGAGAGGCTTTAATACTACAGTGGATGTGCAAACTCCAACCAACAAAACTGATGCATCCATAAAAATGTCACTTGACCAAGGAGGTTTTTGTCTGCTTACTATTAACACAATAGAAATGACACATTTGACAACATTTTTCAAAAAATTTATTTTAGCACTGCATAAAAACCACCTAAATCTAGTATTCTCCAAGTTCAAGGAGAGAGGAGATCAAAATGTTTGAATTAAAATGTCTTTATATCACAAGTCCCAGTGAACGCCAATGTCAACTCACAGTATCTTTCAAGACCCAATTATGACAGGACATTAGAATGGCCCTGAACTCCACAAAGCTTCCACCTTCTTCTAGAACTGAGTCTAACTAGTGGGAACCTGAAGTTCTTATAAACTGTCATAACTTGGTCTGCATCTAAGGAGCTTTCTATTTTACTCACAATTGAAATAATTCTCTTGGCTTATTTTTTTTAATTTTTCAACTAAGCAACTTCACTGACTTTTTTTCTGGCATATCTGCTTTAACTGTGAAATTTCAGTAAATAGTTTATCACAGATCTGCTCAAATTTACTTTTAGTATTATCAGATATAATTGGTTCAATTCCCACATGAAAATGGTACTGAAGTGGTTGAAGCAAGTTAACAGAAAAACACCCAATCTCCATATATTTTTTGCTAAATATATATACACTTAATTGGCCAAATCTTTATTTCACTTGAATTACAGAAGAAATGTTATTTCCTTCGCATAAAGCCCAGAAGATGGTGGTGTCACTACCAGGCTAGAACAAGAAAGGGTAATTTGCCTTTTACCACCATTCTATTTACGTGTATTCCTCTTCCAAGATAGTTCAAACCAAAATTAGAAAGAGGAATCTACAAGATTTTTATGTGAAGTGCAAGTATCTTCTAGAGCCCTGACAAAAGCTGGTTTACAGAGAACAGTTTGGGGTTTAAAAATATGCGACAGTAAGGCATTCTCAAAAACTGCATGGTCACGTTATTAGAAAGTGGGTTCTCCAATGGGGATTCTAAAAGCATTGTTCTTACTGGAATTAGAACAAATGCTCAGAAAAATCTAACCATTTAGATAAGAAGTCCTCAAAACCATTTGATTTAGAAATATGGCTGCAGGCTATATATTTTAGCAAAATTATTTTGAGCCATGTAGGGCATAAAGAAAGAATCCAGATACCTAGTATATGAAATCATTTTCATAGTTCAGGATCCTGAGCCTTGAGAATAAAGAAGTCATTATTTCTGTTTTATCTTTTCACTCCATACAAGATCAAAAACTGAAATTAAAAAAAAAAAACAAAAACCTCAGCCTAAAAAAAAATGCTACCAACAACAAAACAAAGTTCTCATACTCTTTACTACCTTCACATCTCTTTTTCCCACATTACCTCTACCCTTAGACACAACACTGATGTTTTACCACATAATTTCTCTTCTCCCTCTTGGCAGAGCAGAGACAACATACAATGATTGAAACAGTAATGACTGGAACTAAAAGAAGGTGCTGGGGGCTGTAGGAAAGTCTCAGGGTGGGGGTGTAAAGAGGTACAGACAGAGAGAACTCAAACACAAGAAAGCAAGTCTAACCCAAATGCACAGAGTTCTAACTGTGGTGGAACCAGGCATGTGCCTGCTCAGGGATGAGCTTCGTTTCATAGTGCACACTGACCCAGGGCTTCATACGGCACTATCAAGCAATGTGAAGCAGTCTCAACAAACAGCTCAAAAGACACAATAAATACCTGAAAACAAACAGACTAGTTTGCTTCTGCAATCTGGGATCCAAAGAAACCAGTGCTAGAACTCTCAAAAAATAAAAGCATGAGTTGCTCCAACCCTTCTAAAACCTCGTCATGTGTATTGACTTGTCCTGCCACTCACGCTCAGTCATCTGCTAGTCTCCCACATCCTTAGGGAAGACACAAGCACCTAATAACGTGGACATATTAGATGTCCTAAGACTGTGTTTAGGGGAGGAGAAAAAGGGCCTTTTATTCCCTGCTTTCTCTCTTTCCCCACTACCAATTATTGAGTTGCGGTAACTACTATGCTTGGTCTGGACCATCACTTCTAGTCTCCAATGTCAATACCAATGACATCTTTTAAGACACAGTCATGAGAGACCTAGAATAATACTGGGCTCAAAAGAGCTTCCATCTTCTTCTGGAACTAAGCCTCAGTGTCTGGATTAGTAACAGTCTCCTAACTAGTCTCATTGCACCAAGGCTCGGCCTGCTCTCAAATGCCAGTTCAGGTTGTCCTTGACTCTGCTGTATTCCGGCTCAGTCTTGGCTGATCTCTCTAGACTCAAGCCATTCCCTTTTCGATTCTGTGATCAATGAAGTTCAAACCATATGGACCACATGTTCCCTCTTTCTTAGGGTCCTCCATTCAAGCTACTTCTCCCCTTTAAACAGTCTCCTCACACTCTGCCCAACATGACACAAATTAGGTGCTCAATATCTGCTGAATAAGAAGGGGGAGAGGAAAGAAGGAAGGAGGGGAGGAAGGAGGGAAGGAAGGAAGGAAGGAGGGAAGGAAGGAAGGAAAGGGGGGAGGGAAGGAGAGAGGGAGGGAAGGAAGGAGGGAAGGGGAAAAGGAATGAAAGATCAGAAACATGGTTCATGTTTTCACTTGATATGAATGAGTTTTAACCTATCATGTCCTGACCACTGCACAGAAGTACCCAGCAACAAGCACAATCCCAGAGGACACTCAGCAAGAGCCTGACATTAGGTATGAAAACTAAGCTTCATCCGCATCATTTCTCTAAAAAACAATTTCACAAACTTGACACAACAGATAACCTCAAAACATCTTTCTGATGAAAGAAAACAATCCAACATATCCCATCTCATAGTGCACTCTGCTTTCATTCACAGCTTCTTGCTAGATGACCCACTTACTGCTAAGTGAATGGCAACTGCCTCACCGTATTGGTCAGCTGAGGCTGTAAATGTGAAAGTCCTTTGAGCAAAGTCAATGCCACCAGACAACTGGGCGACAGGAACACCCTATTTTTACAGATGTTGTCATGGTTCTGGCATGCACTGAGAACACGAGAACAGCCAACTTGCAAAGTTGAGTCGGATACTCCCTAAATGATTCACTTTATTTCTTTAAAGAATGCTTGGATTTCATTCTTCTATACAAGGCAAATAATGCAACATTTTTTTTATATTTTAAAATACTTATAATTTACTGAAAAGATTAAAAAGTTTAATCAAAGTTACTACTTAAATAATTTCTGTATAACACTGGAAAAGGCGACATCTCTGAAGGTAAGAAAACTAAGATGTCTAGCTTACAGAAAGCTGTAAATATCCTTAAGGATTAAGCAATCAGGGGAACTCAAACTGAAAATATGGAAAGCCATGTGAGGACCCCCTCATTTCACTGGTGAGCAAGCTGAGGCTATAAGAAGTGAAGTGAATTGTCCAGGGTCTCACAGACTTAGGTCTCCTAAATTCCAGTCCAGAATCTGCAAAAGGTTTCTCCTTCACATTTAGAAAAGAAATCTATCCTTACAACTCACACTCATTTTCCCTCCAGGTCAGTAGCCACAGGGGGTGCTCCTTTTCCATGCACCATCTGCTGAGAAAATGGCTGTACACACACGGGTCATGAGAGGGACCCCCTACCTTTGCCTTAACCCCTAAAGTCAAGCCCTTTTCACTGGAGCTTCTCAGTCTCCATGTTGGCCAAGCAGCTGATAACGTAGAACTCTACACATTTTCAGAGGAAGATATACCCCTGGATCTCACACATGAACTGAAGGTCAGGGTTCACCGAAATATTCCTCACTAAACTAAACACAATACCCCAACTGACGGGCTTTCCCTCACAGAACAGCCGATTTGCCTCCAGCATTATGTTCTCTTCTTCTCTCATACCAGAGCTACTATCAACAATGTCTCTGAAATGTTCTAAGATGTAAGTAACCAATACAAGCTCCAAGAATTGGTTATTCCTAGGGTTATTTCTGGTCTAAAAGGTTGACAGAATTTTAAGCTAATTATGGAGTTAGAGGAATATACTGTCTGACAAATAGGTATTCAGGAAATATTTGCTGAAGATAGAGTGAGAGGATGAGTGGAGTTGGGGAGACAGAAGGGGGCAGTGTACTCCACTTGGGCAGAATGGTTTATGTCCAAAGGAAAAAAAGAAATGCCATGTTATAAATTTTGAAATAACATATAGCTCTTCTAGTCAGCAGACGGTTACAAAGTATTTCCTCTTTTCCATAGAAGCAGAAGACAGTAGTAAGATAGAAAGTATCAAGTACTTACAGTCTAATAAATCCTTTTCACATATATTATCTCATTTAATGCTCAAAACACACCACCCTGTTTCACAGATGTGGAAAATAAGACCTGGGTTAAATTTCAGTCTTCTGACACAAGATCTCATAAATTCTCTTCCCTCTGCTACATCAAATGTGTACTGACTCCCTACAACATTCCAGAAAGAGCTTTACCTATCAGTGAATCATCTCATTTTATAGAAGCAAAAACTGATCTTTTAAAAGAATTTATTTCTTTATTTTAAGGGCAGAGGGGGGCAAGAGGAGAGAGAGAATCTCAAGCAGACTCCCAGCGAGTCTGGAGCCCAACTTGGGGCTCAAGCTCACGACCCTGAGATCATCACCTGAGCTGAAACCAAGAGTTGGATACTTCACTGACTGAGCCACCCAGGCGCTCTGAAGCAAAAACTGATTTAAGGGACACACAGTAAAAACAGAAACGATACCTAGTCAAACGTTCTTCCTTGCAGAACACAAAATAACTATTGGTTCAGAGAGGCTTGGACACAAGAGTAGTATCAAAGGAAATTCAATTCTTTCATATATTTTTGTTAAATACAAAAAAATAGAGTTTATACTCTATTTGAGAGAGTTCAGGTATGAATAAGAATGAAAGCTGCAGGCTGGAAAAGATGGATCTCAAAATTCTCCTACCTCTGGAGTCTCATCATAATTATTGCACAAGAAAAAGTGTACCGTTGGGGAGAAAGACTGGCACGGAGCTGTGGAAGGTGGTGACCTGTGTTCAGTTGCTGACCACACCACAGACTAGCCCTGTGGCCTCTCTGGGCCTCGGTTTCCTCTCCTGTAAAGTACCTCCTCACAGAGGTGCTGAGAGACTACAATGACACATGCACATGGTTCAGAAAAGCACCTGTCCTAGAGTGAACCATGGTGAGGACTATCGCTTAAACTCTTATTCACACTACCTGCCATTATAGTCAGGCAAAAGCAAATTTTGTCAACACAGGCAAATATTTCCAAGCCAAGATGTTTGCTTCCAAAGACAACCTCTTCAAAGATGTTTTAACTACTTTGGCAGAAACAAATGTAATCAACACATTTTTAGTGAGTGCTTCCAAGTTTCAAAAATGTGTGAAAATGCTCCACAAAATATTTTTAACAGCAAAGATGGCATAAATATTTTGAAAATTCGATCTGTCTAAAACTGCCTCCTAAAAGGAAGAGTTAAATAGAGGATAAACGCAAAAAGTTGATAAAGTTCAAGTGCTAAGGCTCTAAATTAAAAGCAACCTTTAGCAAATGTTCATTTATTTCTTATTCAAATATGGGGGGAATATAACTATTTTTCTTGTACAGCAATGGTTTTAAAATTTTTCATGCCCTTCATTTAACTGAAAAGATCAAGGCATTGATAGAGAACCAAATTCTATGCAATTATTTTATAACTAAACTTTCACAGACTGATTATGAAATCCAAAAAACAACTAGCAATGTTGCTTAATTTAATGTTGTATTAATTTTAAAAAATAATAAGTATATTTTCATTTAAAAAGATGAAATGGTTCAGAAAGGAATGAGTTAGTCAACTGTAAAGCAAATGAACTTTGTTTTCAAAATCTGTAAACCAAACCTATCATATAAAAGGAAAAACATTCAGGTTTTATCCTAATGCTTGAATTCTTTTTTTTTTTAAGATTTTATTTATTTATTTTGAGAGAGAGAGAGAGAGCACAAGCAGAGGGGAGGGGCAAAGGGAGAGGGAGAAGCAGACCACCGCCCCCCCCAGCAGGGAGCCCAGCACGGGACTCGAACCCAGGGCCCTGGGATCATGACCGGAGCCGAAGGCAAATGCTTAACCAATGGAGTCACCCTATCCTAGTATTTGAACCCTAAGTAAGAGTTCTGTAGTCTAAGATTGATAAAAGACTTGGCTTAAAGAAAAGAATATCAAATAATTATATTTCAGTGAGTTTGAATATTAATGTATTCTAATATTTTGAGATGGTTCTCAATTTTTTAAAACCTTTATAATATAAAAGTCAATTAAAAAAATTAAACTCTTGGGGCACCTGGGTGACTCAGTCATTAAGCATCTGCCTTCAGCTCAGGTCATGATCTCAGGATCCTGGGATCGAGCCCCATGTCAGGCTCCCTGCTTGGGGAGAGCCTGCTTCTCCCTCTCCCTCTGCCCACTGCACCCCCTGCTGTGCTCTCTTTATCTCTGTCAAATAAATAAAATCTTTAAAAAAAATTAAATTCTTCATTATGTAGAGATTGATAATATAATCTGCATAATATCCACACTCCTTATTTCTCATCCTTCTCTCCTTGGCTTATTCCCTTGGTTACCGCACTATACATCGGCAATTCACCAGAGGATTAAAAGGAACATAAGAATAGTTCAGTTTTCATTAGTTAATATGGCCACATGGTGGAAGGTGGTGACCTGGGAAGTTAAAGTTATTCATGATTATCATCTCAAAGGTCTAACTTTCAGGTGACTAAGTTTACAGTCATGGTCCCTGTCATTTGTTTTAAACAAACAATGGGACATACTGCACGTAGAAAAGAGCTGTATTTTATTTCTCTCAGAGTGCCTTGTTTTGGTTCAATATATAACAGGTACATCATAAGTGCTTAATAGAGGAATAAAAGAAGGGAGAGGTGGAGGAAGGGGTGAAAACACTAAACAAAATGGTATGCAGTTATATACATGAATTCATAGATATTTAGAAGTGAAAGGGATGTATATGGGGAAAAGTGGGTAACTTGTAACAGGTAAGAGTCCAGCTTGGTAGATATCTGGGTGAACCCCAAGCTCTTCCACTTACTGATTGAGTGATTTAAGCAAGTTATCTAACTTTCTGGAGGTTCAGTATCCTCCTCTGTAAAATGGAGCCAAAAATAAAACTCTTTCATAGGCTTGCTCCAAAGATTAAATATCATAATGGTGGAGTGTCTGGCATATAGTAGGACTCAATGAATACCATTATTATTAACAGTAGTATCATGATCTAGTCCAATATCCTCCTTTTCTAGAAAATGAAATGGAGACTTAAAGAAATGGGGGGGGATTAAAAAGCTAAGTCATACAGCCCTCTGGAGCATAGACTGACTAGAACTCAGACCTCCTGCCTTCCGGGCCCATAATCCACACTGCTTATCAGAAAAGCTACCTTGAGAAGAGGACGAGATACAAATGCTAAGCTGGGGTGACAATGGTTCCCAAAATTTCTTGTTTTTAAGCAACATGTAAGAGGGTGAATAAAACATAATGCCATGTTCTCTCATGCCCCACCAGAAGATACTCTGATCAAGTTAAATCACGGGTAAGGCGTTTCCAATAAGCATTCCAGATAATTCTACTGCAGAGACTCTGGAGTCACGCCTGGAAAAACACTGCTATAGAAGAGTAACAAGTGCCCTATTCCTAGTCTTGGCCATTAGAATCATCTGTGGAGCTCGTCCCTAATCTGTTACATTAGAATCACTGGTGTGATATCCAGGCACCTGTAATTTGTAAAAAGCTCCTCAGGTGACACCTTACATGTGGTCAGTTAGAGAAACAATGGCCTATAAACAGAGAAAACAACCAGCTTTGCTGAAATCAATGTAAGAAGACTAGAAAGAGGTGGGATTTGTGAAACTAGAGAAGTAAGAATGCTTTGTGGGAAAAGCTCAAGGGCAAAGGTTGGAGACCTTGTCACAAGGTACAGGAAGCACGTGAGTCTTAGACAAATAAGACATCTCTCAAGTAGGTGACTGCAATGACCTCATTACTCCCTGTCCCCAACCATGGCCTGCCTTTGCCACCTCTAACACTCATCCTTCATAGATGAACATCAACTCCTATAAACATCAAGCCCTGCTCTGACCTCACAGCAATATCCTTCAAAACTGACAATCAAAGTAGTTTGCTGAGTAGTTCAACTCGGCTCCTGCCATATACTGTGTTGCTTTAAGGACATGACTTAACCTTAGTTCTGACTTCTTCATTCTATTAAAGAAGAACTATTCTGCCTATTCATACAGTTGTTAAGATAAAAGACACAATGTGTCTGAAATCCTTTTTCCAATTCCAAAGCAATACACAAATCTAAGGTACTCCTTTTTTATTTATTTACAACTCCTGACCCTAGTCAAGATTAACCCGATTATGAGATTTCATTCAGTAGCACTCAAGGAGGCGCTGGCTGAACGACCTCCACAGAGCCCTGTGCCTGCAAGAACACTCTAGGTCAGCACAGGAATTTAAAGAGGAGGTAGGCTGGTCACCTATACTAGAAATGATAAACTTCACAGGACCAGGGAAGTTTAAGTCAGAGGACTGAACTAATTCAAAGGTTAAGAAAAGCTCAGAGAACTGTACACTATTCTACTGGGAAGTTAAACTCAAAGTCATCAACCCCAAACCTGCAGAAAACTGACCAAGAGAAAGAACAGATGTGACAGGGAAGATATGAAAAAGATCTTGAAGGAGCAAATAAGGAAGGAATGCTGGCTAACCCTGAGATGTAATGCTAATAAAGGGGCTAAGTGCCCTCATTTGCGTTTAATTCTCCAATAAAAAATGCAGAAGCCAATGCAAGATAAAGAGTTGTGTGCATAGTTCTAACCAAAGGTAATTGAGCAAACAGAATCAAACACCTCCAAGGTTAACAGGAAGTATGTCCTACGGGGAGTACCTAAGCTGTTGGTTCTGATTCTTTGTAAGCTCCAGAATGAAGTCTTTATCTGGACTGCAGGGAAGTAAGACGTCAAACTCCTCAGATAAATAATGACTATCCCATTCAGCTTTTACCCTAGAAGATATGAGGCTTTGTTAAGTACTTCCATATCACAATTATTTAAGAAATCTAACTGGCAGGTTTGTGTCTTCTTAGAACACATATATTTTCCACTGAAGTTTAAAATCTACACCAATTAGAAGGGTTAAAATCCTTGGCATGAGAATAAAACAAAAAAAGGCTTATGTACCACTTAGGAAACAGATTCTAAGAATTCCCATTATTGAAAACATGTAAGGCTTACAAGAAGCCATATTATACACACACACACACACACACACACACACACACACACACACACACACAAACAGCTGGAAAACATGGAGCAAAGCAAGTGGTTTCATTCCTAAACACAGAACAGCTAAGTAGTTTCCTTTTGCACTGACACAGACTCTATGCTTTCTCTTCAAAATGTAACCACTGAAAAATGTAAATCTAAGGGCTGACATACTATTGGCAAGGCATGGCAGTATACATACACGGGAAGAGCTTCCCAGAGCTCCACAGCCAAGGCCCACGAGGATCATGCACACTGACCCTGATAAAACCTCATTCTGTTGCTATGCAAATGATCTCCGCTGACCTCGCCAAGACTTTTTAACATCACATACCAAACTTATGTCCAGGGTTTTTGTTAAAAGACAAAGTGAGAAAGAGCTTAAAGACCATCCACTCCCACCTAGTAACATGTAGAAGCTGTCTAGGTAATGCATGTCTCAAGCAAGTAAATAAATATTCAGTTACATTTTAAAGACAAGTGAAAACCGCGGAGAAGTAACTTGTCTAAAGCTAAATATCAGTGTTAGGAATAAAGATCTCAACTTCCGGACGTCAGTGTCATACTGAAATTCCTAGGACATGCTGCCCAAATGATTTCTGATTTTAGATGGGGGCTGGGGAATAACTCATGTAACAAACAAAAGAGATTTGGGCGATTTCATCTTTGATACCCACCCCAACATACACACACACACACACACACACAGAGAGAATTAAAAGCAATTATATGAGTATTCCTGTGCATGAAAACTGGTAGAGAACTGGCATTGGCTTTTCAAACTTATGGATCAGCAAGTCAGTACTGACTGATAATTGTACTGTATCCTCCCAACATCCATCATGAAACTATTATCTTCTCGTGACTGTTTTCTGATGCAATTTTTGCCTACACTGCAGCTAAGTTTCCAAAGGCTCTTCCATTGGAAAAGTCAAGGAACGTGAACTAGAGAACTTCAAAAGATGTGCATTGTCTCAAGGCGACGCTTTTCTAAGTCTTCCAACAAAAACGTACGGGGGCTTAAATTTAAATGCGATCAAAGAAATGCAGATATCATAGAAAATAAAAATCATACTAATCAAACCTAAGGTTACAAATAACAAAATGTACCAAGAAATCTCCAACTTTCACATAAACTAATATGAAAACTTTGACAAATTACAGAACCTCAGTCGGATATAAGTACCTGAGTCCTTATTTATACCTTAAACTCAGACTCCACGTTTCACTTACCTCATTTCCATCTGTGTCCTTGGAAACAGAGGACACATTGGTACAGAGGGAATGACATCTCTTTTTTTCAAAGCAAAAATGGTACATGTCATGAGGGCAAAATCTCTCAGTGTTTTGCTTTCCTTGAACACTGCTATAATTTTTTGATGGGTCTTCAGAAAACCCACTTTTTTCAAATCTCTCTGTACCATAGTGAATGGAACTTAAGCTGGCTGCCTTTCGTAACGTTAAAACATCAGTTTTCCTTTGGAATGTTATTTCTCTCCTGTTGGCATCATCTAAATGTTCCTTCCTCTTTGCACAATAAGGAGTGCTGTCCTTTTCTGGAATCCTTTCCTCCAGGTCACTAACTTTTGCTTCTGTGTCCCTGTCATTAGCAGAAGTGTCCCCATGGTAAGACAGATCTCTTGCAGCACTCGGCACCAGTTTCTGTTTCACACCATCAACTAAAACTTGTGTCTTCTCTTGCGGAATCCCATCTTCCAGTGTGGGGTCTGGGGCAGCGGAGTCCTCCCGTACCAGTCTCCTGGGTAAAAGAGCTCGCTGTTCTTCTGAGAGCTGAATGCCACTCTTCTTGCCTTCATTTTGCTTGTTTGGCTCTACTGACTCTGTGTCGCCTACAGTTGTCTTGATCAGCTTTCTCCTGAAATATTTTCTTCTGGGAGAGTATTTTTCAGGGCTCAAAGGAGTTTTGGCAGGATCTAAATACTGTTCTTTCTCGGCTCTGACACATCCACAGACATTCCCCATTTGATTTGCAGGAAATCACAGTTCCACAGATTAACTCATTTCAAAATCCAGGGCTTCCTTCGATCTTCTGCATTAAGCCTGAAAATTCCACTCTGATCTCTAATTCCTCAGACTTCATGACCATCCTCTTCAGCATGAGGCCATTTTGCTTATGAGAAAAGCGCACGCAAGAAATACCATGGCATCTTGCCCAGCTGGGTCCCTGTGTCTCATTATACACCGTGGCTTATTTCTGGCCACCAATCCTCTTAGACAAACATTACGGCTCACTGTAAAATTATAATGCTGATGAGCTTTCAAGGCAAACCTTTTGCTTTATCATACAAGAAGACTCTGACCCTCAGTTTAACTTTCAGTTTTCTGAAATGCAGTTACACTACCAAAGTTTGCATTAACCTTTGAAACTATTGGTGGTTCAACAAATCGGAGAGCAAACAGAAAGCAAATACCAGTCAGGAGTCATTTAGCAAAATGCCTTTCTAAAGTAGTTTCAGGGAGTCTCTAACGTATAATTTTTTTCTTAAGAAACACCAACTAATTCTGGTACTTGCAAAGAAAAGGGGGGCTTAAAAATCTCTGTAAATTATACTAAAACTTTTTCAAAACAGCAACCATTGAAAAACAAAAACAGGATGATTCAACAGCTGAAGGAGAGATAATAAATGCTAAATTCCTAAGATACTCGATAAAAATTGTTTCTAAAAGCAATCTCATAGGGGTGCCTGAGTGGCTCAGTCGGTTAAGTGTCTGCCTTCGGCTCAGGTCATGATCTCAGGGTCCTGGGATTGAGTCTGGTATCAGGCTCCCTGCTCAGCAGGGAGTCTGCTTCTCCCTTCCCTCTCCCTCTGCCCCTCCCCCTCCCCTCGTGCTCCGTCTCTCTCAAATAACTAAAATCTTTAAAAATAATAATAAAATAAAAATCATAAAATAGTTTGTAATATTTTTCATATTATGTAATAGAATTTTTCATATTTCATATTACATTTTCATATGCCATTACATTTTCCAAGCCATTTTCCTTATGTAAGCATTAGGATTTTCACATAAGCAAATTGATCAGTTTTATGATTTGAAGCATGAAATGCTTAGCCGCCAGAAGAAACACATAAATGTGTTTCTTATACATGAATGAAGGCAGTTAAACTTCGTAGGTAACTCTTATAATTGTATCCTAGTTAAATATTATTTAATTTTACTAGGGCCTTGCTAAAAAAAAGAGTAAGTCAATATGGAGCCTGATTATCCAAGGTGTGCATATTTCTAAAACTGAGTCATAGATATGGTAAAAAGAAAATTAGTATGGCATGACTGGACTTACACGTAAGCAGGTATCATTTGACTAAGTGGAAAAACATGATAATTGCCATTCTCTAGGTAGTTTTTAGACTGATCACAAGATGGAACTCATTATACTTTTCTAAATAAGAATATTCAATTAAACAGTCAAGTTAGCAATGCTGCCGATACTAGTCAATGATAGGCCTGCATGATGATTAATCACTGAAAGAAAAAAATTAAACAATCTCTAATGGCAAAGCTGAATCCTAAAAGACACAATGGCAAAAACAAAGCCTCAGATTTGGGTTTATTTTTAATTTTATTTTCATGTCTTCATCTGCAATGGAACATTATTCATGAGAATGTAAAACCATAACGGCTGGTTTTTGTACTGGCAAGATAAAGGCTGAACTACTGATGTGCATCCCAACCGCCCTTCCCTCCAGCTCCCTCCAAACTCACCAACTATCCATTCCCAGGCCATCGCACACTGCCTCTCCCAGAAATGGCCCAACTTTAGCTCCGCCTGGTAGCTGGCACTCATCCTGCAAAGTCTATCTCTAGTATCAGTGAAAATGTCTCTAACACCTTCCTGATTCTATCACAACATTCCCTCCTCTCCATCCCTTATTTATACTGCAATTGATTCATCACCAGTAGATTATATTTATGAACATTCTCCCAATAGACACAACAACATACTTCATTATCCTAGCATCTCTGGAGCTAGCATATGGTAGCTACTGATAGGGGACTACCTACTGATAATGCTTACCTTCAGAAAGCCTGACTGGAAAAGAGATTCAATTTGTGATGCTTGTAACAAATATTTTTTAAACAATAAATTGATCTTCTGAAATCACTTCCTTTATTTATGTAAAGTATAGAAAAAAAAAAAAAAAAGCCCAGTCACTTTGAGTGAGGATGATTACCACTGCTATAAATAGCCTTCTATTTTGGCATAACCAGTAAAATCATTCTAATCTTAAATTATCATAGTACTAAGAAAAGATATTTCATTTAAATAAGAAGGAATATTTTTATTTTACCAAAACATTGTTATGTTCCACATTAAACAGACCTGGATCTAAATTCTAAATACTGGTGATAAATTAACAGTCATAATATCTTGTCATCTGGGTTCTAAAATACATGGGATTCCATATTATGCCATAAGATCATTAGGATTATATTAGAAGTACTTTCTGTGGCTGGTCTTCCCTTTTCCTCCAGTGACGAAATGCAAAGAGTTTAATACATAATTCTTTTTGAATGACCTTTTGCTTTAAACTTCTTCAAACTTAGGATCTAATTCCTAACCATTTAGTCACATTTTGGTCTGTCATTTCCTGGTCTCTGCTCCCAGTCGCTTGGGAGTTGTTTCTTCCAAGGTCTCCAATGTCCTCCTTCTACGTAAAACTAGTTCTCAGTCTTCATTTTCTCACTCTCTTCAGTGCCATTTCATGCTGCTCACCATTCCTTTCTACTTGATATTCTCTTCCCTCTGATTCAGCAACACTACGTTTTCTTGTTGTTCCATCCATCTCTCCAAATGTTCTGTTCTTTTCTGTTTCCCCAGATGGATCTTCTTCCTCCTGCACCCCAAATCATGGGCCTTCCTCAGATGTCTGTCCTTAGCTCTCAGCTCTTCTCCACGCATGCTGTTTTCTTGAATCCTCTGAAGATCCCTTCTCTCTGATGGACTCAGTGACCACTTTTATACTGATAAGTCTAAGTGTATTACCCGTAGTTGACTTCCCAGCTCTGCTCATATATCTCCAAGTGCTCAGCACACAGATGCACAGGACGCCCAGCAGGCCATCGAACCACCCAGATGGTCATTCTTCATTCTTTCTCCCCTGACCATCACCCTGTTTCTCTCAGTTGTCTGCTGGTTTGTTGTTTGTTTTATATCCCAGGCTGAACAGTTCAGAGTCATCTTTAATCCTGCTCCTTCATCCTCTGCCCTGTTGCCAAGTCCATTCCTTTCTTCCTTCAAAATGTCATCCCTTGGATTCAGTTTTCCATCCCCACCTGAGTTCTGGCCTTTATCACTCCACTCGGAGATTACCACCTCAGCTTCTTAGCTTCTACCTCCCTAACTACAGACCCTGCTCGTTTTGATCTATTTTTTGTAAAACTGATAGATTCAGTTTCCTAAAACATTATTTTTCAAGTTCAGATTGGTTAAGGGATGTACCCAATGTCATCAACTGCCATAAGTAAGAGTCAATGGTGCCACTTAAGCTCTGCCTCCTGCCACAGCCTGGGTGCTTTCCTCGGCCCCAAGTGCTCAAAGTCCAGACACAGCCTGTCTCACAGCTCTGTTGGTAATGATGGGACCAGCTTCCTGCTCCAATAGGCCTTTAATCTTCCCAAGTGGAGTTCCTGCAGTTTCAACCCTGCTCAAAGTTCTGGGACCTGATCCACTGAGGACTGATTAAAGGATCCCTGAAAATGCTGCTGAGGACATCCATATGAAATCTGCTTTTCAGCCAGCAGTTCTACTTAGTCTTTACCCAATTCTAGAAACAAGGTCTGGCTCCATGCCCAAATCCCTGCCTTGGTTTAGTGCTCAGTCCCCTAGTTCCCTGAGAAAGGGCTGCTCTAGTAATGGGGGCCCTCAGATCTTTAGGGTCCTGCCCCCAGCCCCTGTTACTAGATCTCCCTGATAGCAAAAGCCCAGCTGAGGGAACATTTACCTGTATTAGCTAGCCTGTAGTCTGGCTGGTGACACCTCATTGCCGGAGTCTCCTCCAAACTCCTACTGCTACAATTTTGATCAGCTGCCTGTTCAGGTCCTGGAAACTACCTAGATTCTAATTCCTACAGCTCTCCATCCCTGTCAGATTTATCCTATTCCCAAATGAGCTCCAGGTACACTATTTTCCTTAAATCCCAGAAAATTTTTATAAATTAAGAAATAAGTCTTACTCCTCTCATGATTTGGTTTAAAACCTCAGCTCCTTTCTGAAGCTGGCAATCTACCTCTTCCTCCTTCAAGGTTTAACTGAACAGTAGTCAATCAGTATGATTTGCTGCATGCCTACTATGGGTCAGGCTCTGAGTTGCACATACAACACTGCATAAGCAGGAAAGTGGGTAATAAACTAAAGCACGTTCCTGAGTTAGAATTCACCTTAAATCAAATAAAGATGATTTTTTTCAAAATGCATCGTTTTACAAAAAAGTAAAACTCCAAATCAGCCCTCAATGAGCACAGATGGATTAGATAAATCATAGTAAATTAATCTGCATTTACTCAGGACACCTGGGTGGCTCAGTCGGTTAAGCCTCAGACTCTTGGTACCTGATCTCCCAGTGGTGGGACCAAGCTCCTCCCGGGCTCCACTCTCAGTATGGAGTCGGCTTCAGATTCATTCACCCTCACCTTCTGCCCCTCCCTGCTCCTGCACACGCTCTCTCTCTCAAATAAATAAATTCAATCCTTAAAAAAAAAATAAATCTGAATTTACGCTTCCCAAATCTAGTTTGAGAAAGCACAGCTCTACACAAAATACGGCTACTTCTAATTCAGGAGATCCCTTTATGAAAATTATACTGCCATCTAGTGTCTGTCAACAGGAAAAACTAGTTCTCAGCTGAGAAACAAGAATACCAACAAAAACCATTCTAAGTAAAGAATGAATCACAAAATGTTCATGTATCTAAGCCAAGTGATACTGTCCAATAAACAAAAGAAATGTGTCTGCATTCAGTAAAAAGAAATCTTTGTCTTCCAACACTGAGACTGAAACCACTTAAAAGCAGGAAGTTGAGCAAAAATCAAAATGGCTACATTAATGCCTAAGGGAGGCTTGATTTTAAACTAAGTAACCTTTTTACTCTCTTCCACAAACCTTCTCTCCTCCCTTCTTATACTTTTGTTTCAGGAACAAGGAACCACCTTGAAAACATGATGAGGGTGGCTAGCTGCATGTACACAATTCCTGTGGAAACCAGCTAGATTCTGTATTTCCCTATAAAACCCCGGAGCCTCTTCCTCCAGGCGGGCTTGCAGTTTTGGAGGCCTTAGCCTGCTGCAGCCTCCTTTGCCCAGCAAAGCAATAAAGCTATCGTTCCTCTCTATAACCAAACTCTTGTCTTCGCATTACATATTTCAGCTCCCGAGCACAGGTGGGTTTTCAACAAGATTACAAGCATCATCTTATAAACTCACTGATACCAGGAAACAGGGTACCAGGTTCACAGGCAGTATGTTACTTGAAAGGAAACATTCAAATATATTGTTTAAGAAAAGAAGCCTGAAATTTATTTTCTTCCATAGGACATAAATGCATAATTCATTCTTCATATCAACTACTTGAAAATCAGCAATGAGAGGCTAAAAGAAATGACAATTAAGAAAAATTAAGCTTACCTGAAAGTGCAAAATTATTGTCCATATTAATCCCAAAGTCAACTTGGGATTTCCATCTGTTATGTCATCATTTCTAATATTCACTAATTTCACCTGTGTTATATGAAAAGAAGAGATAAAGCTAACTTTTTCAAACCAGCCCACAAATTACCTTTACCTACATAAAAACAATTCTAAATTACACAAAGAAAAAATCAAAGTGATCTAAATACCAGTAATCCTCAAAATACTGTTACTCCCTATCTCCACTCATTTTAGACTGCAAATTATAGAGTAACCAAAAAGGAAAAAACAAGTGTTACTTTGGCTTTTCTTTTAGAACAAGTATTAAAAGTACTCACTTCTCTGGGGGGTGGGAGGGATGGGGTGGCTGGGTGATAGACATTGGGGAGGGTATGTGCTATGGTGAGCGCTGTGAATTGTGTAAGACTGTTGAATCACAGATGTACCTCTGAAACAAATAATACATTATATGTTAAAAAAAAAAAAGAAGAAGAAGATAGTAGGAAGGGAAAAATGAAGGGGGGGAATCGGTGGGGGAGACGAACCATGAGAGATTATGGACTCTGAGAAACAAACTGAGGGTTCTAGAGGGGAGGGGGGAGGGGGAATGGGTTAGCCTGGTGATGGGTATTAAAGAGGGCATGTACTGAATGGAGCACTGGGTGTTATATGCAAACAATGAACCATGGAACACTACATCAAAAACTAATGATGTAATGTATGGTGATTAACATAATAAAATTTTAAAAAAGTACTCACTTCTCAAGAGAAAAATACAACTCAAGTTGAGAATTCTTAAATACTTGAGATTTTAAAATTAGATATAATTTTGTCACTTGAAAATAAGCTTTATTTTACTCTTACCATTAAGAAACTGTTCTGAACCATAAAATAGTTCTGAACCATAAAAGTTTAATAACTTTCTCATACTTCTGTCACAAAGTGGGGAAAAAAAATCTAGCAACATTTTTCTATTTATCTACCATAAATTGTTACCAAGATAAATAAATATATGTCACTGGACATTTGGAAGGCTGCTCAAATATAAAAATAACAACAACACTTATTAACTATCAAATAACCAAGCTTATTAACTATCAAGTTATGCATTTTTAGGTAACCAAAGACAGTAATGATACCTATCATTTATATCCTGGATAAAAATAATTAAATATCATGAATTAAATATGATAATAACTAACATCTTACTTCCTGGACAATACACTGCCAAAAACATTTCAGACAAGGAAACATAATTAACCATCAGCTCTTCTGGAAACTTCCACTAGAATTAAGAATATTAAGGTAAATAAAAATAACATTTAACCTATTCAAGCACTATTTATCGAAGTTTAAAAAATAAAAGCACTTTAATGTTCATAATAAACTAATGAATAATAAAAAATAGTGTTTACCTCTCCCCATTTCCCTCCCTTCCTTTTTCCCTTACTCGATTAACAAGCAAAATGTTGCCACCTCTGATTTCTCATTGTTTTCAGTAATTTTCCATTCTCCTGATTTTCTTTTTCTCCTTTTTTCTACTAACTGAAACATTACCAATACTTTGCCTTATACCTCTACAATACCACAATGCCACCAAATCAAGATCCCATCCAATATGGTGTTCATTCCTTAACATGATTTCTTCTAAAATCTCAAGCTACTTGGAGACTGTTGTCAGAAATATTATTTTATCTTTAACTACTTTTGATTACCGAATATTATTTCTATAAAAAACAAAATATTGCCTTACCACTACTAAGTATTAAAAATGTTTACACTAAGTTTTTTTAAGTATTATATAAACTTTTTTTAATAAAATAATTTTATACACTAAGTATAAATAATAAAGTATTGCTCCACTACTAAGAACTGTTCATAGGCATTCTTAACATTCTGTTGCTACTAAAATGTCATTAAGCTTCCTAGGCAAAGCATTCCAATTCTAGCAGAAGGAAAATCAGTAGCTCTTATTCAGATGGAAATGCAGCCACTTATAATTCCTCTGGGCTTACACCTACTATTAACTTCTTTTTCTTTGGAGCAAATGTTTGAACATATTTTTAAATATTTGTCTCACAAAACCACAAACTTAATCATTATAATTCACAAATTTAACCTTTTTATTCCCTGACATGTTTCTATGTAGATTTACTCAGTCACATATGTTTATAAGATTATAGTCTTTGAAAAACATCATACCTGGCGTCTTTTCAAATAGTCAAGTGCAATTTGTACATTCTGTAGTCTGTGAAAACGCATCCGACCTTTTTCTCTGGGCTAAGAATAGAAAAATGCAGGGTATAAAAAACACAATAGTTTCTGATACCACTGACCATACTAAATACACTTATGATAAATATACCCTATAAATATACTTTATGCTCATCTTAACATGTCAAAACAGTATTTACTATTCAGGTAAACCCATTAGATTTTTTTTAAAGATACTTTTATGATTTTGTATTAACTGAAATTGAATTTAAACAAGTAGGGATTTCTCTGAATATGTTTTATTTAAACATATGCTTTATTCTATATGTTTTATTTAAACAAAAGAAAAAAAGAAAATACCATAGAACATATAGACTTTTTATAGTCACTATACTACAATTCTAGCCTACAGTTTATTAGCTTTGGATGCACAGAAAGAATTAAATACCACTCCCCATTTTGCCTTAATAAACTCTATTGTTAAGCAGGTTTTTATAATTATATATGTATGGCATGTTAATGAAAATGAGGTAAAGTAGCATGCAATTAGTATAAAAATCACCAAGAGGGAAAAGACAGAGTTTTACTTAGTCATGATAGAGGAAGAGAGAAAAGCAATTAAAACCATATATTTCCTCTTTATTTTAGCTTTTTCACAAAATCGGTTGGACTCTAATAGTTTTACAATGCTTAGGGATGGACATGATTATTTACTGTCTCAGGAAAACTGACAGTCCATAATTCTTTTCCTTGATGCCATTTTCCTTGAGAAATGCTACAAGTTTGCAGAAGAAAAACATAAGGAGATAGAGCTGAGAAGATGCTTAACAAAAATACAAAGAATGGAGTTGAAATTTACCACATAAAATCTTCCAAAAGGAAGAAAAAAAAAACTGACAGCTTAGCTTCTCAAATATGAATAGGTTATTGAAGCCAAAGGCACCATAATGAAACAGACAGCGGACTGCAGAATGGAAAAATAGGTTCTATGTAACAGGTAGAAATACTGTTGATGAATTCATCCACTGGATCCAAAAAAAAAAAAAAAAGGCACAATTTCCAATGGAATTAGGGGCACTTGGGATATGGGTGACAAAAGAAGCATATCTGTCTTGCAAAGGTGGGCTGAAGTCAACTAAGTGTCATGAAGATGAAACAGCGCTGTGGGTTCTACCAGGACTCCAAATTTTAAAACCTTCCCCCCTTCTAAATAAAACAAGACATAGAAAATACATAAAGAATGTCCAAATACCTACTGCCAGTATGATTTAAAGCATAAACTTAAATTATAAATAAATTTCCATAAGTCCCTTCAAATAAGGCAATAGTTGCCACATTTGAAATATAAATTCCAGAAGTGGATTTGCATAAAAATTAGCAAGGCTAGTTGTCAAGATTTCCGTATTTATATAAAAGGTATATAAAATTCTTTAGCTAAAATGCCATCATATAATTTAAGCACCTTTGTTCAATTACCGTGCACTGCACAGTAATGTACAAATAAATTTAAAGAGAAAATATTCCCTTCTCCAATTTTCTGGTACACACACAATCACCTCACTGTGGGTTTTGGTCCTTTCTCTAATTTTCTAAAAAGGAGCCCGAACCCGTGGGTTACATCTCTATCACGTTAGCGCTCAGCACACTGTCATGGCTAGGTTAGTCGAGTTATGGGGGCTGACACCTACCCCCTTATCCTCATCCTCCACATCCTCATGCTGTTCACATTCGCATGCTTCTGTGGCACTCACCAATCGTAAGGTCTTCAAAAAATCTCGCTCCCTTGGCTAATGAACATAACAGACAGAAGATAGGACAGCAAAGACACAAGACAGACCAGAAACGAAAAGAAGAGCATGAACAGAACATAATGAAGGAGAACAGGTAACCAAGAAGGGGAAGTAATGTTCACAAAAAAGGAAATGACACCTGTGGAATGGGTTAGACCATTTTTCAGAAAGCAATGTTTCTTTCTTTGCTTTTTGTGAGTCTTTTAATATGTGGTTATATTATGCATCCAATATCCGCTAAGCAAAAAAACCCCGAAGGTAAAAAAGAAGCAAGAACAAAAATAGTAGTTTAATTATAGAATGGATTATATAAGCAAAGTAATCAAAGTGCTTCAATCGCCCAAATTCACATCATTTGAAGTCTGAAAATGATTAGGAAGCTATCCAGAACTCTTTTTCAGGCAGAATTCACAGTGCAAAAAAGGTGAATGTGTCAAAAATCTGAACAGTGTCTACTGACAACACACTGGTCCCATGTGGACAGGATTACATGTTCTTCAAACTAAATTAAGAAATTTAAGACTTACCAAGGTATCTCCCGAAAGAACCTCTAAAAGGGAAATTAAATTGTGTCCATCCCTTAAGTCTTCATAGAGATCATTCACATGTTTTCGAACCTACAGAGAGAAAAGCAATTTAAACTTTTGGTCCTAAACCTGGGATCATCTTTAACACTCAGACAAGAACAGGGACAAGTAGAAAACATTCCTCATATGGTGTTCACTCTCACAGTGAAATTTTCATTGTTATTCTCTCATTACTTAAAAACTAAACTTAGAATTTAAAAACCAAAAACTAAAAAAGAGCAAATTTCAAATTAATAACTCCTAAAGACACATAGAATTGTTATATTTTTAACATACGAGAATTAGTATAGGATTGGCCAACTACATGGGGTTACAATTTTTTAAATACAGGCAACGGCAGTGACCTTCATGATTACTGGTGTAACAGCCAGGGCAACCTCAGCAGGAGGGGCAAGTTTTTACCCCTCCCCCCAACCTGAGTTGGTCTTCCTATTTTCTGTGCCACAAAACCCAGGATGCCAGAGACACACACTCTATACTTTAAAAATCTAGAAATATAAGCCAGGTGAAGGGTCCATGAGACTCTACATAATTACTATTTTTGAAACTTCCTTTTGAGTCTATACTTATTTCAAAATAAAAAGTTGTTAAAAATTCACATGCATCAAGTTGGAAAACCTCTGCCCAAATCCTCCCCTGTACAACATCAATCTTCTTGTGATGGACATTTTTTATAACCATGTTAACACTTAAACTAAAATAGCTTCTTCCTCCATTCCACAGGCCTGATTGAAGCTTGTGATTTTAAGAGCACAAACCATCAAAGATTCCCCAAAAGCTTTCTTCGGTCTGCCAAGGAGGGATATCTCCTGTAAATACTTGGCCTGCTGTAAGTTTTGTGCTGGAGAGACAAATGTCAAAGCAGGCTATTAAGATGGCTGTTCCACAGTGGTGGGTTGGCATGTTTCCATTTTCTCACCTTTTAGTGACTCTAGGCTGCGTTACTTTGTGCTGCTCTCAGGAAAGGAGCCAAGGAAGTGGTCTAGAGACAGACACAAGAACTCTACCTACATTACACATAGGGCACATGCCCTATGTGCTTGCCAGGTGGTGGAGTAAACTCTTAAAGGTTTTGTACATATGAGTCAAACTTTTTTGCACTTCCAAAATGTCAACTGAATATACAGCACAAAATAATACAAAGATCTAAAATATGATCAAAACTATCTGAATACATAACAAGCAAATAAAGGCCTAATGGAAACTGGAAGGCAACTTTTTATGGTTGAGTTTTTCATCCTAAAAAACTTTAAATGCTATTAAGTTTTATCATCTTAGTTGACTATATACGTTTTGCAGTTTTTTTATTAGTGCCAGAAAATATTTTTGACTAATGAAGAAAAAATTCCCTTATGAGTTTCTTATCATAGTTATTAGTTCCTATGTGTTTTTGCCCAAATCACAGAACTTTTCAGTATTCAATTAACTATCTATGTATGCATCATTAACTACAAATAATATAAGTATCAAACTTAGACTCAATAGCTCTAAATAACTGCTAATATCAATAATACCTATAAAAATGGCCAGTAACACTGAAAGTTAAATTATTAAAACAAGTGTTCCCATCTTCACAGACTGACATTTTATTCTGATTTCTTAATTCCCAAGAAATATCAGTTGAATCTTTGATGTCACAAGATAATGACACAAAAGTAAAATAAGGTTTAAAAAATACTTTATTTCCCTTAAAAAAAAAAAAAGAAGAGCATATCATAACACATTTTGGGCAGTCCTAATTTAGAAAACCTATAAATATCAAAAAAAAGTTATGAAATGATTATACCTTCCATTAGAATATTTACCTTGGGATATCATTAAATGACAATCCCCTCAAGTCCTTAATTATATTTCAGAGATGAATCAGTTTTCAAGGATCTTCACAGGAACACATCTACTACATGCATGACACATATGCATGCAGATAAGCAACTTAGTGAAATGCGTACTAACCCTTACTTTTCTACTCACATATTAGAGCACTGTAAGATTCCCTTAGTCCCATTCCAAAGTATAGTGTAATTTATAAGGCTAAGGAGCTACTTAAAAACAAGGCAGAAGAGCTCTGCTTATAAATTTCTATACATGAGTGCATCTAAATCTATGTACTTCTCTATGTATCTCCAGTGTAACCAGAAAGCAGCCTAACTCTAAAAGGGTCTGAACCTAAAAGGGATCACAATTATATAAACAATATTATGTAGTTCCTGATCCTGGCCTAAACTCACAAAATAAATTACTTTATTGTACAGGTCTGACATTCTCAGCCCACAATCAGGATGAGGCCTCCTGAGAGGCCTCCTCACACAGCGCTGAGAATTCTGGGCTCTCCAGTCCACCATACCCGCCCACACCCGCCAAAGCCACATTTCAATCCACATCCATTTCCTATGTCATTCTCACTCCCAGACAGTTAAAGATGAAGTGTGATTCAGAACACGTATTTCATAGGAAAGCAATTTCACAACTTGCTTTGCCAGACAAAACTAAATCTTCTTTCTAACATCAAGGAAACCTTCCAAAACCAGGTGTCATTTTTCATCACCATATTTATGCAACAGTAAAGAAAAATTAAATTAGGGGAGCCTGGGTGGTTCAGTTGTTAAGCGTCTGCCTTTGGCTCAGGTCATGATCCCAGCGTCCTGGGATCAAGCCCTACATCGGGCTCCCTGCTCCGCAGGAAGCCTGCTTCTCCCTCTCCCACTCCCCCTGCTTGTGTTCCCTCTAATGTTGTCTCTCTCTCTCTCTAAAATAAATAAAATCTTTAAAAAAAGGAAAAAAAATTAGGCATGTGTAGAAAAGATAATAATAATAATATTATGCCATGCAAAACCAAGTTAGGAAAAAAGAAAACATGTAATAAGGGAAAAATAATTAGGAGGCATGCACTGTAGTCTAGCTTCTGCTGCAGGTCTCATGAACTAGCACAAGGAGCCTAAACTCTCTAGGCCTCAATTTTCTCATCTGCAAAATAAAACGTTAAACACAAGGCCTCTAGTTCAAACTAGACAACAAAAATTCTATTATCTGAAAATAAAATTATCATTTTTAAGAAGCAATGTTGTCAACTTAAAAGAAAATATGTAAAATGGAAAGCTGTTTTTAAGTCTTATGGCTTAATTTCTTAAGAATTTTAGGAGAGGGATGCCTGTGGTGCAGTCGGTTGGACATCTGACTCTTGGCTTCAGCTTGGGTTGTAATCTTGGGGTCATGGAATTGAGCCCCACATTGGGCTCCATGCTCAGTGCCGAGTCTGCTTGGGACCGTCTCTGTCCCGCACCCCCCGCCCCGTCTCTCTACAATAGATAAATAAATCTAAAAAAAAAAAAAAAGAATTTTAGGAGGAAATACACAAATAAACTAAATTAACTTCTGTAATGCCTGAAAAAAATGCTGAGGCTTTGTTTATCATGTAATACTGCCTATTTTTCTTGTCTCAAGTGATTATTCTGAGGGTTCACATAAAGACTATATATAAAAAATGCTACATAACTGCAAGATACCATTATCATCGCCTTTACCATCCAATGTGAAACAAATGTCACCATTATGAACAATAAATACAGTGATGCCTGGCTGGCTCAGTCGGAAGAGCATGCAACTCTTGATCTCAAGGTTGTGGGTTCAAGCCCCAGGCTGGGTATAGAGATTACTTAAAAATAAAACCTGAAGGGTGGAGCAAGATGGCAGAGGAGTAGGAGACCTGGATTTCATCTGGTCCCAGGAATTCAGCTGGATAGGGATCAAACCATTCTGAACACCTACGAACTCAGCAGGAGAGCGAAGAAAAGAATAGCAACAACTCTCTGAACAGAAAAGCAACCACTTTCTGGAAGGTAGGATGTGCGGAGAAGTGAATCCAAGGCGATATTCGGGAGGATAGACAGCAGGGGAGGGGGCCTCTGTCAGCCACTTCTGGCAAGTGATAGAGCAGCGGAGCACAAAATCGGAACTTTTAGATGTCAGCTCCGCTGAGGGACATTGCTTCAGTGGCTAAGCAGGAGGTGGAACCCTCGCGGGACAGTGTGGTCTCAGGACCCTCGGGGTCACAGAAAGACCAGGGGTGCCTGAGTGCAGCAGAGCTCCCAGGGATCGGAGCAGGGAAGCCGGCTGCAGAGACGGAGCCGAGGCGCGGGCTCGCAGCTCCAGATTGCCATAAACTGTGATCGGGGACACAGTCAGGCCACTGCTCCTCCAGCAGGGACCCAACAAGCGGCAGTTCCAGGGAGACTCCCCTTCCTCCCATGGGAGGAGCCCACCACAGGGATCTGCTGGGTTTGGAGACTCCACACCTGGTCATGTGCCAGAGATAGAAATGCTGGGTCACAGGCCGGGTGAGCACAGAGTGTGGCCGGAGACCGGGGAGATGGGAGTGATTGACTGCTTTTCTCTGGGGGTGCACTGAAGAGCGGGGCCCCGAGTTCCCGGCTCCTCCTGGGCGGAGATTGGGAGGCCACCATTTTCGCTATTGTCCTCCAGAGCTGTACGGAAAGCTTGCAGGGAACAAAAGCTCCCGAGAGCAACCCCGAGCAGATTACGTAGCCCGGACAGACAAGGACGGGGCAATTCCGCCTCTGGCAAAGACATTTGGGAACCACGGCAATAGGACCCTCCCCCAGAAGATCAGCAAGAACAGCCCGCCAAGACCAAGTTTACTGATCAATGAGAACGGCAGAACTCCACCGCTAGGGGAATACTGCACATAGAATTCACGGCATTTTTATCATGATTCTTTAGTCTTTTAAAGTTAATTTTTTTAACTGTCTTTTTTTGAATTTTTCTTTTTCCCTTTTTCAACCAACATCTTATCAATCCCTTTTTTAGAAAAAAAAATTTATTTTTCATTTTTAGAGTCATATTCTATCCCTTCATAGTAGTTACCCTTACTTTTGTCATATATATATATAAGTTGTTCTCTCTTTAAAATTTTGAGATACAGTTTCTTCTAACAGATCAAAATATACACTAAATCTCTAGAACAAAACTGTTCTAGTCTCCTGCCTGATCACATTCCCTCCCCTTTTTTTCTTTCTTTTTTTTTAATCCTCTTCTTTCTTTTTTCAAACAACTTCTTATCAATTCCTTTATAAAATTTTTTATAATTTTCATCTTTACAGTCATCTTCCATCCCTTCATTGTATCAATGCTTATTTTGTACATATATAACTCTTTCTTTCTTTAAAATTTTGGGAGGCACTTTCTTCTAACAGACCAAAATACACCCAAAATCTAGTGTGTGGCACTGATCTATGCACCAGCCTGATCATATTTAATCATATTCTGTTTTTTTTGTTTGTTCTGCTTTTGTTTATTTTTATCTTTTTCTTTTTCTTTTTTTTTTTCTCTTTCTTTTTTCTTTCTTTCCCTTTCTTTTCCCCTGGTTTCAGGTCTTTTCTGATTTGTTTAGAGTATATTTTCTGTGGACGTTGTTACCCTGTTAGCATTTTGTTCTCTCATTCATCTATTCTCCTGTGGACAAAATGACAAGATGGAAAAAATCACCTCAGCAAAAAGAAGAAGAGGTAGTACCGTCTGCCAGGGACCTACTCAATACGGACATTAGTACCATGTCGGACCTAGAGTTCAGAATCAAGATTTTAAAGATACTAGCTGGGCTTGAAATAAGCATGGAAGTTATTAGAGAAACGCTTTCTGGAGAAATAAAAGAACTAAAATCTAACCAAGTCAAAATCAAAAAGGCTATTAATGAGGTGCAATAAAAAATGGGGGCACTAACTGCTAGGATAAATGAAGCAGAAGAGAGAATCAGCGATATAGAAGACCAAATGATGGAAAATAAAGCTGAGAAAAAGAGAGATAAACAATACTTGATCACGAGGGCAGAATTCGAGAGATAAGCAATACCGTAAGACGAAACAACATTAGAATAATTGGGATCCCAGAAGAAGAAGAAAGAGAGAGGGGGGCAGAAGGTATATTGGAGCAAATTATAACACAGAACTTCCCTAATGTGGGGAAGGAAACAGGCATCAAAATCCAGGAGCACAGAAAACCCCTCTCAAAATCAATAAAAATAGTTCAACACCCCGACATCTAATAGTAAAATTTACGAGTCTCAGAGACAATGAGAAAATCCTGAAAGCAACTTGGGAGAAGAGATGTGTAACCTATAATGGTAGAAACATTAGACTGGCAACAGACCTATCCACAGAGACCTGGCAGACCAGAAAGGACTGGCATGATATATTCAGAGCACTAAACAAGAAAAATATGCAGCCAAGAATACTATATCCAACTAGGCTGTCATTGAAAAGAGGAGAGATAAAAAGCTTCCAGGACAAACAAAAACTAAAGGAATTTGCAAACACGAAACCAGCCCTCCAAGAAATATTGAAAGGGGTACCTCTAAGCAAAGAGAGAGCCTAAAAGCAGCATAAACCAGAAAGGAACACAGACAATATAGAGTAACAGTCACCTTACAGGCAATACAATGGCACTAAATTCATATCTTTCAATAGTTACCCTGACTGTAAATGGGCTAAATGCCCCAATCAAAAGACACAGGCTATCAGATTGGATTAAAAAACAAGACCCATCGATATGCTGTCTTCAAGACACTCATTTTAGACCCAAAGACACCCCCAGATTGAAAGTGAGCAGGTGGAAAACGATTTACCATGCTAATGGACACCAAAAGAAAGCTGGGGTGGCAATCCTTATATGAGACAAATTAGATTTTAACACAAAGACTGTAATAAGAGATGAGGAAGGACACTATATCCTACTTAAAGAGTCTATCCAACAAGAAGATCTAACAACTGTAAATATCTACGCCCCTAACATGGAGCAGCCAATTAATAAGGCAATAAATAACAAAAGCAAAGAAACACATGGACAACAATAGAATAATAGTGGGGGACTTTAACACCCCCCTGACTGAAATGGCAGATCATCTAAGCAAAAGATCAAAAAGGAAATAAAGACGTTAAATGATACACTGGACCAAATGGACTTCACAGATATATTCAGAACATTCCATCCCAAAGCAACGGAATACACATTCTTCTCTAGTGCCCATGGAACATTCTCCAGAATAGACAACATCCTAGGTCACAAATCAGGTCTCAACTGGTACCAAAAGATTGGGATTATTCCCTGCATAATTTCAGACCACAATGCTTTGAAACTAGAACTCAATCACAAGAGGAAAGTCGGAAAGAACTCAAATACATGGAGGCTAAAGAGCATCCTACTAAAGAATGAATGGGTCAACCAGGAAATTAAAGAATTAAAAAAATTCATGGAAACCAATGAAAATGAAAACACAACCGTTCAAAATCTTTGGGATGCAGCAAAGGCAGTCCTGAGAGGAAAGTATAAAGCAATACAAGCCTTTCTCAAAAAACAAGAAAGGTCTCAAATACATAACCTAACCCTACACCTAAAGGAGCTAGAGAAAAAACAGCAAATAAAGCCTAAACCTAGCAGGAGAAGAGAAATAATAAAGATCAGAGCAGAAATCAATGAAATAGAAACCAAAAGAACAGTAGAACAGATCAACGAAACTAGGAGCTGGTTCTTTGAAAGAATTAACAAGATTGATAAATCCCTGGCCAGACTGATCAAAAAGAAAAGAGAAATGACCCAAGTCAACAAAATCATGAATAAAAGAGGAGAGATCACAACCAACACCAAAGAAATACAAACAATTAAAAGAACATATTATAAGCAACTATATGCCAGCAAATTAGATAACCTGGAAGAAATGGATGCATTCCTAGAGATGTATCAACTACCAAAACTGAAGCAGGAAGAAACAGAAAACCTGAACAGACCTATAACCACTAAGGAAATTGAAGCAGTCATCAAAAATCTCCCAACAAACAAAAGCCCAGGGCCAGATGGCTTCCCAGGGGAATTCTACCAAACATTTAAAGAAGAATTAATACCTGTTCTCCTGAAACTGTTCCAAAAAATAGAAATGGAAGGAAAACTTCCAAACTCGTTTTATGAGGCCACCATTACCTTGATCCCAAAACCAAAAAAAGACCCCATCAAAAAGGAGAATGACAGACCAATATCCTTGATGAACACGGATGCAAAGATTCTCACCAAAATACTAGCCAATAGGATCCAACAGTACATTAAAAGGATTATTCACCACGACCAAGTGGGATTTATCCCTGGACTGCAAGGTTGGTTCAACATCCGTAAATCAAACAACGTGATACAATACATCAACAAAAGAAAGAACAAGAATCATATGATCCTCTCAATAGATGCAGAAAAAGCATTTGACAAAGTACAGCATCCTTTCTTGATCAAAACTCTTCAGAGTATAGGGATAGAAGGTACATACCTCAATATCATAAAAGCCATCTATGAAAAACCTACAGCGAATATCATTCTCAATGGGGAAAAACTGAGAGCTTTCCCCCTGAGGTCAGGAACACGGCAGGGATGTCCACTATCACCACTGCTATTCAACATAGTATTAGAAGTCCTAGCCCCACAGCAATCAGACAACAAAAAGAAATCAAAGGCATCCAAATCAGCAAAGAAGAAGTCAAAATCTCACTCTTTGCAGATGATAGGATACTTTATGTGGAAAACCCAAAAGACTCCACCCCAAAACTGCAGAACTCATACAGGAATTCACTGAAGTGGCAGGATATAAAATCAATGCACAGAAATCAGTGGCATTCCTATACACCAACAACAAGACAGAAGAGAGAGAAATTAAGGAGTCGATCCCATTTACAATTGCACCCAAAACTGTAAGATACCTAGGAATAAATCTAACCAAAGAGGCAAAGGATCTGTACTCAGAAAACTATAAAATACTCATGAATGAAATTGAGGAAGACACAAAGAAATGGAAAAACGTTCCATGCTCATGGATTGGAAGCACAACTATTGTGAAGATGTCAATGCTACCTAGAGCAATCTACACATTCAATGCAATCCCCATCAAAATACCATCCATTTTTTTCAAAGAAATGGAACAAATAATCCTAAAATTTGTATGGAACCAGGAAAGACCCCGAATAGCCAGAGGAATGTTGAAAAAGAAAAGCAAAGCTGGCGGCATCACAATTCTGGACTTCCAGCTCTATTACAAAGTGGTCATCATCAAGACAGGACGGTACTGGCACAAAAACAGACACATAGATCAATGGAACAGAATAGAGAGCCCAGAAATAGACCCTCAACTCTATGGTCAACTAATCTTTGTCAAAGCAGGAAAGAATGTCCAATGGAAAAAAGACAGTCTCTTCAACAATGGTGTTGGGAAAACTGGACAGCCACATGCAGAAGAATGACACTGGACCATTTCCTTACACCACACACAAAAACAGACTCCAAATGGTTGAAAGACCTAAATGTGAGACTGAGTCCATCAAAATCCTAAAGGAGAACCCAGGCAGCAACCTCTTCGACCTCAGCCGCAGCAACTTCTTCCTAGAAACATCGCCAAAGGCAAGGGAAGCAAGGGCAAAAATGGACTTCATCAAGATAAAAAGCTTTTGCACAGCAAAAGCAACAGTCAACAGAACCAAAAGACAACCGACAGAATGGGAGAAGGTATTTGCAAATGACATATCAGATAAAGGGTAGTATCCAAAATCTATAAAGAACTTATCAAACTCAACACCCAAAGAACAAATAATCCAATCAAGAAATGGGCAGAAGACATGAACAGACATTTTTCCAAAGAAGACATCCAAATGGCCAACAGACACATGAAAAAGTGCTCAACATCGCTCGGCATCAGGGAAATCCAAATCAAAACCTCAATGAGATACCACCTCACACCAGTCAGAATGGCTCAAATTAACAAGTCAGGAAACGACAGATGTTGGCGGGGATGCGCAGAAAGGGGAACCCTCCTACACTGTTGGTGGGAATGCAAGCTGGTGCAGCCACTCTGGAAAACACTATGGAGGTTCCTCAAAAAGTTGACAACAGAGCTACCACATGATCTAGCAATTGCACTCCTGGGTGTTTACCCCAAAGATACAAATGTAGGGACCCAAAGGGGTACGTGCACCCCGATGTTTATAGCGGCAATGTCCACAATAGCCAAACTGTGGAAAGAGCCAAGATGACCATCGACAGATGAATGGATAAAGAAGATGTGGTGTGTGTGTATATATATATATGTACATATATATACACACACATATATATACATATACAATGGAATATTATGCAGCCATCAAAAGGAATGAAATCTTGCCATTTGCAACGATGTGGATGGAACTGGAGGGTGTTATGCTGAGTGAAATAAGTCAATCAGAGAAAGACATGTGTCATATGACCTCAGTGATATGAGGAATTCTTAATCTCAGGAAACAAACTGAGGGTTGCTAGAGTGGGGGTGGGGTGGGAGGGATGGGGTGGCTGGGTGATAGACATTGGGGAGGGTATGTGCTATGGTGAGCGCTGTTAATTGTGCAAGACTGTTGAATCACAGACCTGTACCTCTGAAACAAATAATGCAATATATGTTAAGAAAAAAAAAAAAAAAGAAAGAAGAAGATAGCAGGAGGGGAAGAATGAAGGGGGGGAAACTGGAGGGGGAGATGAACCATGAGAGATGAGGGACTCCAAAAAACAAACTGAGGGTTCTAGAGGGGAGGGGGGTAGGGGGATGGAAAAGAGAAAATTAAATAAATAAATAAATAAAATAAAACCTTAAGAAAAAAAATGAGCTACATTAAAAAAAGAAAAAGAAAAAAATGAGCTACAAAATAAACAAACAATAATAAATACAAATACATACACAATGAACTATTACTAGGTACCTTACCCTGTCTGTGTGCAAGTGCTTTATAAATATTGGCTCATTTTCCTCATCACACAAGCTTGGGATGAAAGAGAATGTTAATTAACAATTAAAAATCAGCAAATTAGCATTATGGGGAACAAGTGGCAGTGGATGAAATGAGTAGAAATAATTCGAATTCTCTAGAAATATCTAATCAAGTGACCAATTTATGAAGAAAAAAGGAATTAAATAGTTAAACTGACACAGAAAAGCTCTTTATTTTGCCCTAAGTCTGAGTCATAGACATTTGGCCTGGTAACTTTCCTTCACAGATGCCAGTAGTCTTAACCTTCCACTTCAATTTTTAATAAAACACTCTTTCTTCTCGTTTTGGAAATTTTCTCCCTGTGAGACAAAAATCTGTCTGAATCAATAGTGCTGGGGGAAGTGATGAGCAAAATGAAAGCACTCTGAAATACTCTGGGATTAAATTATATAACCCGAATTACATAATAAGGACGAAGCATCATTTTCTGTATTTCATACAATTCTCCCAGAATTTTGCAGTGCTTTTTTAAAATGTGTGCGCTGCACTGCATCTGCAGCTCACCCCTAGAGGGCGCTAATCCTTTGCTTAAGAAGAGTCTCTTAAGGAAGAAAATAGAGTACAAAATGGTGGGAAGGGCACACAGGGAGAGAGATTCTAAACAAGAGGCTGGTGATGATGACATAGGCAATTTGCAATTCATTTTTGAAAAAGAACAGATTATGCCAAGTCTGTATGATCTAAATGGTTTATCTGAATCAAAAATACTACTGTAAAAATTTTATTTTGTTAACTTATAATTGTTTGGTTTTTCATTGGCTAAATCAAATTCAACTCTGAAGATAAGATCATCATATAGCTGCTTATTTAAGTAAATATATTTAAGACTGTCTTTTTCAAAAGCCTGATTTTGTACTGATTGACGTGAATCTAGACAAATTCCACAAAAATGTTACTTCCCATATTTAAATTTATAGTTACCATGTTTACTGAGCATCCATTACATGCCAGGGCATCATTTAACCTCTAAGGGTACCAAAATGAATAATAAGAGAGCACCACCTCTTAAAGCCTGCAGACTGAGTTGACAGCAATGTAGAAAAAGGCTTAATGTTCCAAGGGGAGAGAAGAGCAAGAACAAAGAAAAGAAGGCAAGCCTGCATGCAACAGTGCGTGAGATCCACGGAAGGAAAGAAGCCTGAAATCAGTGAAATGTGAGGCAGAAGGTGAGGCAGGAAAAGATGGACTGGAGGCATGGCAATTTTATATGCCACTAAAGGAAGCTCAGAAATTTCCTAAGCAGAGAGAACCAGTGAAGGCTTTTAAGCAGAACAAGGACCCAGGATCTCTGACCAATATAAAAGCTTCTTTGTAAAATATTATCTTGAACAAAAATAAAATAAAGTGTTATCGTGAACAAACCCAAATCACAGATAAAGCCGCTGAGGGTCCAATCTCTACACAATAATGGAGGAAAGGTCTCAGAAAAAAGCAGAGAGGGCATGCTATCAGAAAATCTTGGGTAAAATGCACACATGCCAGCACAGCAAGGAGCAAAACACCAGCCACAAAAAGCATTCACAGTCCTCTCTTAAAGAAGTCCTACATCGAAAGGATACAGTATTCGGGAAAACAACTAGCTATCTTTAGAAAGGAACATAAATAATAAAAGAAGGCTTGTCCCAAATAGGATCGCCTCACAGCCTACTAATTGGGTGAAAAGAAGGGGGACACAGTCAGCTTCAGTGAAAACTATGAATTAAAATGTTTTTCAATGCAATTTTTTTTTTTTTTACTTCAAACAGATACACTCATGAAAAATAAGCTACCACATTCTCCTGGGAGAGCGCCTTAGAAATCCTAGTTCAAAAAAATAAAAATAAAAATAATCTATCAATATGTTACCTTACCAGTTACTGATGAGTGATGCTTTTAAAATCTACAGAAATGCTTGTATTCTCTTGGATAGTTATGAGACAGGGAAACCGAAGGGACCCTATTAAAGAAAAAGCTGTTTTTTTCTTTTGCTTCTTTTCCTGCTTCTATTCTTGCTAAGACTTACATGCCCCCCCCCTTACACATGCTTTAATGTATGTCTTCCTTATAAAGGTCAAGGAGTTAATGATTTCTTTGGAGTCTTCCAGCCCAACAGATCACATCTAAGGAGTGACTGGGTATGGTTGTAATGAACGTTCTCCAAGACGAATGACTCCAAATAGCTTGACACCAAGACCCATTGCTGCAGGGCATAAGTGACTTACAGAGGACACCTGGGCACTCATCCTTGTTGGACAAGTTCCTGGATGCCTATGAGAACACATACACCAGACCAGACCACCCACTTCAATAAGAACTCCAGACCACGCCCCCCACGGCCGGAAGCCTGGCTGGCTCAGTCAGTGGAGCCTGCCACTCTTGATCTCAGGGTTGTAGGTTTGAACCCCGAGTTGGGTATAGAGATTAAAAATAAAATCTTTAAAAACAAGAAACTCCAGACCCCCAAGCAAAGCGGAGACTCATGCTCCTTTTCCTTTCAGAGTCTCCCAGACATTCTTGTCTGTCGCTGCTGTCTATGTCTTCAATAAACTCTGCCCTTAATTCCTCTCGGCTCGTGTTTGACTTCCATCCTGTGAGAAGCCAAAGACCCCTTTCGCTGGTCCTACGGGACCCCTCTGGGTCCTCAGACCGACCTGCCTGAATCACTTAGTTGCTTTATCTGAACAGTTTTGTTTACTTCAGTACTATTTCTTCAAGAGTTGTGAAAGAATAAAGCTACAGTGTAGTTTCTACTGAAATTACTATAAATTCTAAGTTGGTGCAAATAAGCATAATGGGATGATCATGTTTTTTGTAGTCAATGATAGGTCAGCATCAAGGCCATACATAATTCATCTCCTTTACTGTTTTATAAAACTACAAAATAAAGATATTTGTCATACATCTTAAGGTATTAATGAATAAAACAAGGAAGAGTTTAAAACAAATCACTGTTGGTCCTGGGCAGTACAAATACTGTTCTTTGACAAAGTTCTTTGACAAAGAAGATTTCTCTTTTAAGCTTTCAGGTTGATAATCTACAATCAATTGTAAAAACAAAAGCAAAAAGGTCTTCTCTAGTCTTTCACTACAAGGTAGAACATTAGGTGGTTAAATAAAATAAAAGCACTTATTGTACTAATAAATGCTTTAAGATCTGGGAACAGTTTAGTCCTCACGTACGTATATTTTTTATAGTCTCTTTTGTACAGTTTCACTATTGTCATAGGAATCTTTTTAAAATGCTTTCAATTTTTAAAATTTTAAAAGCACGTAAATATTTTCTGTAACAATTTATTTTAGCTTTGGGACAGCTGGTTCTGGTTTGGTTTAGTTTGGGTTTGAGTCCTCTACATTTCCTTCCAGTTCTTCCCTCTAAGGGAAGATGGGGAAAAAAAATCTATTTTTGTGTGTGTTTCCCCATCAGCCTGCAGATCTTTGATTGCTTGCAGAGCTGTATAATTCTTATGCTGAGCAATTACAAATAATACCACTGAAAGAGAAAAATGAATTCAAAAATCAATTACTCTGCATATTTTATGCATCTGTCCACTGTTCTTTGGATTTTTATTAAAGATGTGGTCTAAATAACCTCCATATTACAATGAGCAACTGATTTATAAAGACATCAGCATTATCCATTCCATGTAGCTCTTTAAATAGAGGGGGTTCTTTACTTGAAAAAAATCATGGTAAGAGCTATTAGGAACAGGTTTCAGTAATAACAGAGAAAAAGAGAAGGAACCAATCACTGGCGTTTTTCTTTTAAACTCTACACCCAATAAGGGATAAAGAGTTGTGTGATCTACCTACTGAACCAGTAAGGCACCCCCAATCACTGGCATTTTTATGCTCCCCTCTTTCCCATTCACCTTCTCACAATTTGAGCAAAAGAAAAAAAAGCTGAGAAAACTGGGGATGGGGGTCAAAATCACTTAACACTTCTAATGAATAATTAATAAGCTAGTCAATGAGACTAAATTTTTTTCATTAGAAACTAAATTTTGATGTAAATATAAATATGTAACTATAATAATAATTTAATAAGACAAATAATGACAACTGAGTAGAATACTATTATAATAGTTGTGTGCTACATGAGTTCATATGTGCCAAGGCCTAAAAAACATAATTAGACATAAAATAAGCCTGTTTAATCTAGGTAGTCTGTAACTACAGCATCAAAGTCTGTACTTTACCACCAACATTTTGAACATATTCCACTGTATTTTCAAATTCTAGCTTCTACTGAAAAAGTCTTTTTTTTAAGATTTTATTTATTTGGGAGAGAGTGAGAGAGACAGAGAGAGCATGAGCAGGGGAAGGGGAAGAGGGAGAGGAACAAGCAGACTCCCCGCTGAGCAGGGAGGCTGATGTGGGGCTCGATTCCAGGCCCTGGGATCATGAGCTCAGCAGAAGGTAGACACATAACCAACTGAGCCACCCAGGTGCCCCTTGAAAAAGTCTTGGAAGCAGAACTGTACATATTTTTCAGTAAAAAACATGTAAAATTATTTTTAAAAATTTGAAATTAGTTTTATTTAAATTACAATCATGACCAAAATTTACAACTTATTCAAAAAAAATGTGTCTTTCCTCAATAAATCCCCACTTAATGACTCTGGTAAGGTTACACCAATGTCATAAGTCAGGTTCAGATTAATTATTAGAAATTAGTGATGCATTCAGATAAATACATTCAGTTCCCATGTGAAAATAAAGACAGCTCCTGGGATAAAGAAACCTATCAGTTATTTAACTTAACACCCTTAACACCAAGTCACTTCATTTGACTGATCTTCTTAACACCTAATATCAATTTCAAAGAAATCTTATTCATGGTTGGTGATTAGATGGAATAACTTTGGGGGGGAGGAGGTAGTCTGAAGGAAGCACTGCAGTGTGAGGCATGGTAGGATTCCAGAGTAAGAGCTTTTAACACTGAGAAGGCAGCAGGAGAACTCTAGGCAGCTGGTGAGTGGGGAGAGAAGAGTCCAGGAAAGATACAGGGAAGTGACAAATAAAAATGTCAACTGCTTCACAATTCTGATTAAAGTGCTGGTTGTGGCACCTGTTTACTGAATACTTTTTGAGTTGAATCATCTCTTTTGGAGCATTTGTCAAATGCCCTATAGGGTGTCAATGGCTAACTTGTTATAAAGTATTTCAACAATTAAGTAGATACTTGCCCCCAAAAAGAACTGTCCTCTCTCCCTGTGGCACCATTTAAAATACCTTTTACAACTGGACCACATTCTTACACCATACACAAAAATAAACTCAAAATGAATTGACTCAAATGTGAGAGCTTGAAACCATAAAAATCCTAGAAGAGAACACAGTAATTTCTCTGACATCAGCTGTAGCAACATTTTTCCAGTATGTCTCCTTGGGCAAGTTAAAGAAAAGCAAAAATGAACTACTGGGACTATATCAAAATTAAAAGCTTCTGCACGGCAAAGGAAACATCAACAAAGCTAAGAGGCAACCTACTGAATGGGAGACGATATCTGCAAATGGCATATCTGATAACAAGTTAGTATCCAAAATATACCAAGAAATTATACAACTCAATGCCAAAAAAAATAATCCAATTAAAAATGGGCAGAAAACATGAACATTTTTCTAAAGAAGACTTCCAGATGGCCAAGAAGCATATGAAAAGATGCTCAACATCACTCATCATCAGGGAAATGCAAGTCAAAACCATAATGAGATACCACTGCACACCTGTCAGAATGACTAAAATCAAAAACACAAGAAACAACAAGTATTGGTGAGGATGCAGAGAAAAAGGAACCCACATGCACAGTTGGTAAAGATGCAAACTGATGCAGCCACTGTAGAAAACAGTATGGGGAGCCCTCAAAAATTAAAAATAGAAACACCATATGATCCAGGAATTCCACTACTAGGTATCTACCCAAACAATATGAAAACACTAATTCAAAATGATATACACACCCCCTATGTTTACTGCAGCTTTATTTACAATAGCCAGATTATGGAAGCAGCCCAAATGTCCATCAATTGACAAATGGATAAAAAAAAATGTGGTGTAGGTGTACACACACACACACACGTGTGTGTGTGCATACAAACGCACACAATGGAATATAACAAAGCCATAAAAAAGAATGAAATCTTGCCATTTGCAACAACATGGATGGAGCTAGAGAGCACAATGCTAAGTGAAGTAAGTCAGCAGAGAAGGAAAATACCATATGATTTCACTCATATTTGGTATTTAAGAAACACACAAAGATAAAAAAAGAGACAAGCCAAAAAAGACTCTTAACTAAGGAGAACAAACACATGGTCACTAGAAGGGAGTGGGGCAGGGGGGGATGAGTGAAATAGGTGATGGGGATTAAAGAGTACACTTCCCATGATGAGCACTGAGTCATGTATAGAATTGCTGAATCTCTATATTGTACACCTGAAACTAAATAATATTGTATGTTAATTATACTGCAATTAAAAAGCTAATAAAAAAAATAGAAATAAAAAATTTAAAAAATACTTTTTACAACTCAGCTATTTAAAGAAAAAAATTAGGTCCTACCTCAGCATACACACACAAAAAATCAGACAACCACCTGAGCCTTCAAAATCTAACTTGGTCTACTGCATGGATGATGTCTAGCATGGTTCTGCCAGTTCTCAACCAGTGCGCCACTTGCTGGAATGCTTGTAATATGAGTCAGGCTCTAGGCTGGGGAGGAAGAGAGGCCCTCGTAGGGAAGGGTGAGTGCTAGGCAAGTAATCAAATCCACCTGTGGATAAGGATCCAAGGGAGGTGAAGCTGGCAAGGGCAGATATCTGCGGGTCACACCATCATGTGTACTTCCCGGTGTCCCTTTCAGAGCCCTGGGCAAGAGATGCCAAGGTGGGAAGGACACAAGTGGTTGCCTCATCTCTTTTTTAAGTATCAAGGGCTGGACAATCTAAGAGGTCTCTCAGTAGCATATTTTATAGTTTTAAGGCCTTTACAATACTCTGTATTGCTTTGTGTGTAAACTAATTCACTCTTCTTTAAACAGAAGCCCATTTCCTCAAGTCCTTACGAACCACTGAGAACAACTGGTTGTATCCTCTTCATTAAAGCACTGAAATAACCCCAGATTATGATTAAGACAACTGTCACAGGGAGATGAACACTGAAACTATTTATAAAGACACCCCCAGATGATGAGATTCCACCACCTTTGCTACAATCCATGCGAATTCTTAACACCTCTTCCCTGTTAAAAAAAAAAAAAAAGTTTCTTAAATCCAAATGAAACTCTTAACTCCCCAGTATAATGATGTACATTTTCCAAAAATAAAACCACTATAAAACATATTTAGGAAACTAGTAAGTTTGGATAGTTATAAAAACAGGTTTATTCTATTAATTATCTAAAAAAAATTTGACAGATGTTTTATCAGCTGCTGTTAAAATCAATTTCTGCAACAGAATTATACCTTCTCTAGGAAGATTAAAGCTTTCAAAGATACCCTTAATCTCTTCAAATGGATCACTTCCTAAATGACATTAAAATTTTGCCAAATTTCCAGATTCCATCTATTTACCTAAGGCTGTGGACCACAAATACTCAACAGCTAGTCCTCCCAGCTGTTCGTGACCAGAGGAGAGGCTACACTGCTGCATTTCTGTCTCATCCTGAAGCCTAAAATCTAAGTATTAGTGATTTTCTCCCCCACCTCAGTTCTGAGCATGCACTCTCTCTCTTTTTTTTCTGAGTGCACACACACACACACACACACTCACTCTCTCTCTCTCTCTCTCTCTCTTTCTCTCTCCCCCCTCTGTGGAGCCTAATGCAGGGCTTGAACTCAGGACCCTGAGATCAAGACCTGTGCTGAGATCAAGAGTCAGACGCTTAACCAACTGAACCACCCAGGAGCCCCAGCACCCTTCCTTTTAAATTAACAAGTTTCACCAAGAGTAGGCTTAAGCCAAGTAATGCTAGCAAATCAGAGGCCACATGTCTCAAGGTGAACCGCGGGACACAGCTGTGCGTATACGGCAAGACATACAGGTCCCAGGGCCTAAACAGTGGAGCTTCACTTCTAATCCCAAAGGCTAAGAGAATTTGAAAAGAAAGTCGGCTGAACACTTGAGGTCACATTCTCAAAACCGCCACTGTCCTATCTCTCTGCTTGTACTCATGATGTTCCCTCTACCCCAAAAATGCTGCTCTTTTCCCCACGCCTCTGGCTATCCTAATCCTCCCCTTGCTTCAAAGTCAAGCTCTAATTCCACCCAGACTGAGAAGGCCTCTCCTCTGCACTCATACAGTCTTTGGCTTATTCCAGAATACCAATCATTGTTTTCCTTACAGTTTTATGCACATAATATACTTAAATATAAACCTCTAAAAGAACGGGGCCCAGTCTTAGGTCCTCATGAAAATTTGTCATGCTTTGTATAGTACTTTTCATATAGTAAATATTCAAAGAAGGTTTGTTCAATAAATAAAAGATCAGTCATTTGTACTTGCCTGTGAACATAGCCATGCCCTCAGATGTGGGCCCTTGAAGGCCTATCCAGTTACAGGAAGAAAAAGAGAAACTCAGAAAACAGATTCAAGAACTCCATCAAGCCACTTCCTAGCAAGGGATGTGTCTCTGCCCCGAGGGCCTATCATGGCATCTATGAGAGTTCCTACTTGGCATCATGTCTTATCACACAGTTGAAGCTAAATAAATGCTGAATGACTAACACACAGAGGAGAAATGTCCATTTCGGCATGGCAACCTTCTAAGTATTTTCCCATCTAAATTAGTTTGGTGTTCAGATACATCAAATTTCAAGACTTAATAATAATTAATCTTACAACAAAATGTTTTTAATAAAAATAGACATATAGGTCACTGAAACATAAAAGAAAGTCCTGAAAGAGACCCACATATTTATGGCTTTTGGCAAAAAAACAAAAGCAATTCAGTGTTGAATCTTTTCAAACTGATACTGGGAAATTCAATATCCACATGCAAAAGTAACCTTTTCCTCAAAATGAATCAGAGACCTAAATGTAAGAGCTAAAACTATACAATTGTTGGATGAAAACATAAGAGTAAATCTTTGTGACCTTGGATTAGGCAAAAATTACCTATATATAGCACCAAGAACATAAATGGTCAAAGAAAACCCAATAACAAAAGGACATATAACCCAATTTAAAACAGGCAAAGATCCGAATAGACATTTTACCAAATAAGATACACAAATAGGCAGTAAGTGTATGAAAAGAGGCTCAACATCATTAGAGAAATACAAATCACTATCCTATGACATAGCATTTCACATCCATCAGGATAGCTAAAATCAAAAAGAAAGTAAGTACGAGAAAAGATTTAGAGAAATTAGAACCCTCTCCATGGCTAGGGGAAACATAAAATGGTGCAACCACTCTGGAAAACAGTTTGGCATTCCCTAAAATGTTACATTGTGTTTACCATATGACCCAGCATTCCATTCCTAAATAAATATCCAAGAGAAATGAAAATATATGTCCATAGAAAGACTTGGATGTTCATGTTTACAGCAGCATTATTCATTAAGAGCCAAAAAGCAGAAACAATCCAAATGCCACTCAACTGTTAGGTGGACAAACAAAATGTGACACATCCACAGGATGGAAACACTACTTGCCAATAAAAAGGAATGAAGACACATGCTACAACATGGATGAACCTCAAACACATTGTGCTAACTGCAAGAAGCCATACTAAAGAACCTGTACTATATGACTCTATTTTTGTGAAACATCCAGAAAATGTGAATCTTATTGAGAAAGAAAATATATCAGTGGCTGCCTAGGGCTGGAGAGGGGGGGTTTTCTTGGGGGGGTGATGGCAATGTTATAAAATTTTGATTGTGGTAATAGCTGCATAATTCTGAAAATTTACTAAAAATCATTCAATTATACAATTAAAAACAATGAATTTTGTGTGTAAATATATCTCAAGAAAACCTGTTCTTAAAAATATTTTAATCTCAGGGCACATGGGTGGCTCAGTTGGTTAAGCATCTTCCTGGGATTGAGCCCCATGTCCAGCTCTCTGCTCAGTGGGTACCCTGCTTCTCCCTCTCCCTGCTGCTCCCCCTGCTTGTGCTCTCTGTGTGTCAAATAAATAAATAAAATCTTAAAAATATATATATTTTAATCACACTCCTTTTGAGTTATTGAATGTCAGCAATGTTTGCGTGTGAGAAATGTTTACACTCATCACAATTCAACAAGAATTAATAATAGTGTGCAGAATATAGGGCAGGATGTTAAGATTGTTCTAATACGTCAGCACACACAACTGAGATACATTTTTAAAAGATGCATGATCTGTACTTACTAAAAAACAGTTCTAAATATAATCAATACTTAAACAAAAGGACTGATCTTAATACTAATAAAGCTGGAAAAGCTGGCAATGCCAATGACTATAAAACCTTTAACCTAAACCAAAAAGGAGGTATATATTAAGAGAGCAAAAAGCAAATGCAATAGTCATAAAGGATTACCTGCTAATCTAGTTAGGAAACCTCTAATTTGAGTGACAGAAGTAACATTTCATCTACTTTATATTATTTATTTTTTTAAGTAGGTTCTATGCCCCACAAGGGGCTTGAACTTGCAACCTTGAGATTTAGAGTTGTGTCCTCCACCCACTGAGCCAGCCAAGCACCCCATCATCTACTTTATATCAGCATTACTCACTGAACTTTTACTTCAAGTGGCATTTGCAATAGGTACATCTTTCATGACAATCTTCACTCAAAGAGGATTATGACAGAAATAAAATTTTGCCTTAGTAAAGCAATATACTGATCTGGCCATTTCAATACCATTTTGTAAATAAATCAAAGAGAGACGCTCATTCAGAAAAGTAGCTGTGGTATAAAATTACATTCATAGAACCACAGTTGGCCTTACGTATAGGAAAGGAAAGCTACTTTCATAAATGGATTCATAGGAAACACAAGTGGCCGTATCGAGGCCACTTTTAGGCAAACAGGCTTGAGTGATAGAATGTACAAAGGGCCCACAGCAACCCCCTGGCTGAATATGGACAGGCCCATGAGGCGACCTCACAATATCCACAGGCCCTAACTGACCAATGGGCTACTTACAACAAGGCAGAGTTACCAAAAAAAGGAGAATTCCATACGTGGCCATACTTCCTCATCTTCCCCCCTTTAAAAACAGCCTTCACCCACTGCCTCCTTGCAGACAGCCCGTCCTCTGCTGTCCTGCCCACCACTCCCCTGTAGTGTATCCAGTAAACTTCTATCTCCTTTGTTCTGCCTCAGGTGTATTCCTTCACCTCCCTGGCCACCAGCTTCTATGGGATCCTGGCCCCCACATTTGGGGGCCCCCATCCAATCAAGAGACATCCCATTTAGACACCACACATCTCACCATTAAATGAATATACACAAAACTTTACCCAAAATACATATAAAACCTTAAGCCTCAGACAGAATCAAGAAACTTTTTCTACAAAAACAAGATAGTAAATATTTCTGTTTTAAGGGTCAAATGATGTGACAACACATAAGTGAATCAGAACAGCTGGATTCAATACAATTTTATTTATAAACACCAAATTTTGAATTTCATATAATTTTCATGTGTCCCAAAATATTATTCTTCTTTTGATTTGTTTTCAATTCTTTAAAAATGTAAAAAAAAACTCTTACCTCATTAGCTGTACCAAAAAAATAGGCTGGGGCCAGATTTGGCCCTGAGACAGTAGATAGTTTGCAGACCTCTATGCCCTCCTCAACCAGGAGTTCCTGGCTGAGATGCAAATACCCTTAGCACTAGCAGCCCATTAATCATTCTCAGTCCTTCACTCTTGGAAAGGAGATGAATTATACAACAGCCTTCTCTTTTTATAGGAAATTAAGAGTGGAAAAGACGGTTTTTACAAAATAACAGTATCTTGGTTCTTTCTAATAAAAGCAATAATGTGTCTTTGTAGGAAAACTGGATAAACAGTTAAGACTAAAGGAACTATCCTACAATGGAGAAGAAAAAAAAAAAAAGGAAAGGTAAATAAACAGGCAAACAGCTCAGTATGTAATAAGGTGGGGAGGTGAAAAGGAAATAGACAATAAAAACAGAGCTGAGTTCTGTGGATAAGAGCAGCTCATGCTCTTACTGTATAACTGATTACCTGGTAGAATTCCTTCAACTCATTTTCTGCCTTCAACTCAAGAGTTTCAAAATTTTCAAATGGGAAAACTGAAAGAAAATATTCTAGAAAAACAAATGCATGACATAAAAATTGCATCACATAAAAACAAAGGAAATGAAAGTATTTGACAAGAAAAGTTTTTTTAAAAGGGACAAAAGAGTTTCTTCATATATTTAAGAACTGCCATATATGGTTTCTATCATGGAGGGGAGGGGCTGGACACAGACAAGTGGGTGGGAGTTACAGTGAGCAAATTTTAGCCAATGAAAGAAACAGCTCAGTTACAATTCAAGGGGACCAAAATTATAAGTTGCCCATAAATTAGAAAATCAGTGACCCATAAGAAAGGCTGTGAGAAAATATTCCTGCAATGACAACCAAATTAACTAGATCCCGTCCAAATTTGGGATTCTAATTAATACAAAATTAATTTATTTGCTTAAAAGCAGTCACTTTAAAACTCTCCTGCAGGATTTCCCAAAGGGATGTTAATAGATACTCTTTGCTAAAAAGAATCCATGACCAAGTGAATTTGTGAAACACTGAATTAAACGGGTTCTTTATCACAGAAGTTCTCAGTCTTTAATATGCTAATGAATACTATAAATCTCTTCAACTAGGGAACGCTGCTTTCCAAACTCTACTGGCAATGGAAACTTTTTTTTTTCCACCAGGACATCTCACAACACCATGACATTGGTGTTCCTGGGGACCTAATTTGCAAAATGCTGCTCCTCTGCAAAAAAAAAAAAGTATGTTTTTAGTTCAGCTTGTCAACTCTGGAAAATTAATTTTTTAAAATCCAGCAAGAAAAGTATTAATCAGAAGTTAAGTTGAGAAGACAAAAGTTTGGAATTTAATAACCTGGATTAAACATTAAAATTTATTAAATACAATGCTCAGTGTTAAAAAGAAAACCGATGGAGTCAGTCACTTATGCCAGGCCAAGTCACAGAACTGAGCCTTTAATACCTAACCTAATTGCAGTTTCAACCTGCCCCACAAATGAAATTTTAACTTATTTTCTGGCATTTTCTGGTCAGCACCAACAAGGTAATCTATCACAAGGGCCCTCTCTACCCCCTCAAAGGAAGATGAGGTAATCTATACCTTATAAGACCCTCCCACACACACTTTTCTCCCTAAGGGAAAGTGACCTTGCCTGGAACACTATTTTCTTTTCCTTTGCTAATGATTTCCTTGCCCCACTCCCTTCCTATAAAAACTTTCTATTTTATACAATTCCTCAGAACTCCCCTCTACTTGCTACATGGAAAGCTGCCAATTCACAAACTGCTTAATAAAGCCAATTAGATCTTCAAATTTAATCAGTTGAATTTTTCTTCCTTAACATCAGTAAAATCTTAAGTGTCCCCAAACATGGCTTCTTACAGTTAAGTTTATATAAAATAAAAGCTAAATGTTTAAAACATTTAGGACTGTGAAAATTAATATAAGGAAACCTCATGAAAATGGAGTTGAGAGCCCAAAAAGGGGAGCTCTCACACCCTAATACTCAGGATCAACTGCAGACCCAACGGGAAGAGACACACTTCTCCAGTCACTACTGCTTTAGCTACTGCCTCACTAGCCAGCCTGAGGAAGAAAAGGTTTCCTCTTCCCACAGCAACAAGCAACAGTCCAGCCAATGAGAAACTATCACAACTCAGCCAATGAAAAGCCATTGTGCTTGGAACTCCCAGTTTACTCCAAGGGACTCTGTAACAGCCCCACCAACTCCCTCCCTTCCACTATGAAATAGTGTTCCTCTCCTTCATTCTCTGGACTTGCCCAAGGTTTTGCCTACGTTTTTTTTATGTGACTTGCTTATACCATGCCGCAAGTCTCTGGTATTCCTCAATAAACCCATTTTTGCTGGTAAAATAACTGGCAGTTTTATTTTTTAAGATTTAAGAGGAACAATAGCAAATTGTGAAATAAAAAGATAGGACCAAAACTCATGAACTCAGGACAGGAGATCTGTAAGAAACATTCCTATTTTTAGAACTTGTCAGGGCAACTATATTGTGTCTTTCTGGTATAACTGGAACTACATCTAAGAAATGGGATTTATATACTGTTCAAGAATTCAGTAAGTAGTACTGCTTTCTGGAGATTGTAACATCCTGGGGGACTTTGGTTTGTTTGTTTGAGAACTACTAGAGAGCTGCTAATGCTCTTACAGAAGACTTCAGTGCCAAATTCTCTGCTCAAGCAAACACAAGCTGTGCTGTGTTTGTGGCTCTTCGGGGCTGTCGCTCTGTGAAGTACTTTATCTAGGCAAACTCAACCAGCAATGTGATGGCTCACAAATCATAGGGTTAACTGCCAAACACTCTCAGCATCTCACCTCAAACTGTCATGCCCATGAAGGGAAAAAAAAGGTGTTAGTGTGGGCCCTGGCCAGACAATGAAAAACACATTCCTTTATTTAGAATTCACCAGACAATGAAAAACACATTCCTTTATTTAGAATTCACCATTTCACTGGCATCCATTACTAGAATATTACTATAAAACCACTACAGCTGTACATTTTAGGCAGTGCCCTCTTTGCAATATGCAGGGGTCAATCCCATAAAAATGCAAACATCGGGACCACATCTGTCATTGCTATGGAAGACAGGGCAAACCAGAAGCTTTTTGATGATCTTAAAGGTCTATAGATATAAAGAGAGCACTATTCTCTATTTTACAGATGAGGCAAACAAAGGCTTAGAGAAAGTCAAGGTCACATCTCTAGTAAATAGTCAAGGGAAGATGTGAGTCCGAGCGGCTCAGCCCAAAGTCTGTGCTCTCAACCGCCACACTATAAGGGTTCTAAAGGGACAAAGTGACAAAGGATGCTGTAAAAAGTAGGAATCGGTTAGAAAAACTATGCACCAAGGCAGACTCCAGGCATGACCAACTTACTTCCATGCTGGACTTCCTACCGCTAACTGACTTTTTTTCTTGAATCTGTCTGAAATCCACCAGAGATTTCCCTTCCAGCAGGATGACCAGAGCGTTCTATCATTTGTAGGCTGCGGTGAATCAGGTTCCCATCAGTCCTTCCTCCTAACCCTCGCTGAGACCAACTGACCTGGGCATCCAAGATGGAACACGAACACCCTGGAACACAGTGCTTTAGGAGGATACATACATGCACTGGGCCCTTGGATAAAAAAAAGGATTATTCTAAGGAATGAACAAAGATTCAGAGTGAGGTTTAATCTTAAACCTATTAAACTAAACTCTTTCTCCTCTAATGTATTCTGTCTCACTTGAGCTCTTAACATCTATAAAATAGGATATGCATTAGATAAGATCTAGTGGGCTAGCCTGAGAACAAGACTGCATTACAACATATTTCAGCTATATAGGGAAATGCAGGCCTCCAAAAATGACTTATAAAAGTTCCCATTCAGGGGCGCCTGGGTGGCTCAGTCGTTAAGCGTCTGCCTTCGGCTCAGGTCATGATCCCAGGGTCCTGGGATCGAGGCCCACATCGGGCTCCCTGCTCCGTGGGAAGCCTGCTTCTCCCTCTCACACTCCCCCTGCTATGATCCCTCTCTCGCTGTGTCTCTCTCTGTCAAATAAATAAATAAAATCTTTAAAAAAAAAAAAAGTTCCCATTCAGATGTTAAGGACTCTGTACAGGTATAGTATCAAAAACTGATCTTATAATGAATGCCATGATCTCCCTAAATTTTATCTGAAAACCAGTAGTGTAATTCCATGAGAGTTTTATTAAATGACAAAGAAGAGTACCTGAACAGTTTTGATATGAAATTCTTGAAGCAAACATCAGTGTCAGATTAGCACCAAAAATAACAGTTCAGTGCCATCAGGCATTTACTGCAGCATTTTTAGAAGTATGCAACAGTTTGTCCCAGCTCTAACAATTTCCCTCTGAAGTCACCCCTCTTATCTTTTTTCACAAAACAGAAATTTCTTCTATATTACATTAAGATCAAATGACTCTAGCGTATGGAACAGTTCCCAAACCCCTAGGCAAGTCCAACGTAGCGCACTGCTACCTCTGACACCCTGACCACTTACTTTATCAAATCCTCTCCAATTCTCGTCCCTCCTTGATTACTGGCTTCCATCTCCTTTGCTACTTGTCTTGCCCTTTCAGCCCCTTTTAAAGCTAGTTTCTGAATTCTCCCTCAGATTTGCAGTTACAGCAAACCCTGACTAGGGCCTGGAAACAGGGTTTTCTATTTGATTCTGTGGAAAGGAATATGTGAGACCTACAGAGAAATCTAACTACATCTGCGTGATGGGTTCAGGACACACAACCCCAAGATACGGCACCTTGGTATACTGAATATGTTAACCTGAAGGGATCTGAAAAACAACAAGTGCTGGAAGGATTCTCTGACCGCCCATACCTCCTTCTCCCCTAAGAAGAGAAGGTCATAAGACCTTCACGTGAGAGGTGCCCTCCCTGTACCTGGAAGAAAAGAGCATCCTTATCTCTAAAGACAAAGGGACACTGAAAAAACTGAACAAATAAGCCTTGCTAAGTTTCCCTTCAGTTTATTACCCTTAGCTCATATCCTTGTGTCCTATGACATTTTTCTACGACTTTCCACTCTTCATCGAATCTCATATAAAAACACTCAGGTTTAACCATTTCCTCTGGTCTTCGTTTCCTTATGAAGGCTTCTGTTTCCCAAAACTTTTATTTTTCCTTGTTAATCTGTTTTCTGTTATACAGTCCAGCTAAAAGCCTAGAAGGATCGAAGGGAAAGGGTTTTTTCCCTCCCCTACATAAAATAAGACCAGAGAATCTACTAATTTTATTAACATATTAGAAAATCCCCAAGATATCTAGCTCCAGCCAATATTCTTAACTAATGAAAATAATAGATAAGTAGGGCAAAGCTAATTAGTAATTTTAGATAAATAAATTAATCTCATCTATGAATATGGGTAAACTTCCTACCTAGCCACAAGCAGAAAAACCGAATTACACAGAGGAAATAACACGAAAAGGGACCAGAACATGGAAAGTCTGGCCCCGCTCATCATGACCTATAATGAAATGGATCTTTTTAGCTTTAAAAGGAAAGAAGTCATTATGAATTTCTTTTTCCTCCAGGTAACTTTTATCTCATTCCTCCCAAAGCAATCCTTTCACTTCCCCCACCGTAGTGGCTGTAGATCTCTATTATAAACCGGGGGCGGGGGGGGGTTCATTTGGTTTTACATCATTCATTAAGCAACAAATTCCTTGGTACAGTCGGAGGCAAACAGTCGTATATCAGACACTATGCTAGGTTCCGGGGATGCACTGTTTAATCAGACAGATACAGTTCTGTCCTCATGCAGCTTAGAGTCTAGCATCAAATAACAAACCAAGTCTTCTGCTTTAATCTACCTACTACAGAATGCATATACTTCTTCTGATGTCAAGGCCTATACAATATGGTTTAAAATGTCAGCACCACTGATCCAAGTGTAATTTTTTCTTCTTCAAAAATGCCTTAGTCAATGTCCTTCCTATAGCTAAAACAACCACCCTCATAAATGCTGCTTGGCTTCTTTGTATACCTTTATCTATATCTCTCAATTCTTGTAAAATATATTGATTAGAGAAGGATGCAAATAAAAATTTATGGTCATATAAAGAGGCCAAGCCATAACAGCAAAGACTTAAAGTATGTAGGGAAATGGCTGAGAGGAATCAGAGCCAATTAAAGTGGCAATGCAACTGGACATATTGTTTTTTTGCCCTACTTCTCAGTCTTCATTTTTTCTTGATCATTCTTTAATTCTGTGTCTTTCTTTTGTGGCATGATGTGGTGGTATGATATAGTTTTTCTGTAGAGCCAGAAGGAGCCAGGACTAAAAAGCTCAGTCCTGACACATTCTAGCTACGTCATGCTGGGCAGATAACTTAGCCTCCCTCAGACTCCGTTTCCTCACTGGTAGAAACAAGAGTTAAATCAGATCATGTATGTTATGTATCCAGTCCAGTTCCTGGCCCATGGTTAGTATGCAATAAAAGGTAGTGGTAGTGATGGAATAATGATAATAATGAATAAAGAAATCAAAAAGAAGAAAAATTACAATTGATCACAAGATGGGAATTTAAAATCACCTGGTGAAATTACTGAGTAAAATTTTGTTGTTCTTCATTTGAAAAGGTAGTTCACTATATTCTCGACAAACACTAAAATCACATGTAATTACTTAAATGACTCTCATGGGAGGAAAAAAAGTTTGTCTTCTTGTCATAAAATAACTTTAAGTTCACAAGGTATTTTGCTATTAATTCATCTTCCATCCTATCCAAATTAACCCCTGATCTGTATTCTTAGAAATGTTAATGTCGTCAAAGTCTGTAAAATGATTGTAAAACTGTTCCCAGGGCAGATTAAAGAGACATGACAACTAAATTCAATACCTAAACACACAGTGGATCCTGCCCTGGAATCCACAATATTTCGTTCCTTAATGCCTGTGTATAAAATGCAAGACTCTTCCTAAAATGCCAGTTATCTTATGTCACTCTTGTCCTCAAAAACTTTTTAAAACCTCTTTGGCTATCCAATCCCATCTGTTTGTTACCTGGCTTCACCTTCTATCCATTTTCTATCCAACCTGATCTCCTTCCAGCAAACGCTAGCAATCCAGTACATCTGACTCACTGTGCCCCTGCCCACCGCACCATCCCCTCCTCCTCTGCACCCAGCATAAGTCAACTTCCCCACCCTGGCATAGTCCCTGACTACTCAGAGCCCCCCAAGCATCCCAAATCTCATCTCTTAAAAACCTATTGTTTGCCACCCTTGGTACTTTATCCTAGGCTGTCCTGCCTAACGTTAATGGTTTAAATGTTTAATGGTTTTACATATATGTACTTAGTATCTCCTGCATGGGGGCGCCTGGCTGGCTCCACTGGTAGAGCATGTGACTCTTGATTTCAGGGTCCTGAGTTCAAGCCTCACGTTGGGTATAGAGCTTACTTTAAAAAAAAAAAAATAGCTGCATGAAAACAGAGTAATTCCTAAACTGTATTTCAAATACAGCCCTGATTATACTAAAGTTCAATAAAGCACTGTTGAAACTAAACACTGTTATTATGGACTTTTTTTTCTTGATGAGGAATTTATCACCAAGATATCATTCTTCATGATGAGAAGACATTCAGAATTTCTCAATCCCAAGCTACTGTTCATCTACATAGAGCCATTTCCTACTCTTCCATGTACCTCTTTTACTATCTTGAAATCAATTATTGCTTCACATTTTTAAATCCTGATTTGCTTCTAAATTCTACAGTGGACCTTTAAACTAGACATTTCCCCAAAAAGCTTTCAACCCTTCCTCTACTACATAAACCGTTATCTCTTATACCACAACAGAAATAACTTAAATGTCAAGTCGTATTTGTAGAGAAATCAGACCAATGTCCAAATGTCAAGCTCAGCTTCTCCTTCAGCTTTAATCACTCCACTCTAAATTCATCCTTAAGAATTCAGTGTAATCAAGACAGCAAAAGATCTGTACTGAGGCAGACTGGGATGCATTTTTCACTTCCTGCTTAGACTCCTTTTCCAATCTATGGAAAATTACATAATCTCTCTTAGCCTTATTTTCCACCCAGTCCTAAAAATTACTAGGTGTATGACCTTGGGAAATTATAGAACCTGTTTGTCCATCAATTTTGTCATCTGTAACTCTGGGATAAAATAGGACCAGTCCATAAGGAGAGTTGTGAGAATTAAATAAACAAAGACATGTGGGGCACCTGGGTAGCTCAGTCAGTTAAGTGTCTGCCTTCAACTCAAGTCAGGTTCCTGGGGCCTGAGATCAAGCCCTACACTGGGCTCCCTGCTCAGCGGGGAGTCTGCTTCTCCCTCTCCCTCTGAAAATGTACCCTGCTTGTGCGCTCACTGGCTCTCTCTCTCAAATGAATAAATAAAAAATCTTTAAAAATTTTTAAAAATTAAAAATAAATTTAAAAAAATAAACTAAGACATGAGAGTGACAGATCCTGGCACATGGTTACCTTCAAGTACTATTAGCAGCTGTTATTAATATTGGTATTAATATTGTGAAGGACCTAGCATATAAGCTCAATAAAACATAGCTATTATTTTCTATATTAAAATATTTTTTGGTTATATCAAATGAAACTGAGGGTTAACTATAATATTTATCCATTTACCTATGATAGGGGTTCTCAAAATGTGGCCTCAGCTTAGCAACTTCAGCATTTTGTTAGAAACACAAATTCCTGGAACTTGTTAGAAATGGAAATTTTCAGGCTTCATCCCCGATCTAGTGAATCAGAAGCTCTTGGGGTAAGGCCCGTAATCTTTTTAACAAGCCTTCTAAGTGAGTCTGATGCAGCTAAACTTTAAGAACCACTCATATAAGCCAAGGGTCTTTAAAATACATATATTATTTGCAGATTTTAAGAACCAAAACACTGCCTTATACTCTCAGAAGATGAATTTTTCATTAGCCCTTTATGAAGTCATCTGTGCCCATAGATGTAAAACCACTCAAGAAGTATGCAATGGTCAAGAACACAGAGCAGATTAGAGCTTTTTCTCTACTCTCTAAAAGTTATCACTCTGTTCTCAGCTTGGGGATATACATTTCCTTCCATCCACCAAATCAGAAAATAAAGAACAGTGTGATTGATTCAGTGGAGCCATGACATCATTGACTTTTAAATGTGGGCAAAGGATATCTAGGTTATGAATAAATGAAGCTTTCCAAAGACAAGATGGAACAGAGTCAGTTGGGTGTCTCCTGTGTGGTAACCAAGCAGGTAACTGCCACACAGGGTGTGGTGCAATATTGGAATCCAGGGCCCCTTCCTCTCCGAATGCATTTATGTATCAATAAATTAAAAATCAGACCAAATATCTTATTATATAATGTTAAGGGATAAATTTACAGTATTAGCTAACCAGTACAGAAGACTTTATTTCCAATATAATCTGCCAGTTAAATGGACCCAAGGCAAGGAAAGCCCATTAAATGGACTTCTTCAGACTCTAATGTTCTCCCAAAAGATTGTTCATCCCCTTAAATTAGTCCTCTTAAATACAGCCTCTCAGTCATGGTTCAAGTTCTAATTCTGGGTCTAAGTAAACAATTAAAAGGGAATTTTTTAATCTTTGGTAACTTTTGAAGTACTTCAGAAAACAAAGGGCTTCCTTCTTTCTTGTTTTCTCCAGAGTAAGGGAAAAGCTAAATCATAGGTACTTAAATCTTAGGTGCCATTTCTTATACTACCGTCTTGTTGATTTCTAAAGAGCAAGACAGAATGGCATGTGATCAATAACAACAAAAACTAAATAATGATATAAGACCCTCTAGCTTATAAAGTTCCATAGGTAGAGGGACATAAAAAAATATATACTATAAATAATAAAAGACTGTCACCAATTTTATGTCTTAGAACAATTCTCTGGGTAAAATTTACCTAACTGAAGTCACGAACAATTTTGATAACAACCAGTTCATGGTTTTTAATACTATAATTAAAATTATGCTAAAGAATAATACATAAATGTTACCACCACCAATAGTTTACCTAAATATCCAATTTGCAAGGTAAACAATCCAGTCTACTCAATGTGTGAAGAGACTTGCAGAGGGAACAGACTTGACTGTGTCAACTGGACTTAATTACTAAAAGTATTCTGAAGAACGATGCCTCCAAAGGAAAACACTCTTGCCAGAACAACCAGTTTAAGGACAGGCTTAGTCCTACAACTGAAATATGAGAACACTAATATTTAAATACATTTAGAAAAATGCCAGAGGCATCTGTTCACCCGCAAATATAAGTTTTCATTAAGCAATCTGCTTATTTTAAACGAATGTAATTATAGCTCTGGTGAATATAAAAGAAGGCTATATTATTTTTTAATACAGTTTTTCTCCCCCCCAAAAATTCTACCCAAATATTGTAAGGAAAAAAATGTTTATACATATGGATGTAATAGTAACTTAAGCAGTCATTTAAAAACTCCAATGTTTACTTTTCTCAGTCATATAAACTTTTAAAAACTGACCATGCCAAAATCATCCCCTAAGCATTGGTCTATGCTATTTTGCAGCTGCATAAACCAAAACTTCCTAAATCACAGGGAATAATTGGTGAGCAGTTAAAACTACAGGTAGAGAAAAGTAAACACAACCTCATAGCCAAGGGGAACCCACTGGCAGATCTGCAACCCGTCACAGTGCACAAGGAAACCAAACACTGGACACAGCCCCCCGTTCTAATTCATAGTCTCATCTCAGGCCTTGTACTGCAGTTCCACCAGTAAAGTTGTCCCTTCCGGTAAAGGAAGGCAGCAAATCGCAGGATGTGGAAGATGCCCTCCAGCTGTGAATCTAAGTGAAATTACAACTGAGTAATAAAAATGGCCAATCTTTCAGAAGTATGGTGGGCCTTCATTGATTCCCTTTCTGAAAGGAGAGTGTGTGGGAGAAGAGGAAAACAGAGGAATAAAAAAAACCTTGGGCCCCAAGGTCAATCCATAAATGACTGGGGAGCGGTGTATAGAGAGGAGAGGAGGGTATGGCTAACAGGATTACCTCAAATAAATAATTGTTCTTCAGTGTCCCAGTAGGACTCTACAGCAAGAAGGCCAATCTATTACCTCAACAGATTCTGAACCTAAATCCCAGCTTTTTCTACTAAAAGGGAATGTACTGGGGCCCCTGGGTGGCTCAGTCAGTTAAATGTCTGCCTTGGGCTCAGGTCACGATCTCAGGGTCCTGGGATGGAGGCCTGCGTGGAGCTCCCTGCTCACAGGAAACCTGCTTCTCCCTTTCCCCCTGCTCGTGCTCCTCTTGCTATCTCTCTCTCCCCTTCTCAAATACATAAAATCTTTTTTAAAAAAATAAATAAAAGGGAAAGTACTTGTGGTAAGAAAAGGGATTTGGACGAGGGAGGAGAAGTTCCAGAGGCAACTTACACAATGTGCCAATTAACATATTTTATGCTTAAATGGATTATCTCCTTGATATGCTCACACTAACCTATCACTGCCACCATTTTACAGATGAGAGCCTAAGAAGGTTAAGGTCACACAAATAATACACTGTAAAGACTAGACACAACCCCCTGTCTGACCTCTTGTTACCTCCCATCTTTGACTTACATGTCACAAACTAACAACTTTGAAGGAACCATTCTTCTTTCAAAGATAATTTGCCATAACTTAGCAAAATATATAATTTAAAAAATGAAAAGAAAAAATCCAGCAAAGTCAAATCTGTTCTGGAACTAAATCTCTCAATTGCCTCACTGCCCAAAGCAGCAGAACTACACCAAGAACAGTTCCCCCTGGAGACAAAACTGTGCTGGAGAGAACAGGGTAAAATAATTATATAATATTAAATTAAAATAAATAAAATAATAATTAAGAAAGGGCAAAATTTGTAACAATTATTTCAGAAGATGGGGAACACATCCCTAGCTGGGGTCAGCACTCCCCAGCAGCTGAACCAAGGGCAAAGTCTCCAGGCCCTAGACCCAAGGCACAACTCCGGGGCTGTGTACCCTAGTGCACAAGACAGCCATTCCTCCCCTCTTTGCCCCCTTTAACTTCCTCCCTCACCTCTTCTTCTCTCTTTTCTCCTAGAACTCCCCTATATACCCCCCCATGGTTTAAGGACTACTTGTGACTACAGTTAAAACTGATGAAACATAAAGAAGACACAAAGGATTATCCAATTATCTAAATGATTTCATTCCCATTTTTTTCTCTCCTTACCCATTTTCATTTTATTGACTCATTTGTCATGACCATCCTTTCCTATTATCCCATTTTATTAAAAACTCTTAAAATAACATACCTCTCTTTCATTGAAAAGGAATGTGGTAAGGCAAAAAAGACATGGGACCTGCTTCTCTCCTTTCCCTAATTCTCCCTTAAAGATGTTCAGTATTTCAAGTGAAAAATATAAGAAAATCAATACAGAAAGAAATATTACTTTATAATATTAAAATTTTTTACTTAAAATTCACATACTCAAATTTCCCACTAATGGGATTATGACCAAATGCCCACCTAGAGCAAAAGTGTCCAGCATTTTTTTTTAGTGAGACAAAAGAGGCTGACTACATAGTGCAACATTCCTTTTACCGTCACTTGAGTGAAACATGGAAAAGATGACATGAAGGCTGCCCTTTCTCTGGTTAACTAATAACAACACAAAACTTAACAGCCTGGTGCCTCTAAACGTTTTAGGATATTTATTTTTCTTCACTTGAGGTTAAAGCTATAACTTCTAGACATAAAAGAATGAAAGATTAAAAAACTGTGTTCTCACATATTTGAGTTTTGTGCCAGAAATTTCAGGGAACAATTTTTAAGATTATAAGGGAAGACTACTTTGAGCTGATACTAGAGCAAAACAGAACAAGAATGTAAGCAACTGACCGTGAGAGTTAGCCAAGACTGTACTGTCTAGCTTTCCCCCACTCCCTACAGTGACTCCTCATTTAATACGAGTTAACTGTAAATTCTGACCCTGTAACATACTTCAGGAACAAATAAGCCAATTTGATTACAAACCTAATCAGTTGGGCTGGTATCTATCTAATGGCTGTTGTGCATAAAATAACATATTTTCCCATTTCTTACTGTGTTGCAGCAGACAAACCTTAAATCTTGAGATTCGTCATTTTATCAAAAAAAAAGTAGTCACATAGTCCAGGTAAATCAGGCTCTGAATGCTTCCTGTCTGACTCTGAAGGCTATGTGTATATAACCACTAAATTAAACCACCTTGGGTAGTTGCTAGAAGAATTAAATGATTTAATGTATGCAATGTATATTACACACAGTGAGACTACTCTTGCCAAGCACTGTGATGGGCCCTAGAATATATATATAATAATATAGACTTTGTCCTCAAGCAGCTCTAACAGTGTTTTGACATTTTTAGCAAAAGAAGTCTCTCTCACTACCCATTTACTCAACCATTCAATTTATGAACTACTTGTAAGATGAATGGCCCAGTCCAACATGCCTGGCATCAGTAGGCCCCCAATAAATAGCCAGTGCTGTGGTCCCTATGGGGGTCATCCTTATTTGTGTTTCTACTTCTCTCTGGTGCCCACTGCCAACAGCTGTAATTTGATTACCAACCACGAACCATAGGAGTTATGCTCCAGAAGACATGGGGCAACCCTCTGTGCCCACCAAAATGCCCACCCCAAGAGAGCCACAGCTACAAAGATTGCTAGGGCATCAGCCACCAAAGGGGAACCTCTTCATCAAAAACTTTGCTTCCTTTGGATTCACCTCAGAAATGGGGAACTCGTGTCAGAGCCTTCAGCTCCAAAGTTCCATACCACAACCTCACATCAGCCCATCTCTGCCCTGTCCTGTGGAAGAGTCCCACTCACAAAATGTGAATGATGAGACAAAAGCTTGGAAGAGAGTAGGTAAACTGCTGGTATCCTTCATTAGTACTCACAATATATTTCCTCACAAAGTCATCATAAAGCAAAGTGTCTCAACCTTTTACCTCTTGCCAATACACCAAAGGATTCAGCTCCCAGCAGTACCAGAAACTCCCTACAGAAATGATTCTCAGTTGGAGAGTGGGTGACATGGCCTGCCTGATATACTAGAATTTGGGAAAAGGGTTTTGTCAATGGGTAGTGAGAGAGGGAGGACTAAAACATCCCTCAGGTGATTTTGATATGCCCCGTGAAATGAGAATTACTTTTATAGAAGGCTATTAGATGCTATTACTATTGGTCCTACTTTGCTACATGATGCTTTAAATAGGATTTGTGAGTAGCTTAAGAATATAACCACATTTAAAATAATGTTTATTTGTGAGAAAATTCTTTCTAAGCCCCAAACAGCAGACTTAAAACGTTACGTGTTTCCATCTTTAGGACTATCCATAAGGGGGGGGCGGGGAGGAGTGATTGATAGTTCATTGTGAAGTCCTACAGGTGCTTTAGCTGAGATTTATAGAAGGGCTTCGGTAAGATCCAATAACTCCATGAAATTGTATGCAAATTTTATGTGCATGTTTATTTTTCTAGAGAGCTTATATCAGATCTTCAAAGTGCCCCAGAGCACACAAATAAATACTAATTTCAGAACCACAACTATTTACTACACAGAGAAATGTACACATAAGCACCAATATCTGGGACATACCAAGTACAAGGAATTAAAGAACTCTAGACTTCTGTCTCTATAATCCATCTTTATTCTCATATAACCCTCTGCCATCCACATATATCTGATGCCAGAACTTGGTTTGAAGCTTGAGAAAGAAAAAATCTTACTGAGAATTGAAGTTTTTCCATGCCTTAACACATAAATATTTACATACTTCTTAAACTGCTGAGATTTTTTTTCAGAGTCCAATAATAATAGGTTTTAACTAATGTCACAGAATGCACTGTAATCGCTGTGTACTTATCTTCTCGCCTTCATCACTACCCACAGGACACACACCAGATAATTTTAGATAACTAAAATGCAGGTCAAATGCTCTAGAATTTAAACTTTCGATCTGATACTGAAAAGCTATACTTCAGAGCTATACGATCAATTCCTGCACAATAATCAAAAGCACGCTAAACAACTCCAAGATGTGAAAATAATATTAACTGACCTTCATGAGATGCTGATTTATCCATTTTGTAAACGTTTTCTTTTGAACTTTGTCCCGTTCATCTGGAAGAGGAAAAAAGATATAAAAGAAGTTGGTAAAATCTACAAAGAGGAGACTTTAATTGTGATTATGCATATAAGTAAAAGTAAGGTATTCAAAAAACACTGTTTAGTATATTTGGATTTTCCTGTTACACTTTGGCAACTTACAGCTATCTATAAGAAAGTTAGAGAGCCATCTGTCAAACCGGTCTCTTCGTAGTGTTGTATTTACCAATGTTACTCTGTTAAACAAACCCCTCTGCGCATTCTGTTGCATAAACTCTGTCACAACTACCATTACTAGGAAGTTGTCTGACAAAAAACCTTACTAGCTTCAGGTGAGCCCTTGCACTGAACATCCCTAAGCACCTGACCACGTATTGCATCCCATCTGGGCTTCCAACTAAAAGAGGGAAGGTAGGTAGTGTCATTCTCATCTTTTGGAAGAAGAAACCAAGACTTAGAGGGGTTAAAACACTTGTCCACAACTATTCAGCAAAACATTTAATAGCTGTGATAAAAGGCAGGACTTATATTCAGGTCCTTTGGCTGAAGTAAACTCTGGTTTAATGATTAACCATGCTGCTTCTTTTCTAGACTCCCCGTTTTGAATTGTCTGGTAAAAAAGAATCATCCCAACTAGATTCTCACTACAGAGAGCTGATACTGCCCTGGTTACCACAGACATGGTACACAGAAGAGTGAGGGAAGTCTTCTTATGATTTAAGGCGAAAGAGTACTAGAATGTTGTGGTTCATCACGTCATTATTTCAAAAGAAAACCATAACCTTCCAACATCTAGAACTGACATTCAAAACTATACTACCTTCCTCCTCCCTGGTTCTAGGCAGCAATTCCCTACCTTCTTGTTTCCCCTCTTCCTCCTTTCTGCATCTAGGATAGTGATTTATTCTTCCTTGGTGGTCTTCTTCCTTCCCTACCACAGTTTGAAATTTTCCATTCATTCCCTAGGGATAGGCTATGTCTCACTCTCTCCCTCCTTCTTCATCCCTGAGTGCCCTTAAACTATTTTAATGGAAATGAAGTTCCTTTGAAAATGTTTGTTCTATTTATTAAAAGTATTTATGGACACTGTTAAGGAAACTGGATTCAGATAGCTGCATAGCCATACCTGAACTCACCTTCTATAGACACACCAAATCTACAGCCACATGTGAATGAATTCCCTCTGATAAAGACCTGCAAACTAGCTGAACATCTCCTCCACAACAAAGAACAACAACAACAACAATAACAAAAACCCACAGTGAGACAGGTAGGAGAGGCAGAGACATGGTCACACCACAAATACCCCAGGTGCAGTGACCCAAAACAGGAAGGGATCTCACAAATGTGGAGCATCTCCCAGAGGAACAAGGTATTTGTGCCCCACATCAGGTATCACAACCCTTGGACCTGCACCAGAGAGATGGGCCCCCGAAACATCTGACTTTGAAAAACAACAGCGCTTACTTCCAAGAGACCCAAAGGGCTGTGTGGAAAAGAGAATGTCCACTCTTAAAGGGCTCACACACAGACTCACTCACCCAGGGACCCAGCACAAAAGCAGCAGTTTAAAAAGCACCTAGACCACATGAGAAGGAGATTCATTAGCTAATCTTAAAGCTTCTACTGGTCGTGGAAGGGCACCACCACCCCCTTCTCCCACAGTCCCACTTCAGCCAGTAGGCAGCCTTGTACTGCCCCCAAGCACTGGGCTACCCTGGGCTGCCCCCAAGCACTACTGAAGGTGATGGGTTTGCCCCAGCCCTAGGCTCCGCGTGGACTCTACTAAAGCCAGTGGGCACACACAGTCCACACAGGGGTGACCCCTGAAGACCTTGTCTCTGGTGGCCAGGGTGGACTGTGTTGCTGGGCTCCATGGAACTAAGCCAATAGAAGAGATAGTTCTTGGCAAGCTACCACTCCCAGGGCACAACACAAACATTAGACAGAAACACCCCCAGTGTTCCTGTAAAAAAGGTCTACTTATTCATCTTGGAGCATTAGCCAGAGGGGTAGGCTTCAGGTATACCATACATCTAAAAACCAAGGAGGAGCTCTCAGAAAACATAGGCCAGAGGATACCACCTTTGTACTCTTCCTCAGCCTCACTACAGCTTGCAGGTACTTCCCAAAAGAGCTTATACACTCATCTGGAGCCCCGATTTTTTCAACTGTTTCCAAGAAGACATCTCTAAATCACTTGGTCTGCAGGCCCAGGAGAGGTTATGACTATGGTTCCACAGGACTGTATGTGTTTGCATACTTTAAAAGGTGCTGCCTGCAATGTCCACAATAGCCAAACTGTGGAAAGAGCCAAGATGTCCATCAACAGATGAATGGATAAAGAAGAAGTGGTATATATATACAATGGAATATTATGCAGCCATCAAAAGGAATGAGATCTTGCCATTTGCAACGACGTGGATGGAACTGGAGGGTGTTATGCTGAGTGAAATAAGTCAATCAGAGAAAGACATGTGTCATATGACCTCACTGATATGAGGAATTCTTAATCTCAGGAAACAAACTGAGGGTTGCTGGAGTGGGGGTGGGGTGGGAGGGATGGGGTAACTGGGTGATAGACATTGGGGAGGGTATGTGCTATGGTGAGCGTTGTTAATTGTGCAAGACTGTTGAATCACAGACCTGTACCTCTGAAACAAATAATGCAATATATGTTAAGAAAAAAAAAAAAGAAGAAGAAGAAGATAGCAGGAGGGCATGAATGAAGGGGGGGAAATTGGAGGGGGAGATGAACCATGAGAGACGATGGACTCTGAAAAACAAACTGAGGGTTCTAGAGGGGAGGGGGTGGGGGGATGGGTTAGCCTGGTGATGGGTATTAAAGAGGGCACGTTCTGCGTGGAGCACTGGGTGTTATGCACAAACAATGAATCATGGAACACTACATCAAAAACTAATGATGTAATGTATGGTGATTAACATAACAATATTAAAAATTTAAAGAAAAAAAAAAAGGTGCTGCCTGAGGGTCTGGCTTCCAATCAGCCAGAAAATAAATGCTGACTGAGATCCCTTCCTTTGGAACACTGTCAGGGTTTGGCACAATCTCAACAACTGGGACCTGTCGAGGGTAAAGCAGGCTGCTTAAACATCACAAAAGTTTGAGAGACAACAAAGAGCTAGGGCAAGGTTGAATGATAAGGTCCATCGCCTACACAAAACCACTCCTTCAAGACGGGGAGAGGTAGGTGATTTGCCTGATACACAGAAATGAACATAGAGAGAAAAGCAAAATGAGGGAACCCAGGAATATGTTCCAAGCAAAAGAACAAGATAAGACCCCAGGAAAAAAAACCTTAATGAAATGGAGATAAGTAACTTATCCGATAAAGAGTTCAAGTAATGGTCATTAAGATACTCAAAGAACTTGAGAGAAGAATGGATGAACTTCAACAAAGATAGAAAACATTAAGAAAGTACTAAACAGAAGTCACAGAGCTGAAAAATATAATAACTGAATTGAAAAATATATCAGAGTGGTTCAACAGCAAACTAGATGAAGCAGAACAGATCATCCTAGAAGACAGGGCAGTGGAACCCACCCAAACACAGCAGCAAAAAGAAAAAAAAAGAATTTTAAAAAGAGGAGATAGCTTAAGAGACCCATAAAACAACATCAAGCAGAATAACATTTACATTATAAGAATCTCAGAAGAAGAAAAAGGGGCAAAAAACTCTTTTGAAGAAATAATGGCTGAACATTTCCCTAACCTAAGGAAGGAAGGAGAAATCCAGGTCCAGGAAGCACAGAAAGTTCCATATAAGAAGAACCCAAAGAGACGCACACCAAGAGACACTGTAATTAAAATGTCAAAAGTTCAAGAAAAAGAGAGAATCTTAAAAGCAGCAAGAGAAAAACCACTTGCTACATACAAGAGAAGCCCCATAAGACTATAAGTTGATTTTTAAGAAGAAACTTTGAAGACCAGAAGAAAGTGGCATGATATATTCAAAATACTGAAAGGAACAAACTTCCAACCAAGAATACTCTACCCAGCAAGTTTATCATTCAGAATTGAAAGAGAGATAAAGAGTTTTCCAGACAAGTAAAAGCTAAAGGTATTCATCACCACTAAACTGGCCTTCCAAGAAATGTTACAGAAACTTCTTCAAGCTGAAAAGAAAAGGCACTAACTAATAACAAGAAAATTTATGTTTACATAAGTAAAAACTGCACTGGGAAAGCAAATATAAATGTAGTGGAATGTATGAAGGTTAAAAGACAAAAGTAGTAAAATTAACTATAACTACAATAGTAAGTTAAGGGGTAAACAAAATAAAAATATGTAAGATATGATATCAAAAACAAAAAACATGAGGGTGGAAGCAAAGTAAAAGGTACAGTTCTTAGAATGTGCTCAAACTCAGCTTAACTATCAACTTAAAATAGACTGTTACATATAAAGAATGAGATAGATGAATCTCACAGTAACCACAAAGCAAAAACTTATAGTAGATACATAAAAGATAATGAGAAAGGAAACATAACCTAACACTAAAAAACGTTATCAAATTACAATGGAAGAAAGCAAAAGAAGAAGAAAGGAACAGAGAGGAACTACAAAAATAACCAGAAAACAATTAACAAAATGACATTAAATACATACCTATCAATAATTGCTTTATTTAAGATTTTATTTTTAAGTACTCGCTACTCCTAACATGGGGGCTTGAACTCACAACCACAAGATCAAGAGTTGCATGCTCTGCCAAGTAAGCCAGCCAGGTACCCCAATAACTGCTTTAAATGTAAATGGACTAAATTCTTCAATCAAAAGACACAGATTGGCTCAATGGATTTAAAAAACAAGACATGTATATATTGCATGTAAGAGACTCACTTCAGATCTAAGGACACACAGAATGAAAGTGAAGGGATAGAAAACATACTGTATGCAAATAGAAGTGAAAAGAAAGTTGCTATGGCTACACTTATATCAGACAAACTAGACTTTAAAACAAAGACTGCGTAAAAGACAAAGAAGGACATTACCTAATGATAAAAGGCTCAATCCAACAAGAGGATTTAACACTTGTAAACATTTATGCACTCTAAATATATGAAGCAATATTAACAAGACCTAAAGGGAGAAACTGACAGCAATACAATAATAGTATGGGACTTTAACAACCCATTTATATCAATGGATAGATCACCCACACAGAAAATTAATATGGTAACATTGGCCTTAAATAATACATTGGACCAGATGGACTTAATACATATATACAGAATATTCTATCCAAAAGCAGCAGAATACACATTCTTCTCAAGTACACGTGGAACATTCTCCAGGACAGATCAAATGTTAGACCAAAAAACAAGCCTCAACAAACTTAAGAAGATTAAAATCATATCAAGCATCTTCTCTGACTATGATGGTATAAAACTAGAAATTAATTACAGGAACAAACATCACAAATACATGGAGATTAAACAACATGCTACTGAACAACCAATAAGTCAACAAAAAAATCAAAGGGGTAATTAAAAAATATCTTGGGACAAATGAAAATGTAAATACAACATTCCAAAACCTATGGGATACAGCAAAAGCAGTTCTAAGCAGAAAGTTCACAGCAATACAGGCCTGCCTTAGGAAACAAGGAAAAACTCAAATAAACAATCCAACTTTACATCTAAAGAAACTGGAAAATAAAAGTGAAGAAAGCCCAAAATTAGTAAAAGGAAGGAAATAATAAAAAGTGGAAAATACTTCCTTAACTTATAATAGGGTTATGTCCCAGTAAGCCCATCAGAGATTGAAAATATCATAGTTTGATAATGTATATATTACAGCAAACCTACAGAACATCACAGCTTAGTCTAGCCTACCTTAAACATGCTGAGAACATTTACACTGGCCTACAGTTGGGCAAAATCATCTAACACAAAGCCTATTTTATAATAAGTGTGATTCATCATGTAATTTACTGAATACTATACTGAAAATGAAAAACATAATGGTTTTAATGGTTGTAACTATATCAGTTGTTTACCTGTCACTGCATGCCTGACTGGGAGCTGCAGCTGACACTGCCCACCGTCATGAGAGAGTATTATACCACATTTCAGGAGCCAAAAAAAAAAGATCAAAATTCAAAGTATAGTTCCCTACTGAATGGAAATCACTTTCATACTAGAGTAAGTCAAAAAATCTAACTTGAACCACCATAAGTTCGGGACCATCTATAATGAAATGTAGACAAAATAAATAAATAAAAAAGATCAATGAAGTCAAGAGCTGGTTCTTTGAGAAGATATATGAAAAGATAAAATTGACAAACTTTTGCCTAGACTCACCAAAAAAAAGAGAGCTCAAATAAAATTGGAAATGAAAGAGAAGTTATAACTGATACCAAAGAAATATAAAGGATCATGAAGAAACTAATATGAACAAATTATACCCCGACAAATTAAACCTAGGATGGATAAATTCCCAGAAACATACAATTTTCCAAGATCAAATCATGAAGAAATAGAAAATCTGAATAGATCAAGTACTAGTAAGGAGATTGAATCAGTAATGAAAAAACCCCCAACAAACAAAAGTTCAAGAGCACACCTTTTTACTGCTATGGGTTTGGTATATATGGCCTTTATTATGTTAAGCTGTGTTCCCTTTACACCCACTTCACTGAGTTTTTATCATAATGGATGTTGAAATTTGTCAAGTGTCTTTTTTCATCTATTGAGATAATATAATTTTTATCCTTCATTTTGTTAATGTGGTGTATCATTTTGATTGATTTGTGAATGTCGAATCACCTAGAACAAATCTCACTTGATTATGATGTACGACCCTTTTAATCTATTGTTGAATTTAGTTTGCTAATATTTTGTTGAAGATTTTTGCACCTACGTTCATCAGGGATATTGGCCTATAATTTTCTTTTTTGTGGTGTCCTGTCTGGTTTTGATATCAAGGTAATGCTAACCTTGTAAAATGAGTTTGGAAATAGTCTTTCCTCTTCAATATTTTTGAAACAATTTGAGGATAGCTATCAAATCTTTGAATGTTTGGCAGAATTCACAGATGGCCAAAAGTGCAGGAAAAGATGTTCAACATCACTAATTATCTGGGAAATGTAAATCAAAACCACAACGAGATATCACGGCACACCTGTTAAAATGGCTGTTATCAAAAAGTGAAGAAATAGCAAGTGCTGGCAAGAACGTGGATGAAAGGGAACCCTTGTACTCTGTTGGTGGGAATATAAATTGGTACAGCCACTATAGGAAACAGTACGGATGTTCCTCAAAAAATAAAAACAGAATGACCATAGGGTAGTTGATCCAGTTATTTGACCTCTGGGTATTTATCCAGAGGAAACAAAAACACTAATTCCCAATGTAAAATCTCTAGGCACAACTCTCCCCAAGAATAATGATATCAAATAATTGTTAACCAATATTATCATCCACAAAATATGTATTGATTCCTCTGTTGGCCCCTTTGGGGTATCATCTATACCTTACTCACCTTTGTCTACCCGATAGAAGATGTTACAGTGCTTTTATGTACTTAACAAATAATTACCCAAAATGTGAATTAATTATGCTTCAAAAAGGACAACTGAACTCTATAGAGGTAGATATACTACTATATCTCTTAAAGAAATAATGGCATCTTAAACATCCTTGAGGCTTGCCATGCCTAAAGAGTTCAGAATGAACCTAAATTACTAGTACACAAGGCAAGAACAAAGAATAAGTAGCAACTACTAGTCCTACTTACTGATAAAATGTAGATTCTATACATCTCTCATTTACTCATTTGTTCCAACATCTATCAGGCCATATGATAAGCCCAGTGCCACAGTGGTACTAGGATAACCATGCCGATAGAAAGCTCACTGGCCCTTGCTCTCCAGAGTTCATCATCTAGAGAGGGCACCTGACATGAAGGCAGTGTGATAAGCATGCCAACTGAGCAAATGATGCAGCATTCACCATGTAAGCAAGCACAAATGAGAGAAAGACCAACCCTGCTCAGGGCAGTCAAATGGGACTTGGAGGAAAATAAGTAGATCAGCAAGACTGAAGCCAGCCATGTGTTAAAACCCATGTGTTGTGATTCCCTCCAGAGTCGTTTCCTCTACCCCAAAGATAGAGTCCTCTTTCAAATGGAAGTGCTAAACACATCTCAATCACAGACAGGGTGCTGAAGAATCTGGCTCTACCATGTGAAAGAAATTTCTGTGCCATGTGCCATGTGAACTTTGGACAAGCAAGTGCAAACAATAAAACCTCTGCACCAAAGTCTAGTACTCCTATCACCTTTTCAGCAGTGCTTTTCCAAGCCTCTAGCAAGACAAAAACAGAGTAAGGGAATAAAAAAAAAAGATTACTTCTTAGGCAATATCCACACTATTCCCATCCAATTAATAACCTAGGACCCTAATCTTAAATCAGCAAAAAAACACATTAAAATGTATTATTAATTAAAAATCTTCATAATTCAAGGATAGCTTTCATATCATGTTATAAAATATGAGATTAAGGCATTCCTGTAACTATCCTCCAAAATTTTATTAATTTTTTGGATTATCATGTAATAATACAAACTCTTAACAAATTTACTCTGCCTCATTAAAGTTAATATATGTACATGTTATATATAATTATATATATAATGGTATATACAATACATAATTATTTACATAATTATGTATATATATAAATTCTCCTCTTGGCATATAATGGTTAATAAATTTCTTATTTTTTAAATTAATAAAAAGTGGTCCTCTATTTTAAGGAATATGAAGACATAGAACATACGTTCTTAAAAAAAATCACTTATTGATTAATTGCTTACCCACATGGCATATAAAGAATGGTGATTTAATCAAATAATTTACCTCCCGGTACAGATGAGAGATTCACTTAAATATTACAACTCTAAAAAGGTTATTTTGATCACTGAGATTTGGTTTGGAGGTTTCTGCTAGAGGCTCAAAAACACTGCTGAAAACGTAAGATGCGAGCTAAATATCTGGCAGGTAATGCTGAGGTAATATGCCTGGGAATTATGACCCACAACTAAATTACATGAGTAAGGTACGAAGAGTAAAGCTAACTAAATAACACACACAATTCATAAATTCTGATACAGTTTTCTAACAGTAACACCTAAACCTTTTCTTTTAAACCATGATCAACCTAGATGTCTCCCATACCAAGGCAGGTTCTTCAACACGAGAAGCCTCCCACAGTGCTACAACAATGAGGAAAGTGGTAATGTGGACCTGAAGGGCCTCAACTTCCTTCAGGAAAGGCACTTACCAATCAGGGAATAATTTAAGTCTGGGGAGACAGTGATTTGCCACTTTCCATAAGCACTATTTCAAAAGGGAGTTACTTCAAAAGGGAGTATTCCAGATTACACCATCTAATTTTCCAATTACAAGTCTCATAATGGTTCTTTATTTCATTTCAGTAAGGGATGTCTAACATTGAGATTTATATTTCGGGCAACATTGCTATGACAACAAAAAGGGAAAACGATTCCTGAGATTTTAACTGATGTTACTGGTTTTACAGACTATCCAGTTATTTTTCTGAATGAAGTTTTAGAACATTCCTCTATTGGAAAATTATTTCATGTATAGACTAAGTTTCAAGTAAAAATATGCATCTATGATCACCTCAAGTACAACCTGGCTGAAAATACGTAATGACACAGAAAGCAAAGAACAACAGCATTTGGAAAAAACAAATGTGCAAAAAGAGCACTTATAACTGTTACAACCTACACTGACTGGTTTTCAGTAAAATCCAATGGAAATTAAATCCACTTAGTATCACACATAAAATAAATATTAGGATTATTTAAATACATCTCCTATGTACAACAAGAGGGTGAAAGTTCTCTCCAGGGAGGCTCATTAGTTATTATGTAGCCTGTCCAGATTTCTGAAGGTGCCCCAGAGTCGGCTAAACTCCTGCCACACAAACCAACACAGGTAATGCAATTTTCCTTTCTCAGTACTGAAAACATGAAAGTGATATTACAGGTCAAACTACTAACCCATACAGCACATCAGCCCCACCAGCTTTGCGTTCCAGTCTTGATCATTCCTCATGAGCTGCCCCATCATTCTGAGAGTAATGTGTCCAATAGTTCCCTAAATTTTCCGCACAAACTCTGATGTGTCAGAGCCCTGTTAACTTTCTATGTAGAAAGAAAAACACTGACTAGACACTCCCACTTGCAAGCTGAAAACTAGTCAACTCCCCCTTTTAAACAAACACTAGCAAAGCCAGCCTCCTGCACTATTTTGCATACGATATATACAACTATTACTAAAAAAAAACTAAGTTATCTTTCTCCTTTTAATTTTAAGCTGTTCATACAAGTCCCTTAAAAAGACAGTTTTGATTTCCTAACTTTTTTTGCAACAAGGCAAACCAATAGGATGTTACATTTCACTGCTGAACTAGCTCATCACATTCTCTAACACCCCAGGCAGAATTCCCCTGGAATAAAAAACAACACCCAGCCTAACTTGTTTAACTCATCCCTGATATTCACGCTATGAAGGTAATTTAGAAAGCTCAACTTTATATGCTAGACATATATCCTTCAGGGGGAATTCCACCACCAAGTATTTATGTACATTTCACAAAAATTTTCACTTCAATCACAATTCTTTGGGCTGGATGATACCTCTTCATTTTAAAGATATAAAAAACAAGATTTGGGGAGATTAAGAAACCAGCTTAATATTCCACAACCTACGTGGGATCTTTAATCTGATTCTAAAACCCACTTTTTTCTATGTCATCAAACAATAGAACCTCTAATAGAATAATGCAGGAAAAACAAGGGGTCTCCAATTTATGAGATCTTCGCTTGTGAGCATGAATGAAAAAATGTCAAGAAATGAGAACCCCTGGGGTGTCTGGCTGGTCCTGAGTTTGAGCCTCATGCTGGGTGTAGAGATTAAATGAATGAATGAATGAATGAATGAATGAATGAATAAATAAATAAATAAATAAATAAATAAATAAATAAAATTTTAAAAGGAAGGGAGAGAGGGAAGAAAGGGGAACCCCTGTTCTAAAGAAGCAACAGACCAAGCACCTTCAGTTCTCCTATGTTTGTCTGAAACATGAGACAAACAGACCTCCCTGAATAGAAACTGTATGAACTATAACTTCAAAATGACAAACAACAACAAAAAGATCACTAGTTATTTTCAGCTACAGGGAACCAGCAAATTCGATTATGCCAAGGGAAAAGACCCTGCTAGATTAATAGTTGCCAATATGCTTTGGGAAATATCCACATATGATCTTTAACTCTATTCTAAATACACCATATATCAACTTCTGCAGAGAAGTTTAAAGTATCTGCTCAGTAAGTATCCTTGGCTTCCTTTCTCTCCCTTTCTAATTGTCTTTGTTTTATCAGAGCCCCTGCCCCACCACAGAATAGCCTTGAGTTTACCCATTTCACTGAAGGAGGGTTATAACAGTAGCAAACAACCTGGGAGCACTTACTATTTGCCAGGTATTGTTCTCAGCAACATACATACAACACACATATACTGCATGTTATCCTCACAACAATCCTGTGAGATCATGTCCATTTACAAAAGAAGAAACAGAAGCACTGAGAGGTCAAACAACTTGCCCAGGGTCATACAGCTACTAAGGTGGGGGGAAGGAAGAGGATGCAGTTTGTAAGAGTATATTCAGTATTATAAATTTCATACTTAGAAAACAAAATGCTAACTTCTTAATAAGTTAACAACAAAAAGTAAAAAGTGAGGCTTGGACAAATCTTCAGTGGTGAGGATACACAAAAGATGGAATTCACCTTCTGTGGACGAGTCATTCTCAAGAATACAGGAAGGCTAATTGCAATGCTTTACCAAGAGGTCACATCAGAATTTAGGGCAAGCATGAGATTTCCGTTTTATTAATAAGGTTCATATGTGAATTTCAAAAGACTGGACAACACTTTGCAAAAGGCTCTATCTTAAAAAAAAAAAAAAGATGATGAATTGTTGGAGCCATGTGGAAAAAAGATAGGGGTGGGAGAGAATAAGGGGATGGATCTGGTCGCTTTCCCCACCACTGCCCAGAAATAGCTCTGTAGTACAATCCAGTAAAAATAGCAAGGGAAAACCTCTAAGATTTCTATCATTATAGAAGGAAAACTGGCTGGAAGAAATAGTTGGGATTAGTGAAAAGACCAGCTCCTGAGACAATGCCAACTGATGAGCAGGGAGCTGGTAAGAATGGATCAGACCTGATGCACAGCACCACCCCTCTCTCTCCCCCTGCCCAGTCCCCCCTCTGGCCACCTGTGAGCTGGCAGCCTGTACCCAATCACCACCTAGGGGCTCTGCCCTTCATCGTAGCAACAAATCCCTTGCCCACCTGATATGATGCTCACATACAGTGGCCCTAGCCAACATCATCTGTAGGTTGTAGGTGTAATGGTAAGAGCAAGGGAGTCCTTGCTCCTATTTTAGTTGAAAAATCTTACCAATTATTCCCACAGAAATATCATTATGGTTTATTTCTATAAATATAGAGCTACAACTAATCTAACTTTCCCCCACTGATCCATGTGACCCAATTCTGTGGGACTACAGACCTAGCGGAAGATACTTAACATCTCTGAGCCTTCAACGCAGCATCTAGCCCCTGTCCCTGTTTTGTTAAAAGCAGGATTCTTACTAGGAAAATTCCACCAAAATCATGCCATTAAATTATCATTAAAAAAAATCAGCGGAGCACTGGGTGTTATGAACAAACAATGAATCATGGAACACTGCATCAAAAACTAATGATGTAATATATGGTGATTAACATAACAATAAAAAAATTAAAAAAAAAATCAGCAACACACCTGAGAACTCCATGGGTGAAAGTATATCAATGTTATTTCCCAGTAATTTCTTAGCTTAGTCACTACTGCAAAGGCCCATATACTTCAAGCCTATACCTGATCTCCTAATCAGGAGTATTGTTCTGTCTCTGTTGTAATTACTTTTGGTAACAGGAGATTCTCAGACTGTTGCATGATACAAGAAATACTTTAAGACTATAGTTGAGACAGTGTCTCCTCTTTCATTTTCAGGTTCAATTACTCACAGCTTAAAAAGAATTCTTCCTCCTCTACAAGAAATGACAGGATAAAAAAAAATTCTAGGGTTGCCCCTTTCTTATTACTAGCTTTTATCAATTTAAACCCCCAATGTTGATGAATCTCAGCTTTTGTTTTTTGTGATTATTATTTGTTAACATCTGAATCTAAATAAAATTGACATTACTTTCTGTTACAGTCCCTCCTTGCTGAGAGCATAACCAGTCTACTGCTTCTGTGCTAGACAGTAAGTATGGTTAAAAACCATTTAAAACAGAGTTATTGGCATATCTTCATAAAGAAGCTCTTTACATTTTCAAAATCCTTAATCCTTCTGCCAAGAAGATGAATATAGCTTAAAAAGGAGATATTATTTCAAGATAAGCATGGAACTGACAACGCATCTCAAACACATAGCTATAATAAAATCTTCAGACTTACACTATCTGGCAGTACATGAAGAAATTATACAATATTAGAAATAAGAATGAGGAAAAAAATTTAAGGTTTTATTTTTTAAGTAATGGGGGCTCAAACTTACAGCCCCAAGATCAAAAGATATGCTCTACCTACTGAGCCAGCCAGGTGCCCTGAGAATGAAAGAATTTTTTAAACAAATGAAACCATTAGGAGAAAATACAGGAAATTGTGTTTTAAAAATAGTTGGAAGAGTGTTTCAAAACAAATTACAAAACCTCTAAAAAACACGAACATATAAAGGCAGACAAAAATTTTTTTTAAGGCAGACAAATCTGGGGCACCTGGGTGGCTCAGTCAGTTAAGGAGCTGACTTTCGACTCTGGCTCAGGTCATACGTGATCTCAGGTTCATGGGATTGAGCCCCATGTCAGGCTCGACACTGGGCATAGAGCCTACTCGGGATTCTCTCTCTCTCTCTCTCTCTGCCCCTCTCCCCACATCCCACACCCCACCCCCACTAATGTGTGCTCATGCTCTCTCTCTCTCTCTCAAAATTAATTAATAAAGGCAGACAAATTTGACAAAATACTGATGTAACAGTGATGCTATAAATGAAGTTAAACATAAAGCATGACTAACTGAAAGAAAATATATGCTACATAGATAATACACACTAAAACATCCAAAATATAACTCCTATTAATCAGTAGGAAAAAAGACAGCCCCTTCCCAATTACAAATGATTTGAATATAACAAGTCTACAAGTCAAAAAGAAGGAATGCAAAATGGCCAACAAAGACATGGGGAAATACGTCACCCGTCTTACAGAATATCAGTAATGTAAACCTTGCACATAGTGACATGAAAAAGGTTCTAAGATATATAGTTAAGTGAAAAAATAATAATAATAATATATAATAAAAGATGTGTGTCAGACTGGAAAGAAGTTTCATCAGAAGAGGATAGAAGCTGGAAGGAGTGGGGATCAAGGTGATATAATGCATATTTCATGCTTCATATGTCTGTACTGAGTGTTTGAATCTCTTACAAGGAAGATGCCTTTGTGTGTTACGTGAATAATAACTGTTGAGAAAAAAGGTGTCTCACGTACTTTTATTCATTTATATATTCAGTACTCTGACGGACTTTATAGAAGACACAGAAAAAAGACTAAGTCACAGGTCAGAGTACCCCCACTCAGGTCTGAAGACAGAGCTAAACACTTCAGTTGCGGCTAGGCTGCTTTTAGGCTGCTGGCTGCAGGAGGGAACGAAGCGCAGGGGAGAGAGGGGAAGGGCGAGGGGAGTGGAAAGAGGAGTAAGAGGCAGGGAGGAGGGGACATTCAGCTGGTGACACCCTTTCAGGGGCTGACTGCCCGGGCTGGGATCCACAATGACGAGGCTGTAGAAAGTCTCTGAAAGGAGAACTGATAACTGAGAATATATTCAGAAATTATCCTGCTCGGAGGGTTTGCAGTTTAATAGCCACAGGACAAAATACAGTCATGGTTCTGGCTCTCCTCTGTCGGGAATCCAGAAGCAGGCCAAGATAGAATGTGCTAAGTAAGCTGAGGCAGAGATGATGCAGAACAATAGAGCCATCAATCTCTCCACACAAACGCTTTTTTGGATAGCTCCTCCCCTGCTGCCACCACTCCCCACAATCAATGATCAGGTCTGGTACTTTCCTGCCACCACAGGGGCTGTGTGGCTGAGGATCCGCAGTAGAGGTGGCTGGGGACAAAAGAAGTACTTACTGGATTCTGCTCTGAAGAATTGGCTGGTATCTGTCCTCACAACTGGCCAAGAACTGCAATATAAAACACCTAAAATCTGATTTTAGCCTACTTTTCCAACGGAGCACACTAAAAACACATGAACATGAAGAACCTTCTAATTGCAGTTACACTGCTACAACATCTAAGCACTGTTTATGATCTAGCTGCTGTCCTTCTGAGTCACTGTTAAGGGTAGAAAGTTTCTGTAATTCTTTATCTGTGTTCAACAACTTAAAGAAATTACAGTTCTTTTAGGGTTTTCAATCTTTGCCTTTCCTTCCGATTCAGAGGTCTGGTTAAGAATATATACTAAAGACCATAGTTATTACATACAAGTTGATGAAAACAAAGTAAATAAACATTGTTTCCACACTATTTATATATGAGATAAATCTACCAAGATTATGAGTACCTGAGATCATGTGGGGTTTTAAAGTCTTTAGTTTTGAAAACTTTTACAACCATAACTACCATATGGAAGGAAAACAGAACCACTCACTTTAAAATCCAAATCAATCCAAGTTAACCCAAAAATTAAGACCTCCAATAGCTCAGAGAAAAATATAAACGACAAATTATAATGAATGCTTATTGTGTTCTCAGATTTCTTTCAAATTGTATGACTTGTTGGTTTCTGAAAGAATATTTCCTCTTTCCCTTATTTTCTGTTCCAATACCTTAATTAGATAATATACATTTATGTAAGTTTAGTAAGTAATCAGGTGCCTTTAGACTTTAAAACATAAAAAAATAAAATAAAAGGAATTTCCCTCTATATAGTTCACTCTCTATGTGCTCCATTTGGTAGGCTATGAAGGTAGCTGTGGGAAGAAGAGAGAACACACTTAGGAGTTGAGGCAAGGGTAAAGGGACCTACACAAATATGAGTCCAGATCCTGGCATCAACACCAGTGAACAATTTCAGCTTGGGAAAATGATTTAACTTCTGTTAACTCAAGTTACTTCATCTGTAAAACTGAATAACCATCACCAGGTACCTTACTAGATACCTAATCCATATATTAATATAAGCACTAAGTAAGATGATGGTAATATAAATATGATACAGTTGACCTCAACAAATACTACTGGCTTCCTAATCATTTTAATTCAATTAGCAAATACGTATTAAGCACCTACAACAAATGTCAAGTGTCAAACTCATGTCAAAGTTACTATGCTGTACACTACAGGACTTCACATCATCTCACAAATACTACTGTATTTATGTATCATGACCTTCATTTTACTCATTAAAAATAAATAAATTTCAAAGGATTTAATCTGGCCTAAGGTTTCTCCCAGCAAGGAAGCAGCAGAGCTGGAATTTGACCCAGAATTTCTAATGCCCTTCCTACTTTGCACTAGTAGGAATAAGACACAGGGTGACTCAAACCCATATACTCTCCAGAATCAAGGAACCTAGGAAAAGACATAAGATAAATAGGTGCCTTAATTTCTTATCATACCAATTCCAGAAAAAGGAAAACCAAAGTAAAATGTCCTCAGCTACCGAGAAAACTATCCCTTTTTCAGTAAACTGCATAAAATCTCTCTATATGGTAAACTAGAAAAAGAGAGAAAAATCCTTAATTCTTGTCAACGTGATATAGTAAATCAATACCAGGGACAAAAATAAGAACTTGGGAGTTCTTGTCTCTCTCTGGTAATAGACTGTGGGTTATTGCACAATAGAACATTCTTACTCTGTTTACCTTGAATATAATCAGTCTTTCTTGGTAAGTATTGACTGGTACCATGAATCTGTCACAGTGGCCCAAGGAACAAAATCAAAAGTAACTTAATACATGGTCTAATATTCATCTAACAAATTTCATTCTTCATGAAAGAGAGTGACCTAGAATTCTTTTTCTTTAACAGAGGTATAATTGACATCTAGAAGTCTTAATAACTTCTTTCACACAGTTGTGATCTCTTTTACTTTGACCAAGGATTTGAGTATTTTTTCAGGTTGCAAGGCTACATGTCTCAAGCTGAAGGAAACTACAGGGTGATTCATAAGCACAGTACCTTTCACTCCTCTAATACAAGGCCAGTCATGGAGTGAGCCAACAGCAGGGATAGAGTAGGAAACACCCAAGACAACCACTCTGAACCACTGGAAAAAAAATTCAACCTGGGCTCGTTTTACAATGAGGTTACCTCCCACCCAAAGTTTCATATTTAAATGTAGTTTACAGCTTGTGGGGCAACTGCTTCAGGGACAGCATCACTGTCCATGTGCCACTGGGCTTCAGAAGCCACATGGCAGGTGACCTCACTTCATCCCAGCAGCCACACCCACACGTGCTGATGAGCAAAAGGAAAGACACACAGAGTAATAAGTGTCTGGAGCGCCAGGAGACTTCTCCCTGAGGCTTCACTGCTCTCAGGGCGAAAAGCTCCTCAAACTTGTTTTAGTCAGAGATGCACTCTCCCAAGCAGAGCCTACCCAGAATGCAACGGGTGAAACAGATGGGGATGAAAGGGCTCTGACGCACGTGAGAGGAGAAAAGAGCTTCTCCCTAAGCTACTCCCTAGAACGTTGCCTTTCCAGGCCTCAACTTTCTACAGAACTCATGTCTTGTCCACCTGCTTTTTTCCCCTTTAACACAAAAGGAAATCCTGAAGAACTGGCTACTCTCCTCAGACATCCTTCCAGGCATTTTTAAAAGAATCTACGCACCTTTATTTTCTCCTATTACGACAGTGGTCTCAAACTTTCACGTGACCCTCCTACCTATCCTCATAAGAAAGTAACATGTCACACTCCAAGTCCTTTAAAACAAAAGAAAAAAAGAAGATATATGCCAGAAAAGAATAGTGCAGTTTTTTAGTTTGTTTCCACACTTATTAGTGAGTAGATAAACGATATAATGAAGATTAGGGCTGGTAGAACAAAGAGGAGAAACTGAGTATTAAGGACATGCCGATAATAACAGATGCATTTAAGGAAGTTTGCTAATAGCTAATTCTGTGTGGTAAAAATCGGCATCCTGAGGTAGTGCTGATGGGAAACCTCTAGTGGGAATTTGGCAATACTCGTAAAGAAGCTTTTAAAATGTTTATAATATTCATGTGTCCAGACATAGTAAATATAATGTTTGACATCTCTATAATACTGTGTGTCAGGCCCCGTCCCACACATTTTATATCTTCATAGTGGAGGCCTGTTATTATTCTTAATTTACAGATGAGGAAACTGAGGCACTGGGAAGTAATCTGTTCAGGGTCAGAAACTGGGATTCAAACCAAGGCAGTCAGCTGCCCAGCCCACACTCATAACTCCTGATGCTGCATTGTCTCTGGAATATAGTCTATAAAAACACCAAAATTCAGACAACTTCTATAAGAAAATATTCATGTCAACATTAAATACAATTATTGTCTGATAATAAACTCAATATTTATCAAGGGATTATTAATTACCTATTAAGAGAAAAAATGTGAAAGAATCTAAATATCCAAGGACAGAAAGATGATCAAGTCAGTTATGGTACAGTCACAAAATGATTATGCATTCATTTAATAAATACCTAAGAGTTTCAGTGAAAATAGAGCTACCGTATGACCCAGCAATTACACTACTGGGTATTTACCCCAAAGATACAAATGTAGTAATCCAAAGGGGTACGTGCACCCCGATGTTTAGAGTGGCAATGTCCATAATAGCTAAACTATGGACAGAGCCCAGATGTCCATCGACAGATGAATGGATAATGAAGATGTGGTGTACACACACACACACACACACACACACACACACACACACACATTGGAATATTATGCAGCCATCAAATATCTTTCTTCCTAGAAACATTGCCAAAGGCAAGGGAAGCCAGGGCAAAAATGAACTATTGGGATTTCATCAAGATAAAAAGCTTTTGCACAGCAAAAGAAACAGTCCACAAAACCAAAAGACAACCGACAGAATGGGAGAAAATATTTGCAAATGACATATCAGATAAAGGGCTAGTATCCAAAATCTATAAAGAACTTATCAAACTCAACACCCAAAGAACAAATAATCCAATCAAGAAATGGGCAGACGACATGAACAGACATTTTTCCAAAGAAGACATCCAAATGGCCAACAGACACATGACAAAGTGCTCAACATCGCTCGGCATCAGGGAAATCCAAATCAAAACCTCAATGGGATACCACCTCACACCAGTCCGAATGGCTAAAATTAACAAGTCAGGAAACGACAGATGTTGGCGGGGATGCGGAGAAAGGGGAACCCTCCTACACTGTTGGTGGGAATACAAGCTGATGGGCAGCCACTCTGGAAAACAGTATAGAGGTTCCTCAAAAAGTTGAAAATAGAGCTACCATATGACCCAGCAATTGCACTACTGGGTATTTACCCCAAAGATACAAATGTAGGGACCCGAAGGGGTACATGCACCCCGATGTTTATAGCGGCAATGTCCACAATAGCCAAACTATGGAAAGAGCCAAGATGTCCATCGACAGATGAATGGATAAAGAAGATGTGGTGTATATACACAATGGAATATTATGCAGCCATAAAAAGGAATGAGATCTTGCCTTTTGCAACGACATGGATGGAACTGGAGGGTATTATGCTGAGCGAAATGAGTCAATCAGAGAAAGACATACTGATATGAGGAATTCTTAATCTCAGGAAACGAACTGAATGTTACTGGAGTGGTGGGGGATGGGAGGGATGGGGTGGCTGGGTGATAGACAATGGGGAGGGTATGTGCTATGGTGAGCACTGTGAATTGTGTAAGACTGTTGAATCACAGACCCGTACCTCTGAAACAAATAATACATCATATGTTAAAAAAAAAAAAAAAAGAAGAAGAAGATATCAGGAAGGGAGAAATGAAGGGAGGAAATCGGAGGGGGAGATGAACCATGAGAGACTATGGACTCTGAGAAACAAACTGAGGGTTCTAGAGGGGAGGGGGTTGGGGGAATGGGTTAGCCTGGTGATGGGTATTAAAGAGGGCACGTTCTGCATGGAGCACTGGGTGTTGTACGCAAACAATGAATCATGGAACACTACATCAAAAATTAATGATGTAACGTATGGTGATTAACATAACATAATAAAAAAAGTTTCAGTGACATGAAAATACCTATTACAACATCAATATTTTCTTCTAATTTTTTCAAGAAATATTTATATATAATTTTTTTTACAATTGAAAGGGTGGGTTGCACAGCGGGCATTCTTGTGAGATTTTTGTTTTTAAAACCCCTCAATTTGTACAAAAATGTTTTTAAATGTCTTATGCCTTACCTTTCCTGACTGCTACTGGTATCATTTTGAACAGGGGTAGCTAACTCTGAACTACCAGACTCAGGCAGCCATTTAAAATACTGAGGAATTTTCCCCAAGAGAAAAGCTACCAAGTTCCCTCAGAGAACAGGGCACCACCATGTGGGCCCATTAGCTATAAACCAACTGAGCATTCAGCAACCTCTGCCTGGCTATTTAAATGAACTTTGTAAACTAAAATTTATTTCAATAATGAAGTATTTGCAAGGCCCCTAAGGCCAGAGGTGTGACTCAGGGATCTGCTCCAGTTCGAACTTATTCCAAAAGAAAAGGTGGAGGGAGGGCATTGAGAAACTGTTAGTTTAAACTTCAGGGGCACCTGGGTGGCTCAGCTAGTTGCACTCTTGATTTCGGCTCAGGTCATGATCCCATGGTCCTTGGGATGGAGCCCAGAGTCTGGTTCTGTGCTTAGCAGGGAGTCGGCTTGTCCCTCTCCCTCTGCTCCTCCCCTGCTCGCTCATACTCTCTTTCTCAAATAAATAAATAAGTCTTAAAAAATAAAATAAAATAAACTTCAGACATCACCTGTTACCTAATGACTAAAAGACAAACCACTAAAAATATACACAATCTCCATTTTTTTAAATATACAAATCTCTGTAACTAAATGAGTAATGGCTCGAATTGTATCTCCTAAAAAGATTAGATTTACATGCCCCTACGTATTAAACATCTCAGTGGGGCCCCTACTATTTCCAAACCCAATCCTTTTTTTTTTTTTTTTAATGAGCCAAGCTTTTTCAGAAGGTAGCAGTCCGTTAATTCAACAAGCATCTCTTGAGAACCAACTAAGTGCCAGGCGAGTGCTAAACACGGGCAAATACAAAATGGAATGAGTCATACAGCTTGCCTCAGTCCAGTTGGGGAAGAGACTGTGAAGCCAAACTGCAAAACTTCGTGATAAGCGACGACAGAACTGTGCGAAAGGAGCTTAGCCGATTTTTTTTTAATCGAGGTTTAACTAACAAAATAAAACAAGTAAATGCTAACTGTTCACTTCAAAGAGTTTTGACAGTTGTTTGCATCCTATACCCAGCACCCAAAACAAGTTATATAACATTTCCAGTCCCTTGCGGTCCTCTGCGATCCATCCTCACACCCCCCCACCCAAGCAATCTGATTTCTATCACTACTGATTAGTTTTGCTTATTCTAAAATTTCACTTAAAATAGATTCTATTTGAGTCTAGCTTCTTTCTCACACTATTTGTTTTTTAGATTCCTCCATGTTGTGGCATGGATCAATGATTTGTTCCTTGTGATTACTGAGGGGTATTTCATTAACTGGATGTTTATTCATTCACCTGCTGATGGTTGTTGGACACTTTCCAATATAATAAGCAATTTATGCTACTATGAGTAAAGCTGAGCTTAATGTTTTGTTTCATCTCTTTGATTTATATTTGTGTGTGTTTTTAGTGTGGGGGAAGGAAAGGTGGAGAGTATAAGAAAGAATAAATAGGGTATGCAAAGAAAATAGATAAGGGAAGAAGGCAAAATTAGGAGAGAATTAAAGATGACGAGGCCTGGACAAGGCACACAGAAGAATTATGGGTGGTTAAGCCAAAATAAAAGGACTGTAGAGATATGCCACACTAAGGAATGGGGGACTCCATCAGCAATGCAACAGAGAAGAGGAAACAGAACTCTGAAATGGCTATGCAGAAGTGTTTAGCTTACGACTTCACTGAGGCAATTCAGAGCTCATCAACTTTGAAGGGAGAAAGACCTGGCCTCAAATCCCCACTGTTGTACTAACTCTGTGGGCAGGAGCAAGTTAGTAAAACTCCTTAAGATTTATTTTCTTCATCTGTAAAATGGAGAAAATACCAGCCATTTCAAAGACTTGTAGAGAGGCTAGAAAAAAAAATGAAAATTATGCAACTAAGAGAATGCTCAGGATAAAATGGTAGCTCCTCCTAATGCTGTTTGATGGATTTAAATGCATTCATCTCAAACATTTACTGGAATCTAAGTGATGGCAACATCAGAAGCATCCTTGATGGTTTCTGTTAATCATACTACTTCAGTGACTGCAGATTTTTCAAGGAGATCTCCGGTAACCTTTTTTTTGTTTTGTTTTTAAAGATTTATTTATTTATTTATTTTAGAAAGAGAGAGCATGAGCTGGAGGGGCAAAGGGAGAGGGAAAGAATCACAAGCAGACTCTGTGCTAAGCACCGAGCCTGATCTCACAACCCTGAAATCATGACCTGAGCCGAAACTAAGAGTCAGATGCCCAACCAACCCTGAAATCATGACCTGAGCCGAAACTAAGAGTCAGATGCACTACCCAGGTGTCTCTCCCATAACCCATTTTTGAATTAAGTTAACCAATTTTCTCAGGACAAGATTTGTAAGGGAGATAAGAAAAGAGTGAGCACACACTAACAAAATGAGGTTTGGAAGTAACAGAACATGTATCATGGCCACACGTTCAACTAGATACATGTTCATAGGTTATTGCTACCCTAAAGAAAAAAGTTTGATTATCCAGTTATAGTAATGATGCAATAGCATAGCCCATTATATGCCCATAGCTCCAAAATGCACCCAGGGGCAAAGAAGATAGTAATGCTTCTTAAAACAGAACTTTCTGTTTACATGAACCATTTCAGAAATCCACTTAATACTACTGATAATGAAATTTTCCATTATAAAAGAAAGAAGACTTTCTTTCAGCAATGGGGATGAGAAAGAAGCTAAAGTATTACACAGTGGTATGGGCCACTCCAACTGACTTCTGGTGAAAGCAAGCATTACAACTTTTATGAAGTGAAACTTTTTAAAGGAAATTAATTCAGCAAAAGAAATATGTAACCTTTTTGCAGATGACCTTTTAAAACGTGTAAGCAAAATACACTGACATACACACTAAAGGTAAATTTTTATCTGACTTTGCACAATTTTTTTTTAATTCTATTTCTGCGGATGGGGTCTGCATGACACATTCCTTTTAGAGTCTGTGCTCTTAACTGAGAGATCCAGACTTAATTTACTTTAACATGTTTTCTACCAGAGGGCCTTGAAAATACGTGTGCTCAATGGATTCTGAATATACACCATCTCCTTTATCACTGGTTTCACTCTCCTGGCAGCCTCATGAATATTTATTAACTAACTGTATGTGAAATCTGAGATGGCTTAATTATAGTAACTGAAGATACAGCCCTTGTTCACCAAAATCAAAATGTCACATATATTAGTTCTGAATTCAAACAAACTGAGACATGAATATTTTAGTGTAATAAAAGAAATGACATCATAGTTCCAAGAAAAATTTCTAAGACTTAAAAATATTTTCTAACAGTCAAACTACACATGGATAAGGCATTTAAATAAATTAAAACACATGTTCTTTATTTCGTAAGTCCTGGATAATTTCAGCTAATTACAAGTTATTCAGAGGTTAGGTACTTTCCAGAATCAGAAATGGATCAGACAGGAAATAAGATTATAAAGTACATATAATTGGATTATCTTTTCTATTTTACTGGCTTATAGTAATGCCAACCAATGCTTATCTTTTTCAGCTCCAAAGTGTGCCCCAGGGCTATAGAAAATACCCAAAAGGGCATGAAATATATAAGAAATAGAACTGCTAAAAGAAACACATGATATAAGGATATTGTGGGGTATGACATAAGTATATGAAATATAGTTTCTGCCATCAAAGCATCTCAAATCTGTGGCGCCTGGGTAGCCCCAGGCAGTTGGGTGTCTGACTCTTGGTTTCGGCTCAAGTGGTGATCTCAGGGGTGTGAGATCGAGCCCCATATCAGGCTCCACGCTGAGTGCAGAGCCTGCTTGAGATTCTCTCTCCCTCTCCGTCTGACCCCTCTGCTTGTGTTCTCACTCTCTCTCTAAAATAAATGGGTAAATCTTAAAAAAAAAGTCATTTAAATTTAACAGAGGAAATAAAACAAAAAACAGATATTTGACACAAAATGGGAAGCTTTATTGACCACATGTAGAATGCAAACGGAGGACCAGGGTCATCTTGAGTACTCATGACAGTCTTGTGGACTTGGAGGAGGAGCTGCACACACTTGGTAGAAGGAACAATAGCAGAAGTACACAAATGGGAATGGGCATAACGTGAGATGAGGAAACCAGTATTCATAAAATCACACTGCATTCCAGAGTCTGCAGAGTGCTTTCACATAATCATCCCACTTTATTTCACATATATTTGTGAGGAAGATACTTATTCACATTTAAAGATGAAAAACCTAAGGCACTAGTAGATGAGAGTGATTTATTCAACATCACTTAGCTGGTAACTAGAACTTGAACACAGGTCTTTGGATTACAAAGTCCCATATTCCTGCTAAACACTACCAGCAAAGAGACTGATTTCAATGATGTCAAATTTGAGAAGACTAAAATTTTCACACACCTTAAAAGCAAGCGTAGTAGGATAACATTTCAAAAATGATGTAATTACTCATACGTCCTCTTTTGCCTTTTGACATAATGTGTTCATCAGCCTAAGAAAAAAAAAGATTACAGAAATGCTACCAAAGAAAATGAATAATCATTTCTGACTTGCAAAACAGGATCATTCAGCAACACTACATAACTTTGCTAGCCATGCCACAGATTTATCTAAAGAGAGTTTGGCAAACTGCTTTATTCCTTTCCCCCATCCCTACCTCCTTTTAATCAGGGACCTCACAGAATTCTCCTCCAGCATGGAAAAGATAGCCCCCTTCCAACTGTAACAGCAAAGCCACAGGACTAGCTAAAAGGAATATTATGATACAGGGATATGTGGGATATGAAACAGGTATATTGTGGGAGAGAGATAAAGTCAAGCGGCTGGACCAATTTCTACTGCCCAGGCTTTGGCCCTGAGAGAAAGAGGTGCGTTCAGTAAAGAGTGACGTGGAAGGCAGAGGGGGCTCTCGGCCCTACTCTGCATTGGGTGCCCTGTGAAGGGGGCCATGCTTGGTTCTACTTGGAACAGACCCGACACAGAAGTCCCTGTGAGTCTGGCTGGGGCACTGGCCAGAGGGATCATCCTAGCAAGGAGAAAGGGCTTTGCAGCAAGGGCTGGAGAGCAGATCATGTGAGCCAGGAACAACTGAGCATCCCAGCCAGACTTCAGACAGTTTGTAGCACCAGCAGAACCAAGATGAAGTCAAGCAAATGCTGGGCATGGCCTAAGCCACAAGAATGGGCCCCACATTGACTGGCTGCCGACTTGGAAATCAGTGATGCCAGGTATCAGGGAGGAAAGAGGCATCACCCAGGCGGCAGAGGTACTAAAAAAGGAAGATAAAGAACGCTAGTAAGTGAGAGTATCTTGTTTCCCCAGAAAAGTAAGGTTGCAGAAGCCACATCTCTAGTTCTAGATGCCCAGAGAAAAAGAAGAGAAAGAGGCTACCTACCAGGACTAAGCATTTTTATCCAGGAGAGTCAGAACAACAGAAAGACTGTTCAAATTACCACATCAGACTAAGCTTTAAAACAGAGTCAACTCTAGTAATTTTTTCAAGTAATCAGAAAAGGTAGAACTCATGAAGACACCCAGAGCAGTTACAAAATTAAAGAAAATCTTTTCTTTGCATTTCCAAGCTTAATCATGAATCATGTCTTTCAACCCTACCACAACAGGGCAGAAAAGCTGCTTTATACAGAGCACAACAAAGAGTCACGGTATTTTCTCAAGAGAGGTATTAAGACAAAAGCTCTATAGGCAACTGTATGTGGTACAGGGATGAATCACTGCCTCACAACTAGTTTGGCCTTGTACAAGAAATGGCTAAAATATTCAGACTATTTCAATTCTAAAACAAAGGGGAAAAATCCCTTCTTGGTCAGGGAGGAACTACACCTTTAGAAAAGTGGAACTTCAAACAATGCAATTTTGGACTCCAAAAAATGGTGACAGACAACCCTGTTATGTCTACACTAGAAATGCGATTGTTCTTTTTCAGCAAAGGCTTTGAGAATTTAAGCTAAAACAGTGACCGTCTGTACATGGCCATGTGCAGTCTGCTAATAAACATCAGATGTCCCTACAAACCCAAGTGTTTATAATAATAAGGAAGGAATGGATGAAAGTTGTATGTGAACACAGATGTCAGTCAAGACATTCTTATACTCACTGTGCATTTTCTATGTTGCAACATTTACTGTGGCCCAAGTTCTGGTAAACCAAACGGTTCTTTTCAAATTCACAGTGTGGAGCAGAGACTGTTGATGACTCTCACCATAATCCCTAGTAAGAGAAATCCTGATTTTGATGGGGTCACATGGTTGCCTAGAATAAGAAATACACCTCCCCAGTTTTACTTTCAGCAAGCATGGCCAAATGACAAAACTCTGGTCAATGAAGTCAAAGCAGAAGTATCTTGTGGCCACTTTTAGGAATCTTCTATGAAAGACATGTGGTGAGCCCCTTATCCCTTCTTCGCTCTTTCTTCCTATCTACTGGCTAGGAAGCCAACCTGATGGATAAAGTTCATGCAGTCATCTTGCACCACAAGGCAGCACCCTAAGTCTGCTCCAGGAACAAGGTAAAGGCAAAGGGAGTCTTAAGTTGCTGGCGATGGTGGTATTCATGAGCATTGGGATTAATGAGCATTAAGGAGACCGAGCTTAGCCAGCCCTGCAGTGCCTCCTGCTATTGTACTTCCTTTACATGAGAGAGAAGTAAACTTCATTCTAAGTGTTGTTTTAATTTGCAAAATAGGATTATTATTAAGCTGATTCTAATCCTAATAAACCTAACCTAAACTAACCTGTTTTCCAGCAAACCTGCTGCTGAGAGTTCTTTTAAAAAGAAAATTTCCTAGAAGACAAATAGATGGCATTTATAAATTACAAAGTAACGAATTAGGTCTAATCAGGGATAACATATATGTATCCTTCTCTCTTAAACAAATGGATGCCCTCATTTTTAGCTAGATGCATGGTCAGTGGAAATAAATACTACGTCTCCCAGTCTTCCATGAGTTAGATGTGGCCATGCTCTGGCTAAGTTCTGGCCGAAGAGATGTGAGCAGAAGTGACTGGGCTACTTCTGGGGAGTACCCTTAAAGAGAAAGGCACTGCCTTTCTCTGTACTTCCTCTGTCCAGATGTCTGGAATGCAGACGTGGTGGCCAAACATCTCAGAATGCTGTGGTCACAATCTAGAATGGCAAAGCAACGTGACCGAAGGAACCCTGTTATGTGGCTGTGTTATATGGATGTGTACAAACCACTCCAAAACTTAACTATGTAAGTTAAGTTTTCACCATTTCATTAAACTCATGAATTCTATGGATCAGAAATCCAAACCCAGTACAAGGGGACATCTTGTCTCTGTTCCACAATGTCTGAGCCTCAGCTGGTAAGACTCAACACATAAATTGGCTGACAGTTGGGAGGCTAGAATCATCTGGCAGCATCTTCACGTCTGCTGGCTGATGCTCCCTGTTCCTCTGGGGCAGTCAGCCAGATCACTCACAGGTAACCTCTACTCTGGTCTTACAGAATAGTGACCTCGGGATAGTCAAATTGCCTTTGTAGTAATTCAGGGCTCCAAAAGCAAGTATTCCAGAGGACAAGCCAGAAGCTCTATCAGCTTCCCTGACCTGACTTTGGGAAGTTATGTAGCATCACTAACTCCACATTCTACTGGTTACAAGTGAGTCAACCATCCAACGAGAATCAAGATGAGAAGACAAAGACTCCACAACCTTTCGATGGGAAAAGCAGCTAAGAAACTAAACACATTTTAAAACCACCACTGTCTGTGACCCTGAGCATCATACTAGTCCAGGCCACCTCATGTTGCTGAGCTGCATACCATCCTGGACTCTCCACCTCTAGACTGTTACCTAAGTGGACATAAAAGTGATCATTTTTAAGCCATTGTTACTGTGGATCTCTGCAGTAAATTTTTAAGAGAATACTATGTACCCCAATATTTAGAAATACATCATCAAACACAAGTAGCAATAATGTCTATCTATATAACTACTGGAATGGCCCTGTAGTTATAATTTATTTTATATTATCAGCTGTTGGCATATTTTCTTCAGTCAATATTATTAGTGAATATCAGAAACCCCTAATACACTACAATCCTTTTGTCATTTGCATGCTGCCAATTTCCCTTCCTGGTTTGGTGCATTGTGGGTTTCTGAGCCCAGACAATAAAGATGCTGACATAGTCAAGAAACTGTAGCCTAAAAGACAATGAGTTCCAGATGCACTCTGCAAATGTGACTGAATAGGCCCTAAAGCCTCTCGTATCACAGCTACTCCCCCAAAGACCCTACTCTAGACCAAGTAAAGCACTCCTTCTACCTACCTTTCTTGTCATGCATTTATAACTAAGCAAAGAGGAGCTCTGGAGAATCTAACAGTTTTACAGGATCATTTCATATTCTAATCATTTACTGGATACAGCATTATCCTTTTTTATAGATAGGATTTCCACCTCCTCAAATCCACTCAAAACAAAGCATATAAAATGATCACTGGTTCCTTCATTCCCCTCAAAACAAAAAGGAAATAAACTTTGAGAGCATTCTAATTAATAAAAAACTGCAATTCTTATTTCAAAATACATTTAAAACCACATATTATTTTGAAATATGTATCTAGAAGAAAAACATTTTAATATCAAAATCTATGAATGTAGAATTCAGAAAAATAAAGTCTTTTGAAACAGATTAAGTTAAAATCAAGTCCCACAACTTACCAGCTGTGTGACCTCAGGGAAGTTACTTACCCTCCCTGAGCCTCAGTCACAAAGGTCTATAAAGTGTAGCCAACTGCCGAGAAATGCCACAAGGATTAAACACAGTACCTGGCACAAAGCAGATATTCAGTGTGTGTTAGATCCACTTCGATTCAAAGACGATTAACTCACTAAATGACCATGCATACCACCTAGTGTCTCCACAGCTTCCTTTCCAGCTCACAAAATATTCTGTCTCACTTCCAAAAAGCAGTATAAGACCATGCTAGGGCTTCAATGAACAGAGAATAGAGAACATTTACCCAAAGAGAAAAACCACAGGTTCCCTTTGCTAGAATGGCACTATGACTAGAGCATTTCATGCACTGCTCTTGCTGGATGACAAAGACTTATATCCCCAAGAGAAGGAGGACAGATTTGTATTCTCTATACAGGCTTTGTCTGTCCAGCACAGGCAGGACTAACAGAATGCTGTTGCATCTGCACACGGGCATGGTCCCTGGCGGGTCCGTGTCAGGGCTGTTGACCGGAGCAGACCAGGGACAGCATGGCAGCCAGGCAATGCTAGCAGTGTTTTTTCCAACAGGGCTTGGGGTTCATCTTTCTCACAGGTTTCCACCTATATTTAGCAAGTGATATTAAGAGTTGTGTTTGTTCTTGGGGCGCCTGGGTGGCTCAGTCGTTAAGCCTTCGGCTCAGGTCATGGTCCCAGGATCGAGCCCCACATGGGGCTCCCTGCTCAGCGGGAAGCCTGCTTCTCCCTCTCCCACTCCCCCTGCTTGTGTTCCCTCTCTTGCTGTGTCTCTCTCTGTCAAATAAATAAACAAAATCTTTTAAAAAAAAAAAGAGTTGTGTTTGTTCTTTACAAAACATAAGTCTATTACCTATTTAAAGGAGACCTCACCTGCAACATGGATCCCTATCTATATATTTAGCTGCCTAGGAAAGGTCCGAACATCACTTTTTCAGAGAAACTTACATTACAGAAAAATTCTAAAAAGATACTGAGAAGAGTATAATAAAGTGCCATATATCCATCACAGACCTTAAACAATCATCAACACACAGACAGCCTTGATCTATCTATATCCATCTGTATATCTATAACCCTCTCTTTCCTGCCATGGATTATTTTGCAGTAACTCTCAGACAGTATATATGTCATCCATGAATATTTCAGCATGTGCCTCAAACAGTAAAATCTTCCTTAATATCATGAAATAAAGAGTTCATATTTCCCCAAGAATCTGTTAATTTCTTTTCGACTTATTTGATGTAGGATCTCAATGAGTTAAATACGTTGCAGCTGCTGGGGCACCCAGGTGGCTCAGTTGGTTAAGTGGCCCACTCTTGGTTTTGGCTCAGGTCATGATCTCAGGGTCCTGGGATCAAGCCCTGCGTCAGGCTCCCTGCTCAGTGGGGAGTCTCCTTCTCCCTCTGCCTCGGCCGCTCTGGCTGCTTGTGTTCTCTCCCTCTCTTTCTCAAATAAATAAATAAAATCTTAAAAAAAAAAAAAAAAGAAGAAGAAAGAAAGAAAGAAAGCATTTCATGGCTATTTATCTAAATGGCTCAACCAGAAAAGCTACCATCACTGGCTTTGAATCTCTACAGTAGAAAAGATTAAGGAAAAGATGACAATAAGGAAGCCAGAAGCCACTGCAAGAGAGGTCACACTAGCCCCAGCCAGCCTTCTGGCTCGGTATCTAGAAGGAAGTGGAAAATGACTAAAGACTATAGCCTTGAATATTCCTTTCAGTTGTGATAGAATGGGTTCAAAAGGAACTTTATTCTAACAGAAAAACAAATGAATAGTAATTCAGAAACTTTAAACATAAAAACTTTAAATGAAAATGCACCACATAGATACTCTGAATGCAAGCATAGCTAGCAGAAATAGAATTCAAATATAGATTAATCCAAATATAGATTACTTATCTACTAGGTAAATAAATGCCAGTATAATACAAACTACAACTACCTTTTTAAGGAAAAAAAAGAATCAATTATAATGATTCAAGATGACTAATGAAATCACAAGATGGTTCTCCTACAAACAGGGAGCAACACATCAGATGTTATCCGTCTATCAGGCCCTTCCTGGATCCCTGGTCTTTCCATCACATCAACAGTCTTTCACTGAAGGACCAACCCTTATAAGAAGCCACAGTGATAATAGCTGAGTCTTGAGAACCAATCTGCTGCCTTTTCTATAGAAAACAAAGGTAGAAGAATAAAGACAGAGCCAGTTACACAAGATCACATATTAGAGGATTCCATTTATGTGAAATGTCCACAAAAGGCAAATCTATAAGGACAGAAAGTATATTAGGGATTGCCTAAGGCTAGGGCAGATGGGGACAATAGGAAGTGACTGCTAAGGGGTACAGGGTTTCTTTTCAGGGTGATAAAAATACTCTAAATTTGATTATGGTAATGATTGCACAATTCTGTGAATATTTTATTTTTTTAAAGATTTTATTTATTTATTTGACAGAGAGAAAGACAGCGAGAGAGGGAACACAAGCAGGGGGAGAGGGAAAGAGAGAAGCAGGCTTCCCGCCGAGGAGGGAGCCTGATGTAGGGCTCGATCCCAGGACCCTGAGATCATGACCTGAGGTGAAGGCAGTTGCTTAACCAACTGAGCCACCCAGGCGCCCCTTCTGTGAATATTCTAAAAACCACTTTAAATGGGTGAATTTTATGGTATGTGAATTATATCTCAATTTAAAAAAAGAACTAGGGGATTGTTAATTCCCTACAAACATGTTTCTTACAGAAATTAAGATACAGAATAATCATGGTTAAAATGAGATTTTTGACTATAGAAAGATGACACTTGCAAATAAGACTGCAGAAAAAGGACTTATTGATGAGTTCAGTACATATAGGAAAGCCAACTCTGTCCTAATTTCTTATATAGAAAAAGTAACAGACTCTTATTTTTAAAACATGATAAGGGTGCCTGGGTGGCTCAGTGGGTTGAGTGTATGACTCTTGATTTTGGCTCAGGTCAGGATCTCTGGTCATGGGATTGAGCCCCATATCAGGCTCCACACTCAGCTCAGAGTCTGCTTGAGAGTCTCTCTCTCCCTCTCCCTCTACCCCTACCCCCATTCATGCTTGAAATAAATAAATAAATACATAAATACATAAATAATAAAGAAATAAATAATTTTTAAAAATTAAAAAAATAAAACACAAGGACAGTAACATTCCCTAAATTCAAGTAAAACCCATTATAATTGATGAAGATATACAACCATTATATATTACAAACCTACTTATAGATATATTTGCGATTATTTTAAACTTGTTCTGAAAAAACTTTAGACTTATGAAAAAGTTACAAAAATAATACAAAGAATTCCCATATACTCTTTCATTCACATTCTCCAAATTTTAAGATCTTTCCTCTAACATTAGCAACACACTTTTCCTGCCTAAAAGGATGTAACAGAGAAGCAAAAATTTTTTAAAAGAAATACTCTGGGAGCGCCTGGGTGGCTCAGTCAGTTGAAAGGCCAACTCTTGATTTTGGCTCAGGTCATGATCTCAGGGTCATGGGATCAAGCCCCACATTGGGCTCCACACTGGGATTCTCTCTCTCCCTCCCCTCACTTGCTCACTCTCTAAACAAACAAACAAATAAAATCTAAAAAAAAGAAATATTACATTTCCATAAATTCCAATCTTTCTTGGAGGCAGGGGGAGATGAAGTAGTTGACCTTAATGCCAACAAACTTTCAACAGCTTCTCCCTGGCCAATTACTAAATGGGAATTCTAACTGAACATGTAGCTGTAAGATATTGATCAGAAGATGCCTTGGAAGTAGGTATTGCAATCTAGGGAATTAAATCTCATGGTAGCCTTAAAGGCAGGAGTCTAGGGCAAATATAATACTTTCTTGTATTCATAATCACCCTGGCACCAAATGCCTTTAACCATGCAATATATAAGTATATAAAAGCAACATGCTATCCTGCTTTAACTTACACAACGTTATATGCCAATTTTATCACAATAAAGCTGGAAAAAAACCATTTGTGCAATTTTTAAAAGGTACAGATGCCTAGGCTTCACCCTTAAAGACTCATATACATCTGAGTTGGGGTCTTCACATGTTAACCCCAGGTTAAAACTTATGAAAAAAAAAATAAGCTTGAGCTCTTACAACTGTGCTTAAACTTCTTTCTGACAACTCAGAAAAGGATTAATCAGGTTTTCACTCAATGACACATCAAATCAAGAAATCAGATCTTCCACCAAAATCACCTTTTACCCAATAATTATATACAGAATCTTGACTTATGAACATGAACATAGCTTTTGCTTTCAGTACTCCTGAGCTATTATTTATTTAATGCACCTTATAGCTGAGCATCCAAAACCACAAAAGTAATCTCTGTTAGTTAAGTAAGTAAGTAAGGCAGTTAGTATTCTGCCTATTCATGGCCAAATGTCACCCTGATGTCTATAGTGTAGAAATTTTAAAACAGACTCACATAACCTGAAAGTAAAACAGGGCTTTGGAAACATGTTGTGTGGCCTGCCTACCTTCTCCTGCCCCAGCAGAGCAGACTTTAAAACCTGCTCCTCCAGACTCCAGCACCAGAGCTGCTACCTGCAAACCTTGAATACGCTTATCTCCACTCAGAGTTCACACTGTATCCTTTCCATCTCCCTCTCCTGATTATACTTCTTTAAAGACAGGAATCCTGCCTTAACTCCTCTGTTCCCCTTCCTTCAGTGTCATTCATAGTTTCATTTAAGAGACCAGCAATAATAATAGTAATAGGAATAATAATTATAATAATGGTCATGCAATAAATGTCTGTTTAACAAAGCACTGTAATAGAGGGGCGCCTGGGTGTTCAGTCAGTTAAGCATCTGACTCCTGATTTCGGCTCCGGTCATGGTCAGGGTCGTGAGATCCAGCCCTGCATTGGCTCTTCACTGGGTGTGGAGCTGGTTAAAATTCTCTCTCTTTCCATCTATCCCTCCTCCACTACCACTCATGCATGTGTGTGCATGTGCTCACTCTCTCTCTCTCAAAAACTAAGATAAAATAATTTTTAAAAAACCATTGTAAAAAGGGGTGTCTGGGTGGTGCAGTTAGTTAAGCCTCTGACTCTTGGTTTTGGTTCAGGTCGTGAGATCCAGCCCCACCTCAGGCTCTGTGCTCAGTGTGGAGTCTGCTTGAGATTCTCTCTCTCTCTCTCTCTCACCCCCCCGCCCCTCCCCCAGCATGTGCTCACATGCACTCACGCTCTCTCTCTAAAATTAAATATTTTTAAAATAAAAAAAAATTTCTTAAAACACTGTAAAACAGTTGCACAACTATTTTCTCTTACGTCTTTTTTTTTAAAAACTCTTACATATTTTTAGGTCAAACCAAAAAAAAAAAGTTGATTTCTTTTTCTTGATTAGTTTATTGTATTCATTCAAAAAGCACTTATTTTGGGGCGCCCGGGTGGCTCAGATGGTTAAGCATCTGCCTTCGGCTCAGGTCATGATCCCAGAGTTCTGGAATCGAGCCCCTCACTGGGCTCCCTCTCAGCGGGGAATCTGCTTCTCCCTCTCCCTCTGCCTCTCCCCCTGCTTCTGCTCTCTCACTCTCTCTGTTAAATAAATTTAAAAAATCTTAAAAAAAACATTTATTTTAACACCCCCTGTGCACTGTATCATGGTTAAAACAAATTAATGAAAATAACACCTTTAGAGAAAGTAGTTCCCCCTTGTATATCCTTAGGGATTTGGCATCTATGGCCATTATGTTCTAATTTTCCCCTTACATATGCCAGGCATACTCACATAAGCATTAATTCATGCCTCATCTTTCTGATCATTTGCCTAATATGTAAAAGTGCTTCTTCTCTCTGCCTGAATCAAGTCAACATGTCCTAGCTTTTCTCTATGATTAATTAATTAATTAAGAAAGAAAAGAAAGAAAGAAAGAGAGGGAGGGAGAGAGAGAAAGCAAAGGGTTCATCTTGTAAACTACCATTGACCTCCAGAAATACTGGTCCAATCTAACAAGGAACTCCAATGCTTCATCACCTATATTTTTTTGCCTTCAAGAATATGTACTCAGATTAAGTATACAGTTAACTGAAGGTTTGGAAATACTTTTGTTATCTAACATGGAAGCTCCCCTCTTATATAGCTGAACACCACAAATATATAGGTTAATGATAATCGAACCTAACAACAGTTACAGTTGAAAAAGTCTCCAGCCAAAATCTAACTACCCGTTCCTGCGTTCCCCTCCTAATAAACAAAACCTTTTGCCAGCATGTGTGCATGTGTGTGCACATGCCACACACACGGTCCTAGATGCTTTGAGAAAGAGACCTGTGTGGTTGGTCCACTTCTACCTGGGCAGGGGCCTCTGTGAACATCGCTGCCCAGTTTTCCTGCGCTCTCCAGTGGCTAAACTGAAAAATGTAAGTCACCAACCAGCAAAGCAACAAGCACAGTTTCCAAGACTATTTTTGGTCAAACCACTTTAACAGCAAACAACATTTGCTGTTCTGTTTGGCTGGCAGCCTTTTCTTCAACCTCCTTTGGTCAGTGTCAATATTCTTAACTTCTAGTGTCCCATTCACATGCTGGTTGGCCTTAGATGTTCCATCTGCACTAGCGGCCTGAGACCCACCCCCCCAAGCTGCAAGGTCAGGTCCCTGTTTACAAGTCCAGCTACTCACTACTCATGGTACTATATGGGAACAATGACCTTGTTTCATTTATCTCTGTATTCCCAGCAACGAGCACACTGCCTAGAAGAGAGAGGAAATTTAAATATTTATGTAAAGAAAAAAGAAACTTAGGAAAGGAAGAAGTTAGGAAGGGTGTGAAAAAGGAGGTTGTCAAAGGACCCAGCAAATCTGCCCATGATTGCCTGCCATTAGCTGGCTCTATGAGCATGGACAGCTTATTCACTGGGACCAGTTTCATCACCTATAAGATTACTGGACTACAGTCTGTGACCTCTAAGACTCTGTGACCTGTACATTCTACTATTTTATTATCTTATACAAATGCTCATCATGCTAGTGAAGGTCACCACAAGAAATACCCATTTTCAATGAGATTTTTAAAAGCAAAGCTTTTACCTCCTTTACTACTTTCACATCTCTGTAGATGTCATTTCCCCCTAACTTTGTGTTTTAAAATATTTTTAGTTTCACCATAGGCTGGACATGGAAATCAATAATTTAGAACTTGTATTATCTTCAAGTTATGAATTTTGTAAGAATTACAGTAGACTATTTATAGAATTGTGGTAAGAAGTCGCTGCAGGAACATGTTAGGTAGGAACTAGAACTACCAACAAAAGGAACGAATTCTGACCAACCATTTGGTAGGAATAACATAGGAAACATATGCGTGCCAGGACATCATAAAGGGGAAGGTTACAGAGTAAAGGTACATGCATAAGTCAAGATAGGCAAGACCATCTCAGGTTTGAGTCTTGAGGCAGAGGTAATGAGAGGCAGCAGAAACCCATCTGCTCAGAGAGTGGGAATGTGGGGATGGTGGAGAAGTATGAATTACAACATCTGACAGAGAGCTTGAGGCCCGCCAGGCAGACCCAAGTTAAAGAATTACTACTGTTGGGGCGCCTGGGTGGCTCAGTCAGTTAAGCGTCTGCCTTCGGCCCAGGTCATGATCCCAGGGTCCAAACTCAGCGGAGAGTCTTTTTCTCCTTTTCCCTCTGCCCCTTCCCTGGCTCATGCTCATGTACTCTCTCTCTCTCTCAAATAAATAAATAAAATCTTTCAAAAAAAAAAAAGAATTACTAGTGTCTGGGAGAAGCCTCTAAGGATTTGAGCGAGACTTCAATTCTTGGTCCCTGCCAACTACTAGCAGTAAACTTCCCAGGAATGGAACCACGACAGCCTCCTCTTCAACCTTTCTAAGCAAGAAAAAAAAAGCCATTGGTTCCTTCAAAAACCACTTACGCTCTAAACATTCTAAAAACACCTGAATAACACTTCCTCTCAAGACTTGGCAAGTCTGATTTGGGGTTCACTGTGTTTACATGAACTGAGTGGAACTATTTGTCCTACTCAACTATGCACATGCACAACTTAGCATTCTTACACTACAATTTCATGGGATCAAAACCCCAATCCATCTTTGCTAACTATGACAGTTGAATCTCAATTCCCTAAGATACACTAACCGAATTATGGCTGCACATCTTGTTAAAACTTACCTGCCTGAATTTTAAGTCAAAAACAACTTAATACAATTTGTATGATAAAGTAGGAAAAGCATTTTCTTCTAAAAGTGCATGGCTATCATTATCCCCATGATTCATGACATGTTCACATCACAAATGTCACTCGTTCACTGACAATGTCTCTTACAATCATCCTTTCAACAAACGTTTATTGAGCACCTACTACATGCCAGGTACCAACCAGGCCGGGTACTGGGATACCAAGGTGGGTAAAAGAGATCTATCTGGCTTTGAAATCTTGACTGTCACACTGCTTAGGAAGACAACATCGCCAGCTTTCCAAAGCTTGCAGTCTCTCATCTCAGACACAGAAGGCCTTTCCCCACAACTCTTATAGTACCTTTAACAGTCCAGATTATACAGGGAAATCCCAATTCTCTTAGTCAAGAAACACAAGTGGACTGTTTGTGTTTTAGAAATCTAGAGTCAGTGGTTTTTCTTCTATTTTGACTTGGCTGATGCCCTTAAGCAACTCATAAGTATCACAGTAAGCAAAACCTCTGAGTACCACCACAAGCAGCTGCCCCTTGTCAGGAATCAATAAATTTCTCAAACACTATCTTGGTTTGGTTTGAATTTTGACTTCACCTTATAAGTTCCCACGTTTAAGGATCAGGTAAGATCAAACGGATGGGCACCTAGCATCCTTTCACACAACTAATGCCCTATCACCAAATCATACTTTCATTCATTCATTGTTGAAAATATTTACTAAAAACCTGCTATATGTTATGAGCTGGAGACACAAAGAGCCCTGTCATTTGGAACTAAATTCCAGCAGAAAAAGAGAGACAATGAGCAATGCCAATAAACATAACAAGTAAGTGAGTATATCTCAGATGGTAAAAGTGATGATGGCTATGAACCAAGTAGAGCAGGTCAAGAGAGATTAAGAGTGTACAGGGTCAGAGGGAAGAGGAGAGCAAGTTCAGGTTCAAAAAATGACCCTTGAGTCCTCACTGGGAAGATGACACTTACATAAACCTTGAAAGGGAAAGAGTCAGCCAGGCAGATATCTGGGAGAATGACATTCAAGGCAGAGGCAATGGCCACTGCTAAGGTCCTATGCTGGGGTGTGCCTGGTGCATTCAAGTAAGATCAAGGAGGCTACTGTGTCTAGAAGGAAGAGACTGAGGGGGAAGAGCATTAAGAGATGAGGTCAGAGAGGTAACAGAAGAGTTGGGTCCTGAAGAACCGTGAAAGTCATTTCAAGGACCTTCAATATGACTCCTACTGAAATGAGAAGCCCCCTGAGAGGGATTCTGGAAGAAGAACAACAGATCTGACTTATGTTTTAAAAGGTCCCTACAGCTTTTATACTGGGGGAAAAAAGATTCCCAAGACACAGTATTCACCAAGTGCTTATTCCTGAGGTATAAAAAATTAATCCCATCCAGAATAGCCAGCACAACACTGAAGAATAGCCAAGTCAGAGGACTGACATCACTCAACTTCGAGATTTACTACAAAGCTACAGTAATCAAGACAGTGTGGTACTGGCAAAAGAACAGACAAAGAGATCAATGGAAAAGAATAGAGAGCCCAGAAATAGAACAACACAAATATAGCCAAATGATCTTTGACAAAGAAGCAAAGGCAATTCAACAGAGAAAGGATAATCTTTTCAACAAATGGTGCTGGAACAACTGGACATTCACATGTAAAACAAAATGAATCTAGGCACAGACCTTTCACAGAAACTAACTCAAAATGGATCATGGACGGAAATGCAAAATATACAACTATAAAATTTCTACAAGATAACACAGAAAAATATCTAGGTGACCTTGTATTTGATGACTTTTTAAATACAACAGCAATAACACAACCCTCAAAGAGAAGTGATAAATTGGACTTCATTAAAATTAAAAACCTCTGCTCTGCAACAGACACTGCTCAGGAAATGAAAACACAATCCAGAGATCAAGAGAAAATACTTGCAGAACACAGATCTGAAAAAGGACTACTATCCAAACTATACAAAGAACACTTAAAACTCAACAATAAGAAAACAACCTAATGGAAAAGTGGGTGAAAGACCTGAACAGACACCTCATCAAAGAAGATAAACAAATGGAAACTAAGCATATGAAAAGATGTTCCACATTATATGTCATTAGGGAAATGCACCCTGAAAACAACAACGATGCCTAAATGGCTAAAATCCAAACCAGTTGACAACATCAAATGCTGACAAGGATGTGGAGCAAGAGAAACTTTCATTCATCACTGACAGGAGTGCAAAATAGTACAGCCACTCTGGAAGTCAGTTCAGCAGTTTCTTACAAAGCTAAACACTGTCTTACCATCCAATCCATTAACGCCCTCATAGATATTTACTCAAATGAACTGAAAACTTATGTCCACACAACAATCTGCAAATAGATGTTTATGGCAGCTTTTATTCATAACTGACAAAAACTGGAAGCAACTAAGATGTCCTTTAATAGATGTACATTCATACAATGGAATAGTCAGCAATAATTAAAAATGGGTTAAGAGGGTATAAGTTTACTTTTTAATTTTTTAAATGTTAACAAAAAATAAAGAAAAACAAATTATGAGCATTAAGCCACAAAAGGATACGGAACCTTAATAGCATACTGCTAAGCAAAAGAAGATAGTCTGAAAAGGCTATATACTGTATGAGTCCAAGTATTAGACACTTTGGAAAAGGCAAAACTGCAGTGACAGAAAAGATCAGTAGTTTCCAGGGGGCACAGGGAAGGGAGGAAGAGAGGGATAACCAAGTGGATCAGAGTATTTTTAGGGCAGTGAAATTCATCAGTATGGTACTGTAAAGGTACTTATTAAACATTATGCATTTGTCAAAAACCAAATAACTGTACACCTCATGCACAACTGTACAACCCTACAGTTTAACTATGGATTTTAGTTAATAATAATGTATCAGTGTTGGTTCATCAATTATAATCAATGTACCACACTAAAGCAAAATGTTAATTTAACAAGAAGAGAAACTAAGAGAGAAGGGGTATATGGGAACTCTTTGTATTTTATGCCCAATATTTTGTAAACTTAAAACTGTTCTAAATGTCTATTAATAAAAAATTTTTTCTTATCCTCAAATTCCTTACTGTCATTACTTTATTATACATATTCCTGACCACTTCCAAAATAGAGTTAAGATGACACATGGAAAAAGGACAGTACGAGTAGAAATAAAATATCAAAAACCATAAGTAAGCAATACAACTATACCAAAAATTTAAGCTAGGGCTACTCTTCAATATTCCTTTGCTTACTTCCCTCCATCAAATTCCATTATATTCTCTCATTGCCCCACAAATCTGCCCTTCGTAGCACCTACTCCAATTATAATTTTACAGATATCATTTCATCAATATCTGCCCTCATATTAGATTCCACATAAACAGATAAAGAAGGCTAGAAATGCAAGAGTAACCAGGCAGCTATAAATTTGATAAGTAAACTGAGGTTCAGAGAAGTTAAATAATGAAAGGTCCCAATTTAAAAATGCCATAGCCAGGATTTCAAAACCTGACTGTCTGACTTCAAGGCCTCATGGTCTTGGCATTACACCATAAAGTCTGATATAATTTTTGTACTGTACGTTATCTTCAGGCTGTCAAATGTAGTGATTCAATAACATAACTCAGTGATTCAGTTGGAAATCTGCCTAACTTACGAAAAGATCACAATTGCTCCCTAATTGCAAACCCTGTTTATAGATTAAAACCCAGAGTGAGATTCCTATTTCACTCTATACATCTTCCCAGAGGTGGGGGATCAGGTCCACTGCTGATTGAACATAACTCTGCCATGCTCACTTTGAGTCCTGCAAGGTAATAAGGGTTTCAAAAGATGAACTAGAGTCTTCCCCAGACTTGTTTTTGCTACACCCTCACCATGTGACTCACAGTAAAACCTGCTGCCTTTAAAAATGTAAACAAATACCAGCCAGGAAACTAAATTATCGAGGCGTAAGGTAGGAGTTGGAGAAAGGGAAAGCTCTATTTATAAAAGTATCTCTTCTGGACAATTTATACACAGGTCTTAGAGCTACCACATCCCAAAATAGCTTATCATTTAAAATAACTCTGACCATACACTTATCAGGAGATATCTTAACTACATTCCTGTTGGATAATAGAATCTCTTCAAAAGGGAAAAGAAGAATTATAAACATTACCTAAGAAAACTGGGTATTACTTTAGAAGTTCATAAATTCTTTTACACAGGGTGCCCAATTTAGGGTAATGCTAATCCTCACACTGGTATGTAACTAAAATTGTCTGCAAAGAGCAGTTGTCCAACTGACATTCTGGCTCTGTCTGTAATGTAATAGTCAAAGAATGTGGTGTCATTTAAGGAAACACTATAATTTTCTGTATTGAATCTAGAGTATTAAAATGTTTATAAACCATTAAACAATAAAAATTATTACTTCTAACAATTCTCAATGTACAAATAATCACAAAATAAGTACAAAAACCTGGGTCAAAACAGGAAGGTATATGTTTTGGTTTGGGGTATTTATGGGCAAAATGCTAAGATTCCATTTTCCTAACCAAAAAATTAGAAATATCTGTATACTGTTTGCCATGAACACAAACTGCACATACCAATCACACTTACAGGACACAACTACAACAAGTAAATAGGAGTCATTAATAATTTAGGTCATAGTTCCCTTTAAGAAAACCTGATAATACTTGTGGAATTTCTTCCAAATGCACACAGTACGTGTACATGAAGGCAAAATTTTACCTACAAAGGTAGGGAGTACCTAACTTTTAACCTCAGTTTAAAAACTTCTAATCTGGAGAAAAACCCCACTGCAAGATTGCTAGACTTGCATATGGCTTGTGAGACACTGGGACAGTGACTTCTCTGCAAAGTGTTAATACTGCAGGTGAGAAAAGAAAAGATCCATAGTGTTACTAACAAAATTCACTCTGAAAGAGAAACCACAATGGAAATAGTGAAGAGTTACACCCGACCTTGTGGCGTCCAGTCTGTTTTAAACATTAAGACTGAGTAACACAAAGAAAGCTAATCTATCAAAATCTCAATTTTTATTTTTTTTTTAAAGATTTTATATATTTATTTGACAGAGAGAGTGAGAGAGCACAGTAGAGGGAACAGTAGAGGGAGAGGGAGAAGCAGGCTCCCCGCCAAGCAGGTAGCCCAATGTGGGGCTCGATCCCAGGACCCTGGGATCATGACCTGAGCCGAAGGCAGACGCTTAACCATCTGAGCCACCCAGGCACCCCAAAATCTCAATTTTTAAAGTAGATACAATTTTAGACTTTTTAAAGAGAATTTCTGTTATATAAGCACTTTATCATTTGGTAAAAACAAATGTCAAAGTTATGCGATAAAAAATACGAAGCAGGGGCACCTGGGTGGCTCAGTCAGTTAAGCCCCCAACTCTTGACTTCAGCTGAGGTCATAATCTCAGGATCATGAGATCAAGGGGCCATGTCAGGCTCCACACTCAGCGGAGAGTCTGCTGAAGATTCTCCCTCTCCCCTTGCCCCTCCCTCTGTGCTCTCTCTCTAAATAAATAAATCTTTTTTAAAAAATGCAGAGCAAATTTTCAATAGAACATCTGAATTATTTCATGTGATAGAAAGAATTAAAAATATGTAAGTTATTTATTAGCTGAACAAGGAGAATAAGTTTCTTAAACTGCAATGATACTCTCTGAACTAGAAGAGCACAGGGCAGGAGCCTGGGCGGCAGAAACAGCACTCCACTATGAATCAAGTATCTTCGATCTATTCCTTGAACTGCAACTGATTAGCCATGTGACTCTAATCAAGTCATTACCTTTCAGCATCTCAATTCTTAAAAAATCTGTAAAATTAAGGGAATTAACTATATGATCTTTAACAATCTTACTTATATTTACTCTAATTTTATAAGTGTATCCAAAGTAAACAATGAGAGTCAGGGCCAATTAGAACAGAACAATTAGAATTATGGACCGCCCTAAAATAACATTTCATGTATGAACTAGGTCCCTCAGAAAGGCTGGCCCACAAATAGTTAGGTCTCTCAGAGTCACTGTGGTAACCAGCCTCCAGGATGCCCCCCAGTAATCCACAGCTTCTGTTATTCACACCCTTATGTATCTCGTCTCGCACAGGGTCTTCTGTGTGAGCAACTGCATATGGCAGAAATGATATGTCACTTCCAAGATTGGTCATAAACAAAGGAGTCTTCCTCTTGGGTGCCCACTCTCTCCCCCTTGCTCTTGGGTCTCTGGCTCTGAGGAAAACAAGCTGCCAGGTTGTGAGCATGTTGTGGAGTCTGGCCAACAGCAAGCAAAGAACTGAAGCCAAAAAGTGCGTGAGAGAGCCTGGAAGCAGATTCTCTCTGCCCCCCACCCCCCAAAGCCCTGAGATGACTGTAACAGCTTGTCTGCCACCTAATGGGAGACCCTGGGCCAGAAACACCTGGCAAAGCCATTCCTAGATTCCTGACCCTCAGGAACTGTATGATAGTAACATTTGTTGTTTTAAACTACTAGGTTTTGGGGTAATCTGCTATAGAGCAATAGAAACTACTATAGTATTCTTTTATTTTTTGAGCCTCCTAGCTCTTATATGTGATGGGTCACCGGATTTATTTATTCTTCTTTCACCCTGTCTTTTATAAAATCAACCCCCACACATACACATTTTTCATTTCCTCTACAACCACCCAGATGTGGATCCCTTGTATCTTACTATTACAAATACCATGAAAGCCTATACATCTATACACGAAAGCCTACAGTTTATACAGCTCTGAGTCAGGGATCCCCCATTTGAATATATACAGGAGATATTCAGGCAGTGTCAATGATATAGTTAGAATGGACCAAGGATAAGGTAATAGGGATGTGGGAAATACCGGTGAATGTTAGGGTGTGTGAGCCTTCCTAAGGGGTCAGTCTTCCACTCAGCTCCTGCCAACTGTTGCCATCTGAGGATGTGGGCCCAGTGTTCAAAATGGCCTCTTCTAAAGAGGGGCCTGAACTCTGGATTTTTAAGTGAATTTTCCCAATTCTGAAATACCAATTTAAAAATTTTACTATAGTACGTGAGGAAAAAACATACCTATAATCGGGATTCAGCCTGTGAACCACCAATTTCCAACCTCTACTCTAGATTTACCTTTCTAGAATTTCTCTTTGATCTTGATTCCCCTGCTCAAAACCTCCAGTGGGTACACATGACCTATTTAACTGAGACCAAACTATTTAACCTGGCATTCACATACCTCTTCAATAAGACTGCCACTTACCTTTCCAGCCTTCTGGCTCTATTGAAACATATATTACAACAGACTAGCCTATCCAACACCCTCAGGAAAAGCCTTGTACTTCCCACTCATGATACTCCAGTCAATTGCGCCATCCACACTTTACCCACATCATAAAACCAAGCCAAATATCACTTCCTCTGGTGAAGCTGCACTTATCACTACACCATCCTCTAAAGTCCTGAAACAAGGAACTCTCAAGATGTCCATTTGCTTGTTAGTCATGTATCAGTTCAGTGACTCTTTTACTATGATTGAGAATATTTACTTAAACTTGATACATTTATTTAGCTTTCCAAACATTTATATTGTTCACTAACTATTCTGTAATACTCTATCTATGATACATTGAATTCAGTTCACTCAAAAACTGTAACAACAAGAAGCCATCATTTACTGTACTCTGTGCTCAAGATCATACAAAGGTGAGATATAATCCCTGACTTCAAGGAGCTTACAGATTCATGGGAAAGCAAGATGCAAACAGTTTCCATAGTACAGTGTGATAAGCAATGAGTGAAAGAAGAGGCAATGGTAACTGAGCTGTTCCACAAAGGAGAGAAAGAACTACAGGGAGTAGCTTACATCTGAGCTGGACTAGGAAGAATAAGTGGTTCACCAAAGTAAAGAACCTCTCTCGACCCTCTTTAGCCAACAGGGATCCTCTAAATGGCTCTGGTAGTCACTGTCAACCGTGCATAACTGCATTCACTGCCAACATAATTCACAACCAACATAATTTGAAGCTGCTTTGTTTACTTAACTTTAAATGTCTCACCTCTAAGCAGAAGTGTAGCCATCATAATTATGCATAGAATGGATGCCAATCAGTATTTCACTTATTAAGTGAAGACAGGCATAAAGTTTTATAAGATATGATTCCAAAATAGCAGCATTACTGTTAAAAACAGATGACAATGGGGCGCCTGGGTGGTGCAGTCAGTTAAGCGTCTGACTCTTGGTTTTGGCTCAGGTCATGATCCTGGGGTCATGAGATTGAACCCTGTGTCAGGCCCCACAGTCCGTGCAGAGTCTGCTTGAGACTCTCTCTCCTTCTTCCTCTGCCCCTCCCCCTTCCTCTCTCTAAAATAAATAAATAAATCTTTTAAAAAAATAGATGATAAAATATTTCAAAGGACCAGTACTCAGATCTTGGCTTCTAATATCAGTCTCTAATCAAAGGAAACAAGGCTTCTTGGAGAAATGGTTGATTCTAAGGCTAGGGCAAGGAACATACAAAATGAGCCTGGAACATCTTGTATGTCAGAAAAGTAAGGAAATGCTAAAAAAACAAAGCAACAGGTAGCATGTCAAAGACACACAGGAACCAGTCTGAAAGAGCTCCTAATGGCCAATGCTGGAATGATTTGAGCAACAAAACAAATAACATAATATCGGATTATAATCCAAAGTATAAAATAAATATCCACAAGTCCATACTGATATAAATGACTGAAGGAATAAAAGATAAATGAGGAAGAAGAGACAAATTTCCCTCATAGAACCCCAAACAATTGATGTAGACACTCCCCTCTCAAGGATATGAAGCTTAACTCCTGATCCCTTGAGTATGGGCTGCACTTAGTAATTTGCTTCCCAAGAACAGAGTATGGGAAGATGAGGGATGGAAGAAACCTGGCAAACACAACCTCAGGCAATCAAGGTTAACACCACAGTAAGTTATGTTGAAAGTGTGTGCCCTTGATTTCATGGGTTAAGAATGGCACTTCACTTCTGTGGTCCTTCTTACAAAAACCTGTAATTCCAATCTGACCATGAGAAAGACATCAGACAAACCCAAATTGAAGGACATTCTGCAAAATACCCAAACAGTACTCCTCAAACTGTCAAGGTCATCAAAAACACATAAAGACCAGAGGAAACTAAAGAAACAGGACAACTAAATGTAATGTGTTATCCTGGATGGGATCCTGGAATAGAAAAAGGATATTAAGGAGAAATATGTATATACTAACATAAGATGTTAACAACAGAGAAAACTGGGCACAAGGTATTCAGGAACTATTTATACTATCTTGCAACTTTCCCACAAATTAAAAACTTTAAAAAAGTTCTTTGAGGGGCGCCTGGGTGGCTCAGTCAGTTAAGCGTCTGCCTTTGGCTCAGGTCACGATCCCAGGGTCCTGGGATCGAGTCCCGCATCGGGCTCCCTGCTCGGCGGGGAGTCTGCTTCTGCCTCTCACTCTCCCCTCTGTGCTTTCCCTCTCTCAAATAAATAAATAAAATCTTTAAAAAAAAGTTCATTTAAATTTCTTAAAAATTTCAGAGGGGTTCCATATTTTGAAAAATGTTCTTAGTAAAAACAAGATGACTCTGGACCTAAGCTTTATACTAACAAAAATTTTTAAATAGATACTATACCTAAATTACTCATTTTTATTCTTTAAATCTTAAAAAAAATTCTTGCCCACCAAATTCTTGCCCTCCCTTATCACATGTAGGGATTTTATTGGGTATAGCATTACAAAACAAATCGTGTACTTACAATCCACAGTCAAATCAAGACTTGAAGGTCTTCAACATCCCAAGGAGAAAGTGAGTTTTGAGGAGAAAGACACTGTGACAGCTTGATTTGAAAATTTTAATAATCATAGTAGTAGAGTACGTATACCAATACTGTTTGGGCACCCTAGCAAAGCTCATTATGCCTTACAAATTAATTTACTAGAAATTAAGAATGAATATTGCTCATCTCTACACCGTGATGAAAATGCCTGTCTTTATTGCTGACTGTTCTTTACTTGGTAGTGGTTCCTAACATTTTACTTGAATTAACCCTGGTTTCTCTATGCAAATAATAAATGGCATGTAATTAAACTCAGAAACACAAGGAAGTAGAAATAAAGAAATACAAGATATTTATGTCCTAAGGAGATCCAACAAATTGAAAGCCCTGTTTCCCTGCCCAAACTCTGAGCCAATTGAGAAATGAGATAAAATGAATAAAAGAGGTAAGTTTTAAGAGAAATAATTTAGACTGATGGATAAGATAGGAGAAGAAGGCAAATAAAAGACCAAAATGTCACCTTTATTACCAATAAAACCTAAATTGGAGAACATTACTTACTACAGAGAAGGAGGTCGTGTCCAAACACAGAGCCCCATAATTAAACAGACTTGCTGACCCAGTCACAGGAAGTATGTTACCCTGGAGATGGGGCACTGTGTCCCCATAAAACTTACAGCATGGTGCAACAGGCTAAGCTATAGGCAGTTCATGAGAGACAGAGGAAGAAGTAGTGGGCCGTATATGCCCACTTTCTCATTTCAAACTCACCAATCAGATTAAATCACTTCTACTCCCCTGAAAAGGTGCAGGAAGGCATAAGTGCTACACTAACAGAATCTCCATCACAGGAATGGAGAACAGGCATTCCCCTCTCCACAAGAAAAGAATGAAATAACCAATGTTTATTTAGTTGTATCATAATAGGTACTATAAAAAATACTAAAAAATGCAAAAGAAAGCTCAACAAAATTTAAATATGCATATTCCTTGGCTTCATTATCCCATTGTTGTACATTTATTCTATATATGTATAAGCACAAAGCTTGAGTAAATCTAGGAAGTACTTGGATTTCAAGGAATTGGATTCCAAGGAACTGGGGAGACTCATTTAACTCTGTCTCCCTTAAGCAACACCATGTCTGAACACAAAAACAAAATCGTCCAGGGCAGTATCACTGTGCAGAGAACTGAGGCAGAAACATAACAACAAAAGGATTATAGATCTGAGAGCCTGCTGGAGCCCAAAGTCTTCCTTATTTTTTATTTTGTTCTTAGTTTCCTTACACTCGAAGGAAGCCAAGCAGCTATGGGCCCCTTCATCTATCTATATTCACGTATCAACATTATCATTCTATAACCCTATCACTGCATTACAGCTAACTCTCTGAGAAATCACCTTCTCATCCTTGGTACCCATCTCAGTAACTGTCATATATGAGTTAAAGTAAGTAAGTACATGTGCGTGTGCGTGTGCGTGTGCGTGTCTGTGTCAATTAATTTTGTAAAAACAAAACAAAACCAAACAAGAGTCTGCTTCCAGGACATTATCCATTTCCCCTTCCAAGACTTAGATTGTGACAAGATGTAGCCCTTATAACTTTCACATTCACCCCATTTTTTAAAGATCCTTTGCATTTCACAAATGCATGCTTGTTCTACTAGCAGATAGGAAACCTGACTTCTTCAGAATTTAACACTAATCCTGTCTGATCTTGTTGCATTGTTTAAGTTCCTGATCCATCCATAACAAGAGCCAAAGCCCTACTTGCTGATTTCTACATGTTTATCACCAAGCCCTGCAGTTCCTGATTATTCCTCCCCTTGAAACCAAGTCCCTAGCATTCCAGTCCTATATATTTTTAACCCAAGATGTACCTAAGAATAATGAAGTGTCCTATGCATTGACAGCAAAGGTCCATCAATAATGGGACAGAAAATCATTCACCCCTTGAAGGTGGGCCATGTGCTGGCCTTTTTAAAATTATACACTAGAGGGGGGGTAGGGGGATGGGTTAGCCTGGTGACGGGTATTAAGGAGGGCACATTCTGCGTGGAGCACTGGGTGTTATGCACAAACAATGACTCATGGAACACTTCATCAAAAACTAATGATGTAATGTATGGTGATTAACATAACAATAAAAAATAAAAAAATTATACACTAGAGGATCAGACAGCAATCACCGTAACCACAGATGACTGAGAAAATGGGTTCAGAAACATTTTATGGATATCAGAATATTCATGAGAAAATAGCCTAAATTCTCAACACCAGGGTCGGAGAGAATCCTGATTACTAGGAATCCTGCACTTCCTATGATCTTAGTCTACTACAATGGGAAATTAGTCCCCTGGAAAAGCAGAATCCAAGCTGATCACTAGGCAGAGTGCAATTCCCTGAAACCATGATTTGCTGCATAGTAAAAAAATATCTACTAATTTGTAGATTTTTATTTACTGAAACATTGAGTTTGGAATTACAAAATGCCATCACAGACTCTGAACAAAGACAGCAGCAGCAACTTAGTGCTTTATTGAGTTCCCATGTGCCAGGCAGTATTCCAAGCAATCTACATGTAATAACTCATTTCATCTCAGAGTAACTCTATGAAGTAGGTACAATTACTCCTCCCATTTCATAAATGAGGGATGTGAGGCACCAGTATCTTTAAGCTATCAGAGTATGAGATGGTACAATGGACTCTGCATCTGGGCATGTATAGTAAAACTTGCCTAAAGTAAATGTACCTGGAATGAACAATATTCTATCAAAAAAATTAAGTATGTGCCTACTTTCTATCATCTTTGCCTTTACTTCAGATGAGTAAAGTGATGCTCAGCAAGATATAGTAACTTACTCAAGGCCACTTAAACCAAGACTTGACTTGGAGCTCAAGAGACAAGATCTCTAAAACAAACTAGACTAAATATTTTGCATTCCTAGACACTGGAGAAATGATACAAAATAGCTTGAGGTATTTTATGAACTGAAGTACTTTATTATCTAAGACAGGCTGCAAGTCTCACCAGGGTTAGCATGGAAAAACATGAAACACTGTAACACACACCACAAAAGATAACATTAGACTTCCAAAATTTTGGAATTAAAATCAAAGTTTACAGAGAACAATGCTAATTCCTGATGGATTTTTTTATCATCATATTTGGGGATTATTAATGACTCAATAAGTGCTAGACTTTGTTTAAAAAAATGAAGCATGGCTATTAAGAGATTCTAACTTAGAATGGTTTAATAACTCTCTCTGTACTAGTGAGTACTGTAATGTTAACTTGATAAAATGAATATTAGGAAAGAAACAAGACACAACTTTCATGAAATACACACTCTTAAAAATCAGACTCTAAAAACTTAAATTTAATTATGACAGTTACAAAGAAAAATGCTCTATTAAGATTTTCCTCATCAACTATTTTGAGGAGCAAAAGCATCTGAAATAATTGTATAAGATACACTATTATTTGAATCTAGCTTTTGAAAAAAAGATTGAGATTATTTTCACAGTCAAGAGAAACCCTGTGTTATATAGTGACAATGGAACAATACTCAGAGTTAAGAAATTTGAGTTCTGTCATTTCTACATGGAATCTACATTTTTTCAAGTATTAGCAGAGTCAAGGTATTTTTCAATGTCAAGATATATTTCTTCAACACTCTGTTCCAATGCAATTATGGATCCGCAATAATCTATTTAACCAATTTCCCAATATTAAACAATTATAATTGCTTCCAACTTTTTATTATTATATATAATGCTATAAACAATACCCTTGTTAGCCCTTTGTGTATACTTATTTTCCCTTATAATAAATTCTTAAAAGTGAAATTTCAGTCAACATGAATATATACCTTGTCCTGCAAAAAGGCTGTATCATTTTTATATTACCAGAAATACTGTTTGAAATAGCACAATATGAAACACATTTAAATGTAATTTTAAGTATTTGTATTTTAGAGCCATACATATATAGACATGCATATATCTTTGTTTATATGTATACATATATACATACACACAGCACATACATACACCTCTATTCTATAAACAGTATCTGTTAAAATACCATGTATTTTCTTTTTTTTACTGTGATAAAAAAGTGTATAGTGTAGAATTTGCCATCTTAACCATTTTTAAATTCATTAATATTAAGTATATTCCCATTTTTGCAAAACCAATCTCCAGAACTTTTTCATCTTGCAAAATTGAAACTCTGTACCCATTAAACAACTCTTCCATTCCTGCCCCCACCCCCCTCCACTCACCAGCCCTGGCAACCACCATTCTACTTTCTGTTTCTAGGAATTTGACTAATCTAGATAAGTGGAATCATGTAAGTGGAATCATACAGTATTTGTCTTTTTGTGACTGGCTTATTTCACTTAGCATCATGTCCTCAAGATCCACCCATGTTGTAGCATGTGTCAGAATTTCCTACCTTTTTAAGAATGAATAATATTCTTCTGCATGTATAGACCACATTTTGTTTATCCATTCACCCATGAATGGACATCTGGGTTTGGTTCCATCTCCTGGCTATTATGACTAGTGCTGCTATGGAAAATACTGTGCTTATCTACAAATATTTATAAAACACAGTAAAACCCTATATTAGGAGTGCTTGGTGCGAAGAATTCCAATTATTTCATTAAGAAGAGAGGATAATTCCACTTTATATGGCTCACAACATCACTCTATGGGGGCAGAGGGTGAGGGAGGGTGTTGAGACAAGAAAATCTACCCCTTCTACCTCTCAGCCCCCAGAGCCCTCATACTGAGCATGGAATCACTGAGTCACCACCGGGAACAGGAGCTCTTCCTTGCCTGAGCTCCAAAGGTATCAGGCTCCAGCCTCTACCAGATAGAGTTCTAGCAGTCCTCCTCCAGCTGGAGATACTCCCTCACTTCTCTGTATGCACAGGCTGCTGTGTGGGTGTTCAGATCACACTTCTTAGAGACTGTCCTTCTGTTACCCTTCCTGGCCATGCTTTCACTTACTAACATTGGGAATCCATTATTTCTCCAGAGCTGGTATTTCTGACTTGCCAGAAAGTTAAAAAAAAAAAATTTTTGTCCAATCCTCTAAGATTTCTCACTTATAGTTACTATCTAATATGGTAGATACTAGGTGCTGTGATGTCCATTTTACAAAAATCGAAAACTGAGGCTCAGAATGCATTAGTCATTTACCCAATGTCACAAAGTATGAATGAGCCATGCCAAATTTGGGACTTAAGTCTGTAAAATTTAAAGCTTATAGTCTCTTCACTATTTTATGCTACATTTTACAAATTCTCCTGGTAATTCTGTCAGTAACACCTATTGCAGATAAAAACCATTATTCTTCTCAGAACATCAAGTTTACACACTTTGGGCACTTTCTCATTCAGAAATCTACAGAGAACACATGCCTTTTTCTTCCTTTTGGGCTCCCTCTAAGAATATGTCATCAGTAACTAAATATATCTCTTCTGTGTTTTGACTTTCATTTGTTCAGAAAGAAACACATGCTAGTTCCACGCTAGAAACAAAACATGTTTCATTACCTTATTTTCTAAATTACTCATGAGCTTAAAACACAGCATTAACCACACTTCTGGGTGATGGAATCTGTAACTCCACTAAAAAAATAAAAATAAAAATAGGTTTGTTCTAGTCCAGGGAACCTAAAATTACCCAGTGATTACAAAGACCAAACAAAAGAAAGCAGCCAGACACTTTCAACAAAAGAAATGCCCATTTCCCTACCCTTGGCCAACAGTACCAAAGGTACTTTGCTCAGAAGCTGCCCAACAGAGCAATGATCAGAGAACAAATTAGAGAGCAAATAATCAGCCTAATAAATTCTTCCACACTTAGGAAAGTTGAAGGTGAGAGATGAGAAGCAGAGACACCTGGAATGAAAAAAGAAAAACCAATCAAGGCCAAGAGAGCAGGTGGACTGAAGCGGCAAATGCCAAAAGCTGCCTTACATCCAAGGCCACAAAGTATCCTTGCACTAGATCCTTTATCCTTTTATCCTTTTCCAGTAGCCTGAGTGAAATCTCTGTACCCTGAAACCAAGTAAGACTGGTAAGAATAAGGTGCAGTCACTGAGGCACAGTTTTGTATACGCTGTAGGAGAGAGCAATTAGGGAAACACATGAATGTTGCTGGGAACCAGGGAGAGAGAATGGGAGAAGGCAAAGAGCCCCATGGTAGCAGATTTGAATAGTGAATATCAGTAATAAAGTTATGATTTTTAAAATAGATAACTATTTCCTAGTTATTTCTATTAAAAGGACATAGAAACAGTGATAACCAGGTAGCAATAAGCACACCTTATGCCCAGGTCTTGATTTTGAAATACAAAGGCCCGCTGAAATAAACTAGGACTCCTTAGAGAAAAAACTGATTGCAGATCTGGGGCAGGGAAAGCACAAAGTGAGCCTGAAACATCTTGTTATTCCAGAAAGCAAAGACATGCTTAAAGATTAATAAGAGCATAGTAAAAAGACACAGAAGCCAGCTTCAAGGAGCTCCCTCTAGCCAAACTTTGGACAATTTAAGCATCAAAAGAATAGCAATGGCAATGGATTCTAACACACTGCATAAAAAAAGAATCCATGAGTCAACAGTAAAGTTTAAAAAAAGAAAGCAGGGAGTCGGGGGATGGGGGGAGGATGAAGGAAAGCTATTCTTTACAGAAGAACGCCAGCTAATAAGTGAAAAAAAAAAAAAAAGATCACCAGTTTTACTATTAAATAACTGAATCAGGCAAGAATCAAGGATCATAATCACTGGGTAAAAAGCTATTGGGGAAGAGGGTATGCATTAATTACTCACAGATAATGCATTAATTACAAGACAGAAAAAATACCCCCCAAAAAGGTACTTCTACAATGGAGAGATCTAGCAGATATCACCTTAGTTAAGTGATCAGATTTAACACCACCATTAACGGGATACACTGGCATGTGCCTCTTGATATAATGCAATAAGAAATACATGCTATCACTTCTGTAGCATTTTTACCAAAAATGTTTAACCTGAATCCAATCATGAGGAAATGGTAAGAAAAATCTAGATTGTGGGACAACCTATAAGACAACTGATAAGGAGGGGGCTTTTCTAGAATAAATGAGACTAAAGATATATACAAACCATGCAACGTATGATACTTATTTGGATCTTGGGAGTCCTAGGGAGTGGAAGAGAATGGAGGCTAAAGGTTGGAGAAATTCAGGGAACAACAGTATAGACGAGTTTCTTAGGGATAAAAATGGCATCACGATTATGTAAGAGAATGTCCTTATTCTCAGGACATACATAATTATTTGGGGACAAAGTATCATGATGTGTAAACTTAATTCTTAATGGTTCAATTAAAATTAAAAATAAAGAGAGCACCAAATAAAGAGAGCACCTAGTGATCAGTGAACCTAGGTGAAGGGTACAGACAGTATACATGCCTTCAATTTTTCTATAAATGTTAAGTTTTTCAAAATAAAACAATGGAGGGAAAGCAACCCACCCACAAGGAATTCTAACAACCAAAGGAGGTTCTGAAATAGAACATTGTGCCTTGAAGAGGAGAAAAATATTTACAAAAAGAAAAGGAAAGTTTCTGGTTAGTGTAAACATTAAAAATCTTGCTTATTCTCATTTCGGCAAATACATCCTAATTTCACACCAGCTTTCTAAATAATTTAAATGAATATGCAGTGAAGAATGTACACACTGCCCCTGATATATAAGTAATCATAAGTAATACTAAGTAAAATTTTAAAACCCCAGTATTTTTTTTAATTTTATTATGTTATATTAATCACCATACATGACATCATTAGTTTTTGATGTAGTGTTCCATGATTCATTGTTTGTGTATAACACCCAGTGCTCCATTCAATATATGCCCTCTTTAATACCCATCACCAAGCTAACCCATCCCCCCTCCCCCCTCCCCGCTAGAACCCTCAGTTTGTTTCTCAGTCCATAGTCTCTCATGGTTCGTCACCCCCTCCAATTTCCTCCCCTTCATTTTTCCCTTCCTACTACCTTCTTTTTTTCTTTTTTGACAATAAAACCCAGTATTTTTATTAATAGTTCCTTAAGATACTGTTACCAATTCCCTAAAGAAAAAGGTCTTAAAATGAAACATTAACTTATAGAGTTTATATTTTAAATGTACATGAAAAAATCGATATGAGTTGTAATTTAAGTTTTCTTTATGACATCTGGTTGAGGTACACATGATATTGAGGAAGGAGAATGTTTAAATGCTAATATAGTCAATGACTGATTTAAGGAATAAAATTCAAGGTCTTTCAGTTGTAACTAACACAGTGTTTTTAAGGTTTCTAAACTAAACATTTTATTTTAATACAGCCTGTCAACCTGCATTGCAGCAGACTTTAAATAACTTCTCCAAATTTAACTTTCAGTCCAACTAATTACAGCATGATCCACCACCAAAGAACACCAAACACAAGCTATTGCCAGATCTCTGCAGACACTACATAGACCAAGTAATCTGACTGAAATTCAGAGTTGACTTGCAAGTTGACTTGACAGTCTGAGGCCTTTTACTATCTCTTTATATTTCACTTATAATCACATTTTTTGGTTCTGATTGAATAGATCAAATTGAACAACTCACTTCTACTCTCTCCTGAAAACACATTACACCGACAGTAATTGGATTCGGTTTTAGGATACACCACAAAAACAAGGAGAAAGGAAAAGGAGTTGTTAAAAAACAACATCTGGGAGCTAGAAGGCAAAAGAACTTGTGGTGCCTTTCACAACAGAGAGCTGAATCCTAAGCCAGGTGAGGAAAGCTAAGAAGCAACCTGATTCCCACCTTGAAAGCCCCAAAAACCACACTGGAAATTCATGGTACCAGGCAACTCTGGAAATGAGGGTGGAGGTGGGCCTTGAAGGGCCTTGAAAGGCAAGGTCTAAGAAGCAGATTTCCCTCCCTCAGATGCTTTCCCAACCCCCAAAAGGCAAGGGATTTATTGTCTGGAGAGAATGAAACAGAGACAGGGTCTCTAATCTGCATGACAAGAGACACAGATAAGACAGGAGACTAAATATGAGTTCATATACTAAAAATGAACATCCTCCAACCATCTTCTGCCCACTTTCCTCAGGTGAAGTTGAAAACCTTATTCTCGGGGCACCTGGGTGGCTCAGTCGGTTAAGTGTCTGCCTTCGGCTCAGGTGTCCTGAGATCAAACCCCAGGTCATCAGGCTCTCTGCTCAGCGGGAAGACTGCTTCTCCCTATCCCTCTGCCTGCCACTTCACCTGCTTGTGCTCTCTACCAAATAAAGAAATAAAATCTTAAGAAAAAAGAAAACATTCTCTGAGGAATCTGACCAGCCCGAGAGACAGGACCTTGAGACCCTGATAGCAAGGTTCCCCCAATGCAATGGCCCAGACAGATCATCCCACAGTAAAGACTAAAACTGACAAGTCTACTACACAGACAGAGCTTCCACAGTCAACTTAACCATGAGTAAGTAGGCAGCCAAAGAAGACTTCTGAGGTAAGCCTTGAGTATAAATGGAGGGGGCTAAAAGAAATAACAGATTTTTAAAAATTAACTTAGAGGAAACAGGGCTGGGAAGGGAGATAAAAACTTAACAAGAGGGGTGCCTGGGTGGCTCAGTTGGCTAAGCGACTGCCTTCGGCTCAGGTCATGATCCCAGGGTCCTGGGATTGAGCCCCGCATCGGGCTCCCTGCTCGGCGGGAAGTCTGCTTCTCCCTCTCCCACTCCCCCTGCTTGTGTTCCCTCTCTCACTGTGTGTCTCTCTCTGTCAATTAAATAAATAAAATCTTTAAAAAAAAAATAAAACCTTAACAAGAAAGTATTAATATCCTTCCAGAAGAAGGAAGATACTGCATTCATAAAATAAGAATAAGAGATTATGTCAGGGGCGACTGGGTGGCTCAGTTGGTTGAGTTTGACTCTTGATTTGGGCTCCGGTCGTGATCTCACAGCGGTGGGATTGAGCCCCGCACTGAGCTCTGTGCTCAGCGCAGAGTCTGCTTCAGATTCTCTCTCCCTCTCCCTCCCACTCACACACACTTTCTCTCTCAAATAAATAAATAAAATCTTTAAAAAAAAAAAAGAGGTTATGTCCACAGGTATATGAAAATGTGCTCAGCATCACTGATCATCAGGGATATGCGAATCAAAACAACAAAGATAGCATCTCACATCTGTTAAGATAGCTATCGTCAAAAAGACAAGAGGTAGGAGCGCCTGGCTGGCTCAGTCTGCAGTGCATGCAACTCTTGATCTCAGGATTATTGAGCTTGAGCCCCATGTTGGGTGGAGAGATTACTTAAAAATAATACCTTAAAAAAAAAAGATAAGAGGTTAAGTCTTGGTCTGGCTAGAAAGAAAAGGGAACCCTTGCACACTACTGAGCAGAATGCAAACTGATAATAGCTACTATGGAAGGAAGTACTGAAGTTCCTCCAAAAATTAAAAATGGAACTACCATATATGATCCAGCAACCTCACTTCTGGGTACATATCCTAAAGAAATACGATCATCATCTTGAAGAGATATCTGCACTCCCATGTTCACTGGAGCATTATTCACGACAGTCAAGACATAGAAACAACCTAAGTGTCCGTCGACAGGTGAAATGGATAAAGAAAATGTGGTATGTATTCATAGACTGGAATATTATCCTGCTGTAAAAGGGAAGGAAATGCCATTTGCAACAACACGCAGGAACCTTGACAGCATTATGCTAAGTAAAATGAGACAGAGGAAGACAAATACTATATGATCTTACTTATATGTGGAATCTAAAATAACCTAATTCACAGAAACAGAGCAGACTGATGGTTGCTGGGGGTGGGGGCATGGGGAGATATTGGTTACAAACCTTCAATTATAAAATGAATAAGTTCTAGGGATCTAATGCACAGCACAGGGACTATAGCTAATAATGTACTACATACTTGAAGGTTGCTAAGAGAGTAAATTTTAAATGTTGTCACCATAAAAAAGAAAATGCTACTATGTGTACAGATGGATGTGTTAACTAACCTTATTGTGGTAATCACTTCACAATATATACATATATCAAATCACCACACTGTATACCTTAAACTTACACAGGGAGATATTTCAACTTTATCTCAATAAAGACGGGGGGAAAATGAATTCTTGGAAAATAAAAATTGAAAAAAAAGATTCAGTGGAAGGACTAGAAGGTTAAACTGAGGAAATCACTTAGAAACCAAAACAAAAGGAAAAAATTATAGAAAACAGAAGAGACAAGCAGAGGGCCTGCAAACAATGGAACAGAAGAACTTGAAGAAAGGAAATCAAAAACTTCCCAAAATTCCTTTTCCTCACTGCATCCAAGAGAGCAATGGGTCAGCAGGAGCTCCACTGGTACCATCCGAGGAAATCTGGCCAGGGTTCTCATTCTGGCCATGTCTGCTCAAACTGGCAATGGTCTGATCCAGAAATACGGCCTCAATATGTACAGCCAGTGTTTCCATCAGTACGTGAAGGATAGAGGCTTCAATAAGGTGGATTAAGTGAACTTCCTTGAATGAGTCATCCAGGAGACCTATCTTAACTGCAGATATCTAAGATTCCTACCTTAATACTAACTCATTGTACATAAAATAAAAATACTTCAATTATAAGTGTTTTAATGTGGAAAAAAACTTCCCAAATTAAAGGACATAAATCTCCATATTAATGGGACAATCAAGTACCTAGCTCAATGGATGAAGAGACCCACATCACAGCATATCATCATGAAATTTAAGTATATTAGAGACAAAGATCTTAAAACAGCAGTTCTCAACCTTGGCTGCATATTTGAACTACCTAGGGAGCTTTTCAGAAATAGCATGTTTTGGCTCCCCTCCAGACCAACTATTTCAAAACCTCTCATACTAGGATTTGGTTGAAGTTCCCAGATGATTCTAAAGATCAGCCAGATTGAGAATCGTTGTCCTAAATTTGCCCAGAAACTAAGGAAAAAGAGAGAGAAGGATGCAGAATGATTCTGAAATTTCTTAACAGCAACAGTGAAAGCCCAAAAGACAACAGATCAGCACTTTCAAAATTCTAGAGGAAAATTTATTCTCAATCTAGAGATTAGCAATTAAGTGTAAGCACATAATAAAAACTTTCCCAGAACACTGAGGTCTCACACAGATTATGTTCCCTGCACCTTTCCTCAGGGTACTACCTGAAAAGGCAGTTCAGCAAAACAAGGTTGTAAGCAAGAAAGAGGAAGGCATGGGATCCAGCAAACAAGGAACTAATATAGGGAACAAACAATATCCCCAGAAGGATGGTTAAGTGCCGCTCCAGAGATAGAAGGCAACCAATCCAGAATGGATTCCCACAGCTCTGTGGGAATCATATCCAAAAAGATAAAATACCCTATGGATTTGAATGTATCCAGAGGAAATTTTAACAACTGGGAGACAATCTGGGGATGGATTTTGTGATGAGCACCTAGAAAACTAACAAGCAAAGAAGCAAGATAATTAACTCCAGAGAACACAAAAAGCTGTATAAGAAAGGAAAAGTCATCATATTTTATCCCACGTCTCAGTGTGAACAGCATTTACTTAAGCACAATAATGTGAGCACAGAACACTGACCTATACAAATGAATGACACAACTACAGTGTAGGGAGGCAGGGTAGGGACTACGACATGTCTGACGGTAGAAAAGGATAAAGCAGGCTAAATGCTCACCTCCCACCAGACGATGCATAAAACAGAAAATCAGTAAGTCAGTCGGAAAATATGTCATTTAATGATACAATTCAAATACCAACACAAACAGACTAAAGTCTAAAGTACTTGTCTCTGGGTACAAACAATAGTTGGGGTGGTGTGTGTAAATGGTATGGAAGGGACTGCTGGTTTTTGTAATACATTTTATAGAACTATTACACTTTTAAATTATGTAAATGATCCATTTAAAAATGAATCCAATAAAACATAAAAATAAATTATAAAAAAAGCATTCTATAGGTAGGGTACATTTTCATCAGTCGTAACAGGAACAGAACATGTCTACAGACAACATATTTTTTAAAATAACAATATAAACATTTTATTTAGAGACATGTAAGTAACCACCAGAAAAACTAAAGCATGATTCCAAATGGTGTTTAAGGACAAGGTAAGAAAAGAGAAGAGCTCTGGATCTGAAACTATTCATTTTTATTACAAATTCTATTTGATTTTGTAACCATGTGCATGTTTAAAGACTGTGTTTAAAAACGTATTCAGTGGCGCCTGGGTGGCTCAGTCAGTTAAGCGTCTGCCTTCGGCTCAGGTCATGATCTCAGGGCCCTGGGATCCAGTCCCGCATTGGGCTCCCTGCTCATCGGGAAGCCTGCTTCTCCCGCTCCCCCTGCTCCTGCTCGCTCTCTCTCTCTCTCTCATGCATGTACTTTCTCTCTAACAAATGAATAAAATCTTTTAAAAAATTAAAATTAAAAATAAAAAAAGTTTTCCAAAAAAAGTTTTATTTGATAGTTTGCTATATTTACTGACATTAACTTTAAGAGTTAACTCTGTTGATACAATTCTAGTTCATTTTTCTAACTGATATGTAGTAGTACTACTCACTGCCCAATTATACAATCACTTATTTATCCATTATAATACTGACAGACATTTAGCTTACTTCCAAAGTTTCTCTATTAAAAGCAACAGTAGGATTAAAAAAAAAAAAACACTCTTGTATCTACTTGCACACATGCAAGATTTCCAACTGCTTGGTTGTCTTCAGACATTTTGTCTCTGTGTTCCCCAAAGAATTTTTAATTCCTTATACATTTTCTAAAAAACCAAATTCCAGACTTTATTTGGATTTCACTAGTTTTTCCATTAAAGTCCTCTTTTTGTTCCAGGGTCATATCTAGAGTTCAACAATGCATTTATTTAGTTGTCACATCTCCCCATCTCAAGGGCTATTTTTCAGGTATACTTGGGAGAAAACTTAAGGAATGCCAACTGCTAAACTTAAGCAAATCATTTTACTTGCCAAGCTTCAGTTTCCTTTGCTATAAAGTGAGAAAAATACCATTATTTGAGAGTATCTGATAAGATGATATAAAAGGGCCCTAAAAATTTTGCTTTCTACACTGGGACTATGTATTTACTGAATACATATTATTCACAAGCTAGACAAGGATCATAAATATTCTTTTACAAAATGTTCAGATAAAAATTAAAACCCTCCTTTTCCCCCAAAACATAGAACTTCACCTTTATAATTACATGGAGAAACCAAAGACTCTTGACATGTTCATAATGACTTGTGTGTATAAAATTTTTGAGAAACTCTTGAGAAAAAGAATCATAATGATAAGTCAAAAGAAATTACATAAAACTTGCTAAATGTTCTAATCTTAATGGCATGTTACATAATAAATCTTAAGGGAGAAACTAAAGCTGATTTCTAACTTCTTAATACTACTCTCATTTCTACTTATTTGTGTTTTCATTAATCTATTTATATTTTATATTTAAGGAATAATCAGAAGATAGGTTTGAAAATTGAGCATTTTAAGTACAATGAATCATGACATGAATTAAATGACATAATGAGAAATATATTTAAATTTCAGAATTCTGTAACTAATTAGGATTACATTTTCTGATTTCCATGGACAATGCAAAAAGGTTCTTAACTTTACGGATTCAAGTACCACTTGTCTTACAACTCTTGGGAAAAAATATTTAAATCAATTTTTTAATTTGATAAGAAGAATAAACTCAGCAAATATCACTTTAAAAAAGTAGAGGCATGTAAGATTTTAATAAATATTTTTAATAAATATTTTTGTTTGGACTTTAATACCACTAGTTTTTTTTTTTTTTTTTACAAACTCAGAACGTCCTAGTAACATTCAGTCACTGAGAAATATACCAAATATTGACTCTTTACTGCTAGCTAGACTCTGAGGACCTCAAGACAAAGACTTCTTTTAGGACAAACATGAGCTCATGAGAACATACTAACTTATCTCATGTAGCACATTGCCCTACTTTTTAGGAGCAAGACCTTTCCCTTGCTCTACACACATAACACCCATTGATATCCATGGGAGCCTGATGCAGGGAAGGAGCACCATGTGGCCTCTTCTAAAGGGAAAAATTTATGTCTGCTTTTGAATGTTATTTGCCACCTGGCCCCCAGCCAAGCCAATATAAACATACTCCATTCATGGAGTATTGGATAATTCCTTGTCTTCAGTAAATTCCAGACTTTTGAAAAGGTCAAAATTCAATTTGAAAAGAGGAAAATCATTATACTTAAGAAGGTCCAAGGCATAGAAAGAATATCATACAGTACAATACTGAAATATGATCCAAAATACTGTAGCTGACATGAAAATCTATGCAATAATAGCTGCCATTGGGGATGTTTATTAGGTGCTAAGCACTTAGCTACATGCTTTACATATATCATCCCATTTCACTCCCAAAAAATCCTGTAAGTGGACATTATCCATTATTTTGCAGGTAAGGAAAGTAAAACTTAGGTAAACAGAGCCGAGATCGTAAAACCCTTAGCCTATTTTTTTGGAAGTCACTTTTAAAATTCATCCTACAATCTTATTTGATACTTTGCTTTCCAAAGGAGGCTTTTTAAAAAATTTCTTAATCTCTCTAATAGTGACGCCACTGCTTAAATATACCTTCAGTCTCTTAAGTGTTCAGGAGTCTGCAAAATATAATAAAGAATGTCTAGGAAGTCTTGGACTGAATCTGAGTGCTAACACCTTTTATTTAATCCACCACTGCCATTTTCTTTTGAGATAATTATTGAGTGTCTACCAACCATCTTCCTGAATACCAAAAGCAGAACTCCCTTTCGGTAAGAAAGCCGTAAGAAGAGGTTCCATCTCCTACAGCCCCTAATAGGAATCTTACAAGCAGACCAAGCTGGCCAGCAGGTCAACATTTATTCTAACACAGCAAGAGCTCAAACTGTCTAACAGTATTCCAAGATGTCACCTTCCTTTTGTTAAAGCTTTAAGACAACTACGCACCATGCAGTGCCACAGGAATTTCTGTGGTTCATGGGGAATCTGGACAGCACAGATACAATTTCTTTATAACCCATTTTCCCCAAGTGGGAATCATGGTGCAGGAAACAAAGGCAAGGTTTTCCCATCACACAAATGCAACGAACAGAGGCCAAAGTCCATGATCCCATTTCACCGAATCTCCTACTAAAGTCTTGAATATCAAACACATGACCAAATTCAGTCCTCAAATTATTACAATTAAGTTGTTTTCTTCACAGCATGAATTTGAACACCTTCAAATTAGATCTCATTCATGAAATCAAGCTATCAAGATACAAGCTACACTAATGTATATAACAGCAAATAATTAAGTAGCAAAATATGCCAAAGGCTCTAACTACAATTATTTTTTATCTTAAAGATTAAATGGATGGTAATCAGATATAGATCATCTATGACTCTGAAATCTGAAGGATTTAGACAATTTCCAAATCTCAACAACAGGTTATTGCAATTTTTTTTTTTTAAGAGAGAGAGCACACATGTGCAAGTACATTGCGGGGAGGGAAAGAATCCCAAGCACGCGCAGCACGGAGCCCAATGCAGAGCTCATCCCACAAGCTCCAGGTCATGACCTGAGCCAAAACCAAGAGTCGGATGCCTGACTGACTGAGCCACCCAGGCGCCCCACCCAGGCACTCCCCTATCACAATTACTTTTAAATCCGGTTCTGGGAAAATGTGTCATTAAACAAGATGAAAAGTAAATGTTAAAAAAAAAAAAAAAAAAAAACTTTAAGGTACCTTAAGGTAGTTATGGCCCTAGTTACACAGAGATAAATGTTTTGGCACCACTGAAATTTCTCATTAATTTACCAATTTAAAGACAAGATACATGAGACATTATATTGCTTACTCCAAAAAAAATTCTCAATATCCTGGGGCTTTAAAAAATATATCAGTCTCTTTTGACAATTAAAATTTGAAAAGGTAAAATACTGATTTTCCTAAAATTCCACTGCAACAGTACGTTTCTCAAGAAACATAACACAGAAGACAAATGCCCAATGGACCCAAATGTGCCCAAATGACCACACTGAAGTAGCTCCATTAAATACATTTTCACAAAGGAGATGATCAGAACTGTATTAAGCCAAACAGAGATCCCCCACAGATCTTGTTAGAGCAAGGCTTTTAATCTCATGATAATAATTATCAGTGATCCCTTACAAATAAAAATACTTTTTCCCCATGGTTGATTCATAAAAAGTAGAATCAGCAACTTTTGCTACTGTATTTTTGCATGTGAAAATTAAATTTTGGTTTCTACCTTAAGGTGCTCTATATTCCCTTTTTACTTTTTCTTTATGCAATATTTTTTTCCCAGCAATATTTAATGTTGTTAACTTTTTTCCAAGTGCTGTGGTCCTAAAAATCTGTATGATCTTGGGTTAGGCAAATACTTCTTAAATATGATATCAAAAGCATGAACCACAAAAGAAAAAAAACAGATAAGCTGGACTTCATCAAGATAAAACAAATTTTGTTCTTTGAAATGGTCTATGTTATCCCCACTTCCATAAACACCAAGGCTCCTCCTGCAGCTTTTCTGGTGGGGAGAATGCACCAGTCCTCCAACCAGCACAAATATCCAATACACGTGGCACCTACATTCTTTTCACTAGATGTTAAGAAACTGATGTTCTGGTTTATATACATCAGTGTCCTGAGAGTTTATTTACCTGGAATGAGTCAATCTTCCTGAGTGGAGAAAAGACTTTAGTCTCTACACCTTCAAAACTAAAACCCAAAGCCTGGGCTACAACAACTTCATCCAAGTAACATCCCACTGACTGCTGGGCCCCCCACCCAAACTCCGGTAAAGTCTCTTATCTATTTTTTATCTATAACAAACAGTATTTTTAAAAACCAGTACTCTGTTTAAGAAATCAATTGAAATTTCCCACACTGATTTTTTTTTCCCAAAGATACAAAAAGTTTACTTCAGCCCACTGGAAGAGTTAACTTCTTTTTTAATTATATAGAATTTTATTTTTTTAAAGATTTTATTTATTTGAGAGAGAGAGAGTGTGCGCTTGAGCATGGGGGGGGGGGGGCAGAGGGAGAAGCAGGCTCCCCGCTGAGCAGGGAGCCCAAGGCGACCTGAGCCAAAGGCAGACGCTTAACCAACTGAGCCACACAGGTCCCCCTAGAATTTTATTTTTTTAAAAAAACTTTATTTTCATAGAATACATTTTCACATTAGAGATTCCTACAGTGGGAAAATAGCAATTTATTACTTACAGTTTTATATTTGTAGACAGATTATTTTAGAACAAGTAAAATTAACTTTTTTAAAATTACTTAATATTTACAGAAAAGCTGCAAAAATACTAAAAGAATTTCTGTATACTCTTCACTCACATTCCACTATGTTAACAAACATATTTGCTTTGTCTCCTCCTACGTATCTACATTTATCTACCTAAGCATTATATATTACAAATACATATATATAAAATTATTTTCATTTTTATTTCATTTTATTTCATTTCCTCATTTGAGAGGAAGTTGCTTGCATGATTCCCCTTTACTCTTAAATACTTCAGTGTAAATATCCTAAGAAAAAATACATGTAATAGTTAACTTTTGATACTAAATGCTCTAGCAAGTCTGAAAACAAAAAGGACAAAGAGAAATGAATGCTTTGAAATGAAAACAAAGAAAATCAGAGTCATGAATTAACAAAATCTGATACAGTGGAGGGGAAAAAACCCTTAAAATGCATGTTTGCCATTATTACAGAGATAAAAATAATAGCAAGTAAGTAGGAAAAAATGGTCTATCATTTACCTAATATCTTCTGATCATTTCCTAAATTAAACAATGAAATTATACACAACTACATCTAACCAACATTTTTTTAGTAAAGAAAACTATGAACTATGGACTAATGGTTACTAGAATCAGCATGAAACATCATTCTATTTACTAATTGCAAGACACCCGGGCAGCTCAGCCAGTTAATCGGCTGCCTTTGGCTCAGGTCATGATCCTAAGGTCCTGGGTTGGAGTGCCACATCGGGCTCCTTGCTCATCAGGGAGCCTGCTTCTCCCCCTGCCCCTCCCCCTGCTTGTGCTTGCTCTCTCTTTCCCTTAGTATGCTTCATTCAAGAGGTCAAAAAAAATGAACCACTGATAATTTTATAATTAGCACATGGAGCACTATCTAATAATAGAAACTGGACATTTTCTACCACCTGCTGGTAGTCTGTGTTTATTAGTCAGTGATAAGGATTTCAATAATTTCTGAATAATGGTTAGTTGGCAAATTTGTTGCATGAGGCCTAACATGATGGCAGATGCCAGACTGTGTGATGTGGACCCCATGGGGTGCAGAGCCTTCTATCACCCACCGCCCTCTGTGGCTGTCTGCAATGTCAAATCACTCAGCATCTGATAGCAAAGGGAACAGCTGGGAGGCAGGATTGTATGAGGACTACCTATGCTATTGGCTCACTCCTCCCAAATCTCCCCACCCTCTCTTGAAAGGCACTAATCCCTCTTTTGCCCCCAGATTTGCTCCTTTATGCTCTCCCTTAAGCTCCATGATACCACCCCACCCCAAATTCCTTCAACCTCTCCCCCTCAAAGTCAGTACCATCAGTCACAAGTATTCATGGAATGGAGCTGGCCTCAGGGAACAAACCTCAACTGCTTCTCCCTGAGTGAAGCATAACTTCTGGATGGTTCCTAGCATCTTTTCCCATTGAGGTATGAGGGTACTATCTGAAAGGAGTATACATACTTTCAATTCTGTATTAAACAAGCCTGTTGTACAACCTAGCCATTTGGATGGCAACATAAATTAAGTTTTTAAAATACTGCCCCTTTGGGTCACCTGGGTGGCTCAGTCAGTTAAACATCCAACTCTTGATTTCAGCTCAGTCATGATCTCAGGGTCATGAGATCCAGCCCTGTGCTGGATTCCACACTCAGTGGGGAGTCTGCTTGAGATGCTCTCCCTCTCCCTCTGCTCCTGCCTCTGCCCTTCCCCCCACTTGCACACACTCTCTCTCTCAAATAAGTAAATCCTTAAAAAAAATACTGTGCTCTTATAATTATTATGTAATAAAACATCAGAAATCCAAAAAACTAGAGCCTCCAGTATACTATCTTTCATAGCTCTACTTAAAAGAAAAACTGCAAATAATATAAAGTGATTGTCGGCTTGTGTCAGCACAGTTAGTGTAACCTCCCATGTTCCACTTGGACAGCTGGTAAAATCATAGTAAATGCTCCCACTGACGACTCACTCTGTGGCAACATACTTAAAGCTTCAGTTATGTCCACCACCCTAAATTAAGACTGGAAAAAAGACAGATTTTAGATAGACTTTCAACCACAAGAGTATAACTTTTAAAAATCTTTTTTCAGTTTCCTTTTCACATAACACATTCCAAGAACCATTAAATTTTGCAAGTTTTTAGGAATTTTAAATATGGCATTTTTATTTATCAATATTGGTTTACTTTCTTACATGTGTGTCTCCCACTTAATGTTAGGTTGTAGAAAATAAAAAAATGGCAACCTGTATTTTCAGTAAACAGCTAAAATGTGTGTACCTGCTAAAAACAGATATAATGTTAACATCATATTTCTATACAACATGATTTAGCCCCACCAGACACCATGGCATCTCATTAGTAATAGACTGAGATTATAATGTCAGTTAATCCTAATATATGCAACTCTAAACATCCTAATTTGTGTTTAGTGATGGGTAAAAGTTTGTGTGGTAAAAAATCCTGTTCTGCTATCTTTGAAGAACCTAATCATTTGTAATCCCCATCTGGAAATATATGATCATTGCGTATAATGTTAAAGCAGGAAAGAATGTTAAAAGTAACCTAATACAACGCACTCACCAGATACACTAAACTACCACCACAGCCAACAACAAAAAAGTTAAATGATTTGCCCAAGATGTCATAGTGAAGAAATAGCCGTTATCAGGTTAATTCCAAGTATCCCAACTCCACGTTTCATTCCTCCTGCTTTATCATGTTGTCTTCATTAAACAGAAAAAAAGGCAGCACCCCCACCTCAGGCTGGAAAGCCTCAGGCTTTCAAGGGACCCTGCCCAGCCTTCCCCTGCAGCTGCTGGGGTAGCAGGGCAGAGCTGTCATCCCGGGGGGGGGAAACTGGATGGAGGGTGCATTCCCTGGCCAACCTGGGAGACCAGCAGGAAGCATTAGGCCCCGGTGGGGTATAAAACAGGAAGCTAAGAGTCTCAGCCGACACCAGAGAGGGATCCAGAAAAAAGCCAGCTCTTCTCCCCATGTTACCAGATGGAAATGGGTTGGCTGAGGTGAAAGAAGGGTCATACATCCGGGTGTTTCATTTTTCTGAAGGGAATTGGGGATATACTCTTCCCATAGAAACCACAGGATGTTGTGACCACCAATATGACACCTTGGCTTCCTAACATAGCAGTTAAGGAAACATTCTATGAGGTACTGAAACCCAATCTAAAAAGAAACTTTGAAACAAATTTGTTAATTAGATACTGACTGTTGTTCTTTTAGATTTGTATTTGTTTTAGGGAGAGACAGCACCCACACACATATGAGTGGGGGAAGGGGTGGAGGGGAGAGAGAATCTCAAGCAGACTCCACGCTGAGCCGACGCGGGCTCCATCTCAGGCCCTGAGATCATGACCCGAGCCAAACCAAGAGTTGAACGCTTAACCAACTGAACCACCCAGGTGCCCCTTGCTGTTCTTTTAAAAGGGCGGGGGGGGGGGGGAATGTGATCTACAAGCTGATGATGAAACTGTGTCAACCTCATTTTTCCATTTGCCAGGTAAACACAGTAACCTGTCAAAGGTCTTCCTCATCTTCAGCAAGCCAGAATCTAATGTATCAATGTCAAGGCTGTGTTGAAAACAGAAGAAAGCACTCACCTGTCTACTAATAGATGTAATAAGGAATATGAACTTCTTGGCAAGCAAACAACAAACATGCTGTATTTCTTAATGATTATGGTAACTGACAGAAGTCTAACAAAAATTCTCAGCAGATGCAAGAAGCGTATCTTTTTAAGTTTATTTATAAATTAGGCTTTTCAACTGCTTGTTTGAAACCATTATTACTCATTTAAAAATTTACTTTAATTGCTTACCTGCTTAAGAAAAAGTGGATTATAACTAATTCTAATTATGATGAGAATTTACTAAGTCTACATTAAAAATTTTTCAGAAAAAAAGTGTAAAAGAAGAAAATGTAAACCTGAAACATAAGCTATATTCCACAAAAGAAGAAAATATCCTGAGGTAAGTCCTATAACAGGTGAAATTTTTCAAAGGGCAGATCTAAACTAATATCTACTTGCCAAAAAACAACTTTTAATATTCTAAAATATTTATGTTAAATAAAGAGGTTTAATGTTTTAAATATGACACACTGAAAACCTCAAATTCTGCTGAAACACTGGATTGAAAGAATCACATGTTTATCTTCAAACCTCAGAATAATATATATTTACATAACCCTTGATGCAACTATACTGATTTCATATAAGCCATTCATTTATGAAGCAAATATTTTTAAGTCTATTTATATATATTTAATTCTTATGCTACTTAATATATTTGCTTAAATGAACTACAAATAATAAAAATATTCCAGTTCTTTTATCCTCCATCAACCAGTCTTTTACCAGATTACAAGTAGAATAAATGGAATCAGTATCTTTCATTACTCATTTTTAAAAGTTACTGAGCCTAAACATGCTTTTTGTATCATTTACTCAAAATTAGTTGTTTCCCAAAGAGAAAATGATTAACAATGTGAATGCAATAATACGGCACCAACACACAAATGAAATTACTCATTATTATTTATTATATTATTATACAAATAGGTTTATAAAGGTAAAGTGTGCTTCTGCACAACTTCATTTTTAAAGTATAAAATTCAAGTATGTGAAAAATGAGCATAAAAATGAGCTATTTTACTTCGCTAAATTTTATTTTTACTATTACACAAGGTATTTCTACATGAAATATGATGCTGTGTCTCACTAAAAAAATAAGAAGCAAAAAGCATTCTTTGAGCAAAATCTTTCCACAAATGGAAGGATTGAAAGAATGACAGAATGCTTCTATTTGGGGATGGGGATGCATTAAAAGTTAGCAGAGAGCATCCTGGTGACAGAAATTGCACCTGCCACTAACAGTTCTTCAGAGCAGGATCTGACCTCCTGTTAAGTCTATGACAGACCAAAGAAAACACTTAATTGAGCCCATCTCCTCAACCCCGTTCCCAATAGAGCAGCTTCCTGGAACAACAGCATTTGTCACAACAATAGATACAGCTGTGCCTTCAGAGAAAGAAAACCTAATTGCACCATACAATAGAACTATCAAAAGCAAACCGTGAAAAACAGAAAACAAATTCTCTACTCCAAAGACATTTGCCAGACAATGAGAAGACTCCAAAGCTGATTCCAAAAGTATATTTCAGTAGAGGTATCTCATAATATCTTAGAAGTTTAATTGCTCCATCAATATATTATTGAACAAAAATAGAGGAGAAGCATATACTGAAGGGTTTTATCTATTTGTTCACTGGCACATTCACCATGTTCCAAAGATGATCTGAGGTTACTTATACAATTACAGCAAAATATTATACATCAGAAATGGGACTGTGGTAAAGACAGCATTGGGTAGGCGGGAGATACAGGAACACAGACTCCGCAGCCTAACAGCCTGCACTGAAATCTCAGCTCCCCTACTCGCTATAATCCCTGTGTCATCTTGGGCAAGTCACTTATACCCATCTCCTTATCTGTAAAATGAAGATGATGACACTTATCTCCGGGCTGTTATGCAGATTAACTTAACACATATAAAGCATTTATAACAGTGCCTGGCAAGTAGGAATTTTTGTAGAAATGTTGGCCTAAAAGGGAAAAGTGGGAGGGGAATAGGGTAGGAATAGAAAATGGATCCATAAACAAGGCCAGTGCACATAGCCCCTTATAACATATAGGACTTGTTTTTATCTTAGCCATAGTTATCCATTAAACCAAAGTATAAAAATTCAAAGTTAAAATTTGGGCATTTATACCCACTACATTTCTACAGGACAAGACAGCTTTAGTATATGGTGTCTACACTGGCCAAATTAATTAAGTACTGTATTTATCTGGCATTAGTTTGCCACATCTTTCCAAAAAGGAGTTTGACTGATTCAGGAAATTTTTATAGCACAGTGGAAGTGTTCCACTTTTAGAACTGGGTGAAAGGTCTGTGCATATGCCTTTAAAAACGATCACCACAAAGGGGAGTGGAAGATGCCTCTGAAGCCCAAACCCAGTACCTCTGCTCTCCCAAGTTTGTGGCTTGAGGACATTTCAGAAGACAGCAGGAGTACAAATGAGGTTAAACTGAACAGCTAACCCTAAAAGTAAATTAAAAGGTATTGTAAACATCTGATTTCCCACTTTTTCTAATTTAAGTATTTTAGCCAATGGTGACCCAAAAATATTATCTATTATATTTAAATAAAAAGCTCTGCAAAATTATATAAAATGTATTATAACTTATTAACAAACATCTGCTAACATCTAAATAGATACAGATATTTAGGACACAATGATTATTCCATATAATTTACATAAATTTGATAATAAAATGATGGAAGTTTATGGCCACATGCCCCAGCTCTGAACAAAGTTAAGATTGAGTAATTTATTTAACTTCTCTTTCTTCCTCTGCCTTCCATGAGAACTGACAGTTCTAAATTATAAAATGTCTATGCAGGGAATCCCTGGGTTTTGACCAAAGGGCAAATTTAGGGGAGAAAAATAAATACTCCAAAAGGAGTACTCCCTCAATTTCATTAATGTCACAGTCCCACTACTTTCTCCCTAAAACTGCCTGCTGACTTAGCTCCAGTTTTATACCCCAACTTAATGAATTCAATTCCATAACCTGAGGTGAACCTAAAGTCATAGGATGTGCGGTGTTAATGAACTGATGAAAATTTACAAGCCTTGGGAAACTGATTACTGGATATTTTTCAGCTTCCTGTAAAAATCAAACTAATGCAAACAGTCATTTGATACTCCCTCAGGAGAACAGTGAGACCTGTGTTTCTAGAGCCCCTTTAATATACATCTCCCACTTTGCAAGGGGAGGAGGTGCAACCACTTTACAGACTCAGGCAAGCACGCTGAGTTAGCAGGGCAACCAAGAGCTATGGCATGTGTAAGGACACTTATCTCTGTCCCCAAAGTATTATTATAGGCCTATGGTTCAGCTGCATAGCAACGGCACTCTATTATAATTGCTCTGCTTGCTCATTATAGGCATCCTGGCAGTTTATTAACAGGCCTTATCTATGAAAAAAAAAAAAAACAGTAGGAAAGGAATCCCCTATTCTCATGCAGGGCTGTGGTGGTGGTAGTGAGCAGAAAACACTCAAAAAGCCTCAAAGGTGCAAGTCTGATCAATCTATGCCTCCCTTAATTTCAAATTTCATATATTCTAAGTAGAAAGATAAACTTTTAAATAGACACCTTTTTTTTTTTGCTTTTTATCTACTTTCCAGGTTCTCTCCACCATATATAAAGTATGGCTTGTTAACAATTATATTCATATTTAATTTTTAAATTCTCTCCTACCAAGATCTTTGTGGTATTTGCTCAATTCTAATTCCACACTGCTCTAAAAACCAAGTACAAATGCAAGCTTCTGAGACCCTGCAAAGAGACTCATCACCAACCAATGCCCAGATTCCTGACCCATGGAAATTGAAGTAATAAACGGGTGTTGTTTCAAGCAACTTAAAAAAAAAAAAAAGACAAGGAATTAATAGATATTGAAAAAAAGAGAGGGGGGGGCCTAAAAAGAACTTAGAGGAAAATTTCAATGAGGGGCTGCCTGGGTGGCTCAGTTGGTTGGATGCCTGCCTTAGACTCAGGTCATGATCCCCGGATCCCTGGAATCAAGCCCTGCGTCAGGCTCCCAGCTTGGCAAGAAGTCTGCTTCTCCCTCCCCGTCTCCCTCTGCATCTCCCCTCCGCTTGTTCCCTCTCTCAAATAAATAAATAAAATCTTTAAAAAAAAAAAAAAAGAAAAAATTTCAGTAAGGACTATTACTTTTCACTTTGGCATCTCTTTCTAAAGATACTTCTCTTAGGTAACCTTACTGATCTAATCATCTCCTTGGATGAAGAATTTATTTTTAAAGGCAACTTCACAGTTTAAACTGAGAAAATAATATAGCCTTTCCAAGAGAATCTAAGAGCCATTTGATTTTATTTTCCTTTTCAGATGAAGACAAATGATATTGTTTATATATGCAGGTTGGATATTTGAACAGCAATTTGAGAAAATAAGACTTTTCATGGGGAACTGTGAGATAAATAGTCGTTTGGGGTTTTTTCTTTTTTTATAATGGGTTTTTTTCAGTAGCAATAGTATTTTATCACAAAACTCTAGGGCAAGAAATGAAGTCGTATTTCCTTTGACTATTTTCCCCCATTTTTACTCAAAACAGAGTAATACAAATTAGCCAAACTTGTCATATTTTATTTTTTATTAAATCATATTTGTATGTTAAAGGAAATCATGATGGGGGTGCATGAGTGACTCAGTCAGCTAAGCGACTGACTCTTGGTTTTGCTCATGTCATGATCTCCAGGGTCATGGGTCAGGCCTCACTCAGTGGGGAGTCTACTTAAAGATTCTCTCCCTCTGCCCCTCCCCCTACTTGGGTGCACACGCATGCGTGCTTGCTCTCTCAAATAAATATATAATTCTTAAAAAAAAAAAAAAAAGGAAATCATGATTTTTCTAAAGATTAGTGGACATCACCTCTGTTCTCCATTATGATCAACTAAATAGGAAAAGTTGTGCTATCTGGTATTTTACCAGAAAGTTCTAAAAATTTCTGTGGCAGGCAGAATAAAAGTCCCAGTAATAACCACATCCTAATCTTGTAGAACCTTTAAATACATTACCTTGTATAGCAAAAGGGACTGTACCCCTGTGATTAAGTTAAGGATCCTGAGGCGAGACTATCCTGGATCATTCAGGTGTGTCTAATGTAATCACAAGACTCCTCATAATAAGGAAGCAGGAGAAAAAAAAAAGGAAAAGCAGGAGGATCAGAATGAGAGAAGATGTGACAAAGAAGCAGAAGTGGAAGTGATGTGGCCATGAGCCAAGGAATGAGGGCAGTTTCTAGATGCCAGAAAAGGCAAGGAAACAGATTCTCTCCCCTACAGTGTCTAGAAGGAAGAGTTTTGCTGACACTCTGATTTTAGCCCCTAAGACCCATTTTGGCCTTCTGACCTCTAGAAATTTAAGATACTAAATCTGTATTTGTTTAAGCTACTATACTCTTGGTAATGTATTAATTAGCACAGTAGGAAACTCATACAACTTTCTTCTAGGACAAACTGTCAATTTTTTTTAATAACAAGAACCATGCTATTATGAAATGAAGGGCCAGAGGAAGGAAAGAGTAGGAAGAAAAGGTTTCTGCCTCCTAAAGGTTAAGCAAAGGATACATTTACATGAGAGTTTTTATCTCTTAATGGATCAATCTGTGGCACCATGAGATGTCATAAGACAAACCAAATGAAGCAACTGCCATTAACTTTTTCAATATTAAACACTCCTTTACTCCATCTTGTGCCTCACCTTTCATGAGTCCCAGGATCTGAAGAGTGTGTCATCTTCCAAATGAACTACATTTTTTTAAAGATTTTATTTATTTATTTGACAGAGAGAGAGATAGCAATGACAGGAACACAAGCAGGGGGAGTGGGAGAGGGAGAAGCAGGCTTCCCGCTGAGCAGGGAGCCCGATGTGGGGCTCGATCCCAGCACCCTGGGATTATGACCTGAGCCGAAGGCAGACGCTTAATGACCTAAGCCACCCAGGTGCCCCCCAAATGAACTACATTTAATAAATAATAATTTTCCTTTTTAATTAGACATGCTGTACAGTCAAGCAGATTTGGTGATCAACATAAAATTCAGAATAAGTTAATATAAGTTCGGCCAAAAACAAAGGAACTTGATCATCTGGCAAACTTTATTTGGGATGTTTTTATAATACAGAGAAGGGTCCTAATCCCAAGGGTTTCAAGTACTCTGATCTATAACCACCAACACAGAGCAATACCACCACCTTTTAGTGAACTGCATATTTTCTAAAGGAAAATACCACCTCCCCCAACCTCTTTTTCCCAACTGCTACATAAGAAAGCTTTTACTTTAATGATTATGCTTGTACACACTTAGCACTGGATCTGACCCTGGGTCATCATTCAATTAATGTCTATCTCTTTTCCTCTTCTACTTCACCTTACTGACTTTTCCATCTCCAGAATGAACTATCACAGCAAATCCTAGGTGACAAGTATACTAACAAAAACACTGCTTTCAAACCAATTCACAAATCTCAAATTCCATAATCCAGAATTCAGATGTCAGCACCAAAAACGTTATTCTGATATGTTTCATCATTCAAATCATTCCTCAAAATATTTCACATCTACCATAAGTATAAGTGAGCTCTGAAATGGCCAAAACAACATTGACCAGAGAGAAGAAAGAGATGGAAAACTGGAAAACAACACAAGGTGAAACATCAGTGACTAAACAGTCCAAGGGAGACTGTACATTCCTCAAAAAGGTTTGCAGAAAAAGAGCTCAATGAATTAAAACACTACTACTTGTAACTTAAAGGTTCTAGTAATCACACAGCAAGTTCTCATAATTCCACTAGGTCTCATAAATTTAGGAATATCGGGTTTTACCTACAAAAATTATATAAAACAGCCTACACTGATTCTTAATTATAATTAAGAGAAAAATAATTTATTAGGCCTCTTCATCCTTATTTGGACTTAGGGTTTTTCAATAATGTCCCTAACAATACAATCAGAAATCCCTTTTTTTAAAAATGTCAACTCTTTAAGGCAACATTAGGAAATAGCTTTATATAAGCGAAAGGTCAAGAAATCTTTATATATGCTTCGTTAAGACATGTACAAATTAACAGGGACTGCAATAGTGTATACATGGAGCCCCACTGTGCTATGTGTCAGGCACTGTGCAAGGGTTGGGTTAATATTGTGATGAACAAAATGGATAATGTCCTTGCCTTCAAGTTTACAAGTTATTGTTAGTCTTTATGAACTGCCTACTAAAATCTCTGGTCTGTTTTTCTGCTGAAGAGAGTATCTCTTTTCTTGTCGATTTATATAAATGTTTCATATAGTAAGAATAGTAACACGGTCATAAATAAAAATTCAAATAAAATCTAAACAATTATTTAAACAAGTCATAAGATAATTCTGAAGCATGAGTAATTTACTTAAAATTCATCATACCTACTACTGCCTCACATTCAAGAATATCTTTAACCTCAAGAGACATTTTGCAAGATAGTTAAGAGCACAGGCTTTTGAGACAGGTGGCCTGGTCTTGAATCCCAGCTCTGCCACGTTTGCCAACTTCCATTCAGGCATGTTATTTAACCTCTATCTGCCTCAACTTTATTCACTGCAAAATGGAGATAATTTAAGCACCTGATTCATATGGCTACTTTGAGGATGATGTAATGATGCACACAAAACACTTAGACTATGCCGAGCAGATACTACGTGCTCAATAAGTGTTACCTATTTTCAGGGGTATGTTAGTGTCAGCTAATAAAGGCTTGAGTGAAAGCTGTCTGTTGAATTTTCAAGATTTTGTTTGCCAATTTTTAAATACAGACATCTTTAAAAATTAAATTACATAAAACTACAATTATATAAACTACATTAAAATAAATATCCAAAACTCATCACTAATTGTTTTACTACATTTTCCTGTTATCTATGATCATCCATTTATTTGCATCTATTGCATCCATTGTATGTATATAATAGTGTGCTACCACGCAGCTCTTTCCAAACTGCAGTCAATGATGTCAAGTTGGTAGCCTGAAATTGACCATGGTGAAAGTATTTACACCATAGAAAAGAGCAAATGTTGTAAGTCAAGACTTATTTTTTTTTTTTGACTGGGTCAAATATTTGTCAATGCACCACTGCCTGTTATTTGAGCAACTATTATAGTAAGTCATCTTTAATTTCTTTCTTTTTCACAGGAAAAAAAAGGAAAAGGTAGCAAATCAAAATGTTAATTATCTCTAGCCTACATCTTATCCCTATTGGTGCTATGTATGCAAACTTGTCAAGCTCAGGTTCCTTTTCAAAACTGTGTCCCTAAAGGACCACATCCCTTTGTAACTGCACCAGACAAGAGCCTTGCCTTTTCTGTGCTGCCAAAGCCAGAGAGATTCAGTATTCTTTAAAAATAACAAGGCTAATCTGCCATGGTTAACTATGAAGGCCACCTTAAGGAGATAAAAGCTAAGTGCCAAACTGTCATCAGATATAGTCCACACATCTCTTAAAATTGTTTTGACCTTCTGACATTACTTAGCAACTCAAGTCAATATCAAACAGGCCCACAGTCAATCTAACTGAAACACAAATATTAACTTCCAAAATCATGGTCAAGCACATAACTGCCTTCCAACTGCTCACTGCATGTCATGTGTCAGGACCTAATGCAATACATACATACATAATGTATTTAAAGGGACCAACTAAATGTTTCAATTTATGTTAAAAATGTGGCAATGTTTACACTGCCCAGAATGAGGCTTGCCAAGGAAACAGGTTGGCTGGGCCCGTGAGACTTACCCTACTTGGTCAGGACCAGGAGGCAGGGGAAGTACAGTGCATGCATCTCTCTGGGTGCTTAAGTAGCACAAGGACTCTCGTAGGGCAGCATGATTCAGCGGAAAAAGCACCAAGCTAGAAGTCAGAATATGTGGGCTCTGGTTCCAACTCTGGTGCTAACTTGTTCTATGAGCTTAATATTTCTGAGCTTAATTCTCAGACATAAAATGCAGGAGCTAAATTACACAATCTCAGTTCTATGATTCTGCTTTATTATTCTGAATAAATGTGCTGTCACTACAAAAAGAATCTTTTCTCTCTGCCTAGCCTACTGTGTGGTAACAAAATTTTATTAAGCCGACTCAAATTAAAATATCACATAAATAGAAACATTTACATTTATTGTTAAGATATAGAAATCTTATGTATCATGTCTTAATTCTCCAACTACACAACAACTTTTACAATTTTAGGGTTATACCAACACAAAGGCAAATGCATGAACAAGGACAATGTTTTTTTTCCTTTCTATACCCTTCACCAAGCTCAGTCCAGAACTTCCATCAAACAGAAAGAACTTAATAAAACTTGTGGATAAACTGTATATTAGAGACTTTGAGGATTTAATTCTACAACATTTCTATAGTCTATCTAATTATAATTTTTAAAAATTAATGCAAAATTTATATGCACATGAATCTTAAAGAGAAAAGGAGGACTTTCTACCTCTGGGCATGATAAATTAACAGGGGCTGGATTTATTCTTCCACTTTAGAAAACTATTTTTGTCTTCAGAAAGAGACAAAATTTATGAAACCACAGTTTTTAGACATTAGACAATGGGCAGAACAGGTAAGAATGATCTCTGTCATCCCAGCATACTGCCTGTGGTGAGTTTCCAGGCTACAGTGGGAGGGGGTACAGCTAGGGATGGGAAAAGGGAGGGCAGAGGGCCAGCAGTCTCCTTCAGTTGAGGAGACAGAGTTAATCTGAGGAGGTTAAGACAACTAGAATTTGAAGGGCAGAGAAACAGAAAAAACTTCACAAGAGCAAACTCTAAACATATGTAAGAGGTTGTATCTTTATCTAAGTACTGTGTACATCATACATAAGGAAACTAACAGAAGGTAGGTAAAGAGGGCGCCTGGGTGGCTCAGTTGGTTAAACGACTGCCTTCGGCTCAGGTCATGATCCTGGAGTCCCGGGATCGAGTCCCGCATCAGGCTTCCTGCTCAGCAAGGAACCTGCTTCTCCCTCTGGCCCTCCCCCCTCTCATGTGCTCTCTCTCTCTCTCTCTCTCATTCTCACTCTCTTAAAATAAATAAATAAATCTTTAAAAAAAAAAAAAAAAAAGAAGGTAGGTAAAGAACCACCAGAAAGCTACAGGCAGAACACAAAAGGGTGCTGCCTCTGTAGTGGGGAAAATCAGCCCTACACTAAAGCCTGCTCTGGTTCTAACAAAACCTAAAAAACAACCCTTGACAAGATCAATCTATTCTAAGTACTTAACTATATCACAAAACAAAACCCAGAAACACTTAAAACAACCCATTAAAAAATTTCAGCGCCCAACGAAATAAAATTAACAATTTATTAAACTGTCATCTATATAAAAAATTTCCAGACATGTAATGAAGCTCGAAAATAAAACCTATAATGAGGAGGAAAAATACTCAAAAGAACAGACGCAGAATAACAAATAATAGAAGTAGTAGGCAAAGATATTAAAACAGTTATTACTAACATATCCGGTATGTTCAAAAAGATAGAGGAAAGCATATTAAGGAAATACGCAGAAGACACAAAAGAAATTTTACAAGACCCAAACTAAAATTCTAGAATGAAAAATACACTAGGCTGGATTAACAACAGATTAGACACTATGAAAGAAAAGATTAGTGAACCTTAAGACAGTAACTCTAGTTAGGTTAAGAAACTGAATTCAGAAAAACTTAAAGCTCAAAATCCTCAGTAGAAATTCATTCATCCAACCACTTAAAAAACAAAATAATTAGGGGTACCTGGGTGGCCCAGTCAGTCAAGTGTCTGACTCTTGGTTTTGGCTCACATTGTGATCTCAGGGTCATAAGATCAAGCCCCATGTCAGGCTCCAGTGGGGAGTCTGCTTGAGATTCTCTCCCTCTCCCTCTGCTCCTTCACCTGCTCACATGCTCTCCATCTCTCTCTCTCTAATAAATAAATAAATCTTTAAAAAAATTAGTGTCTACAATATGCCAAATATGACAAACACTGGAAAGATTTAAAACACTTAAATTAAAAAATGTTTTCTACAGTTTCCCAACTTAGTTTTGCAAACATCAAAAGCATTCAATATTCCCTTATTTGATGATCTTATAAACAAATATGCAATTTGTTTTCCTTACTCTCCCCAGTGTATTTCCATATCATCTTTTACTATTAGGTACTAAAGTAAGTATACTATAAGTATGGGGTTAGTTTATAATCCAATACAAAGAAAAAGAAATTGTACTGTAATAGGGCTCTACTATAATTTCTTTATTCCTACTTGTTAGAGAAATAAGACTATACGAAACAAGCTAAGGGATATAGGACACACTGGCCTTACCAGGTAAAGGGTATAAGAAAGTTACTCATAATACTTTATTCATACTGAATGTAGTGTACCTTAATTGTTCCAGAACTCATCTTACTGGTTTTCCCTTATAGACTGAGATTTCCTAAAGGAAAGCAACATCATCTTTTTCAGGTTAAAATGGGTGCCCAATAAATTTTTATATAATTCATTAAAATTAATGAAAAAATTAAGTCTGATAAGAAACAAAACAAAGAGGAACTGTGGCTAAGGACAGCACTTCTTAGAGACCATTATTACATTTCTCTGCCCTATTCAAGTCAGTGCTTTCTCGCCCCAGTGGATTTTGCCCAAGAAGAGAGCCTGCAAGTGTACAATCAAATCAGATGCTGAAAATGATAGCTGAGGTCATAATGAACCACCTCAACCATAAACAACCACACAAACCAAGGGTGTGTAAATTGTTTATGAAAGTGGCAGATGGTCTGTTAAGGCAATGTCACTTAATAACCACAAAACTGCTTATAAATTATACCTGTCAGAATCACATGGAGGAAGCTTTTCTCAAAAACCAACACTGTTTCATCATATACACGCAAATATTTAAGAATTTTCTTCTTTTAAACTTCCCACTTTATTTGTGGTGGTATTTATATTTATTACATACTTTTTTAAACTGTTAATTACAGAGACTGAAAAACAAAATCTCACCCCCTAGAGTCGACCATTATTAGCAGTTTGGTTTCTATCTTCCATATTTCTATGTTTTAATACAGGGTTTCTTTTTAATAAAAAATGCCATACATATTTAGTCTTCTGTCTTTTAATTTTCCTTAATAATATGTTAGAGAAATGTTATAGGTAAATACTTAGAGATCTCACTCATATTCTTTAACTGTTTAACATGGAAGTATCAAAATTTATTCAACTATCCCCTACTGATTGTCATTCAGGTTGTTCCCAGTATTTTGCTATTATAAACAATGTCACAAAAATATCTTGAATTCTACTTGTTGCAATGATTCTAAAATTTTGGTGGGTCAGAGAGTAAATATGCCTTCAGCAGCAATCTCCCTTCCCCAAAGACGGTCACAAATCATGTCACAAGAAATGCACAGAGTAGTGTTTCCCTACATTCTTGCCAGTACTGGATGTTATACAAAAATGTTTTTGGAAGATGATAAGAGTACAAGTGGTTAGATACAGTACAAGAGTACTATTTCTAGCTTTTTGCTAAAATCTTTTAAATTTCTCCACAGACTTGCCCACTGTCAAAAATTTGCCAGTTGTCTTCAATTAACCAATGATCAGTGCTATAGAAATTTACTTCTAAGTTCCAAAGAACCAACTTAAAACACATTTTCTCTTACAAATGTTGTTTAAATAAACATTATGTAATCTGGGCTAATACAAAGCTATATTTTTAATTTAAAAATGGTAAAAAAATTATTTTTTAAAGATTTTATTTATTTGACAGAGAGAGACACGGAAAGAGAGAGAACACAAGCAGGGGGAGTGGGAGAAGGAGAAGCGGGCTTTCCACCAAGCAGGAAGCCTGACGCGAGGCTCAATCCCAGGACCCTAGGATCATGACCTGAGCTGAAGGCAGACGCTTAACAGCTAAGCCACCCAGGCGCCCAAGAAAATTACTGATGTACAATATACACTGACATTTTGTAGTTAATCTAAAATAATTAAAACATCTAACATTGGATCTATTTTTTTAAGTTTAATAAATACATACAACAGGAGAGTTCCTATTGGAAACACACTTTGGAAATCACATCCTTCCCAACCATATACTTACCTGCTGTTATCATAGAGGAAACTGAGGACACTGGGATACCCAGAAGAAATACATTTGAGCAGGGAAGGAGATGGAGAGAGGTAAAATGTATGTAAGGAAACCCAAAAGATGAGGAATAGTCAGGCCACCATTCATCTCAAAACCTCTATCTCCCATCTTCCCAGAAATACCAAGCAATAAGCTCCCTCTCGTTTTTTTCTCTACTCTTTCCTTCTCTACAGCTCTACCTTGCACACATACCATATGCCCATTTGAGGTGTGAGCAAACTTTCCATCCCTTCCACTGCCACTCCTACCCATTCTCTAAATGTATGAGAATCGAGGTCACATAGCATCATATTCTCCTCTTTTCAGTCCTGATCTACAGCAGAAGGGAAGGGTCCAGATTCCAGCCAATCCTCAGAATGCAGGCCATGGCGAAGGGGTAAATTATAGGGGTGCTCAGATCCACCTTCCTGGAGCCCGCATCTGGTAGCTAACCAGGAAACAGCCAAATATCCACAGGCTGATAAAAAAGCTGCAGCCAAATTGACACTGGACCTTTCAAGATGGAGGAATATTTTAAGTTGGTTTTTTTTTTAATTTATTTATGCATGAGAGACAGAGGCAGAGGGAGAAGCAGGCTCCCCGCGGAGCAGAGAGCCCAATGTGGGGCTCGATCCCAGGACCCTGGGATCATGACCTGAGCTGAAGGCAGACACTTAACCGAATGAGCCACCCAGGCGTCCCAAGATGGAGGAATATTTTAATTGCATATTATAATTCCAATTTACATTAAGCCCAATCTATTTCTTAAAGCCCCAGAACACTGATAAGCCTGCTGCACGCAATTTACCATCACTGACGTAACACTCGTCCCTCAAATATATAAACATCAGGGGCGCCTTGCTGGCTCAGTCAGAAAAGCATGCAACTTTTTTTTTTTTTTTTTTTTAGATTTTATTTGACAGAGAGAGACACAGCGAGAGAGGGAACACAAGCAGGGGGAGCAGGAGAGGGAGAAGCAGGCTTCCCGCAGAGCAGGGAGCCCGATGCGGGGCTCGATCCCAGGACCCCGGGATCACGACCCGAGCCGAAGACAGACGCTTAACGACTGAGCCACCCAGGCGCCCCAAACATGCAACTCTTGATCTCAGGGTTGTGAGTTCAAGCCCCACATTGGGTGTAGAGATTACTTAAATAAATAAAAACTTAAAAAAATTAAATCCAACACTGAAAATTCAGCATTCTTCCTGCATGTCTAAAAGCCATTATGACTTCTGCTATTGCTTCACTTCCTTCACTCATTCCTTCTGTATTATTTTCCTTACTAATTCTCTAACAAGCCAAGGCTTTTCCATTATGTGACTTAAGACTCACCCAATGAAAGCATCCCTTCTATCTATCAGCAAGTAAAAAAAGGAGGCCAAGCAACATGGAGAAAGGGAAAGCAGGAGACCTCAGTTTCGATCTTGCTTCTCCATTTGCTGGTCCTACTTCTCTGGACCTAAGTTTTCTCGAGGATAAAATGAAAGGACAGAAAGTCAGCACACTCAGTGTTTCTGTCTTTTCCATTCCAATTCTCAAAGATGGGCAGGTAGGAAAGTAGAATCAGGGTTAGATGCAAAACTATCCAACAGCTCTGTTACCGTGGGAGGCAGGGAAGAACAAGGGAAGGGAAAACAAATCTAAGCAACTTAAGCAATCCCCCAGAATGAAGATGCTTCAAAACTGAACACCACAATCCTTAGTCCTGAGGTTGCAGCTCCATCTCAGACTCAAAATATGGCCAACCAGGAACAGTTAGTCCACATTCATTACTGAAGTGAAGAATTAAATGTACCATGAAAGAGATCTTCCATTTAACCAGAGATGGAAGGAGGAGGCTCAAAGGAGACAACATTTAGGTCTTTCCTCAAAATTATATATGGTGGGGCAGGGTGCCCCAGTGGCTCAGTCGTTAAGCGTCTGCCTTTGGCTCAGGTCATGATCCCAGGGTCCTGGAATTGAGCCCCGCATCGGGCTCCCTGCTCAACAGAGAGTTTGCTTCTTGCTCTCCCTCTGCCCTCCCCCTGCTCGTGCTCCCTTCTCCCTCTCTCTCTCAAAGAAAATCTTTAAAAAAATTATATATGGTTATCATTTAACTAAAAACAAAAGAAACACAGACCTAGCCATGCAAGAACAACACATAGTGACAGGGCAGATGACAATTTAAAAACTTCCAAAAAGAGGGGCACCTCAGTGGCTATGTCATTAGGCATCTGCCTTTGGCTCAGGTCATGATCCCAGGGTCCTGGGATCGAGCCCCACATCGGGCTCCCTGCTCAGCAGGAAGCCTGCTTCTCCCTCTCCTGCTCCCCCTGCTTGTGTTCCCTCTCTCGGCGTGTCTCTCTCTGTCAAATAAACAAAATCTTAAAAAAAAAAAACTTCCAAAAAGAGCTCATTTGCACACACTTGAAGGCACCAAGTTTACATATCATTAATGCAGGTGACGAGAATGAAAAAACTTATAAAAATATGAATTTCTTCCAAAGTTTCTACTTCAAACAATGTTACAGAAAAACCTAATCCTCCAACGTACTGCTTAATTCAGTACCATTAAAAAACAGTAGTCTTGAAGATTAGCATAAATAATGAAATACAAATGCAATCAATTTCAATCTATATCAAAAGCCCTGAAGGCATTTAAAAAAGGTTTTCAGGAGTGCCTGACTGGCTCAGTGGTGGAGCACACAACTCTTAATCTCAGAGTTGTGAGTTCAAGCCCCGTGTTGGGCTTGGAGCCTACTTAAAAAACAAACAAAAAAAGGTTTCAAAAGGAATCAATAATAGCTTTTGAACAAAATAAAAACCATGAATATGGACTTAAAATGAGATAGATGCCATAAACAATAAATAGAAAATATGTCAGAAAGTGATGTCAAGGATAAACAGATCATATCGGTATAAAGTGATACATTCCAACTCAACAAAAACATAAAAGACCACTAACTTTTTTCTGTCTATTACCTTAAGGATATAACATACTTGCTGGCACAAAAAAGCACTCAATAAATGTTTTTCAAATGAATAAATGATGAATTACTTCATTAAAGCAAGTATTATAGGATGATAAGAAACCTTGGCAATCATTCATGTTAATTAATAAACCCATCCAAGTCTAGTTAGTTAGCACAAGAGTCAAGAATGGAAACCAGATTCCTGATTATTAGTCCTTGCTTCTTTATTGTTGAATTTCTAAAATTCAGAGTGACTAGAATTTTTAAGTTAGATATACACATAACTCAAGAATCCACTCAATCATGAATTAGGCAGTACCTTAGAAAGTTAATTGTTAAGTGACTTATATAATCCATGATTTCTTTCTTACCTTGAAAACTTTTATTTTTGAAGTTTGTAATTAAGTCAAAAGATATCAATGTAATAATATTCACCAACACCCACCAGGATACAAAACTGCTTAAAAGGTTTAATGACATTGTTTATTCCACTACATAATGGAATACATGCCTCAGTCATTAAAAATGTTTTGAAATAATATTTAATGGCATTGGAACATGCCATGATATATTAAATGAACAAGCAGGATACAGAACTTTACAGTGGTTTTTAAATGTTCTATATTAAGAAAAGAAGAGAAATGGAAAAAGATAAGGAAATACGTCTCACTACATATTATTTTTTATTCATATTTTGTACATTTCTTTATTTTCCAAAAATGTTAGTGAGTTTGTATCAGATTTTTCTTTAGCATTCCCCCCGAGTACTTACACAGTTCTTCCTTTTCCATTGAGTAATACAGAAATTACACCTTTAGTCAATAGGATAGTTCTTCTGTCGAAACGTTAAACCCTGTAATTTTAAAAGCTGCTTCTATTAACAACGGAAATAAAGGATAACGGAATTTTTCCCTCAAGTAACTAAATCCTTAACAGTCAGCAACAGAATTTCTTACTAAGGTTTATGGATTATAGACAGCCCAAAACCATGTTAAGCAAAAAGTTTATGAATTATGGATAGCCCAAATTTACATTAAATAAAAAGTAAAACAAAATATGGACATCTACCAATCCCAGGATATATTCAGTGGCTATTTACTTAAACAGAGAATATATACTTCTCATTAGATATATTACCTATAATTTATACTATTAATGATAACTTTGTTTACTAAGATGGGCCACAATTATCTATAGTAGAGTACTCTCCTGAACAGCTGTCAGAGGAACAAGATTCTAATCTCCAGTCAGCCACTAAATCAATGCAATCATAGGAGCCTTGGTTTCCTTGGCTATAAAATAAGGGCACTGGCTCTTATGTTACTTGTCTGAGAGAGTTGTTATATGAATCAAATCATGTCATATATGTAAAGATATGACAAACATAGAAGGTGCTGTACTTATTATATCATCAACCTAATCCAGAGTTTCCTACACCATGTTAAGTGTCTCAATCTCTACATTTGCTGAAACCACACCTTAAAGTAATTTCTCATTACTAAATCCACAGATTTGATAATATATATGTTGGTATTAGCAGAGTTCTTAAAAATAGAGGATAAAATTTTCGACTTAACAATGATACCTAAAAATGAAATTTGTCTGGTTTACATTAAAGTATCGATTCAATTATTATGGTAATACTTTTCCTACAATGCAGAGTGAACGAAACATGAGGTCATATTGTCCAGGTGAAATAGTAAGGTGGAGAAAACCCTCTGCTGACACTATCCACCCCCAATATAAACACCCCTATTGAAATTCTGCTTTCCTTCAAATAGCCAACCTTGCTAATAAAACCCTTGGATGCTCAGATTCCTCCTCTTTTGTGGCCCTACTTATAATGAGCAGAGCTGGTCCACTTTTCCTCACCAAAATGTGCTCTTTGGGAAGCTACAGTCCTACAGCCCTATGTTCCTCTTCCTTCTGCAGGCCCTAGTTCCTTTGCACATTTTTGAAGCATATGATCAATAGATACTTAGAATCAGGGGAGCCTGGGTGGCTCAGTCAGTTAAGCGTCTGTCTTCAGCTCAGGTCATGATCTCAGGGTCCTGGGTTCGAGCCCCAAGTCGGCCTCCCTGCTCAGCAGGTAGACTGCTCCTCCCTCTGCTCTCACCAGCAACCAGCCCCTGGTTCATGCTTTCTCTCTCTCTCTCTCTCACACATATAAATAAATAAAATCTTTAAAAATAAATAAATATTTAGAATTCAACCACATATTCCTATTTGGTAAAGAGCAATTTCTCCTGGCCCCAAGTGCTTTGTCCCTTCCCAGTTCTTCTAGGCATACACTGATTACAAAATGTGATGAAGCTGGGGGAGAGTGTATGTTAATGGTGATTTGTTCACTTCAAGCATGGAATCAATTAATTCCGGATTAGAAATATGAAGCTGGAAACAATGCAGCATGAATGTTTTCAAAGAAATGCTAGTAACAAAAGTATTTCATTCTATTTTATTATTTTAATTCTACTGAGGCACAAATTTAAATTTCTATATAGTGTTCTAATTGGAAAATGATGAAGACTAAGTACATCTGTTTTTCCACAAGTAAAGCACAGTATCCTCACATTTTGCTTTCTGTAACTTAGAATTCTTCAATCCCTCTTTCCCTCCAAAATTTTTCAAAGAAAAAATATATAAATTATATATAGTATCTAATTGTTATTGCTTCTGAGATTGCTTTAAGGATAAAGTCACATTGCAAATACCTTCATAACGAAAAGCCCCCACTTAATGGGATTATAAAATCCACATTATATGCAAATCAAACTCTGAATTTCAATTACTCAGGTATTTTATCTACTATTTTCAATATTCTCTAGTTTCTGTTATGTAGATAAAATTATAAAGATCATAAAAGGAACCACCAAACATTCCTTTAATCATTCACCTTCTTTCCCCTAGCAAAGGTAGTCAGTGGTGTTCCAGCATTCATAAATGTTCTCAGTGTGTGGCTCTTCTAAAATACGCTAAAGGCAAAATCAGGTAATCTTGTTCTCCCTCTTAACTCATGTGATTTTAAAACTCAAACATGATCACTTTAGTAAAAGCACTGTCTTCCGTCTAAGAGACAAAAGTAAAACTTTATGTTCTTAGATATCATATACATTATACCATTAAACCCAGGCTATAATCAAATTGCCATAACAAAAACTTGCTAAAAAAAATTAAAACCAACAACTATCTATCTAACCCTACCTCTGATTACATTTTAAATAAGTAATCCAATATCCTAAGAGTTTAACTTTCACATGTTTTGCAGGACATGAACTACTAATTTCAGTTTATCCTTAAAATAGAACAGTTCAACTAATTTTAGACTCAAGTGCTATAAAGCATCATAGCTGCCAACCAACTGGATACCTGAATTGCAGCAGCAGCATATGCAGAGATACTAAGAAAACTGTCAGATAGCTGAACTCTGAGCTGCCGCATGCAATCCTATGAAGTAGCTGTAACAGTCAATGCATGTACCCAAAACAAGTTAGTACTTAAAAACAATATGACCAGATGAAAGAAAATAATCAGGGCCTTATTTAAATAATATCTATAATGTGCAATGGTTTAAAAGTGTCAAAAGGAGGTAACAGTATAAAAAATTATTAACCATTTGCAAAACACACATCTGATAAAAGATTATTATCTAAAACATACAAAGAATTCTTAAAACTCAACATTAAGAAAACAAATAATCCAGTTAAAAAGTGGGCAATGGGTACCTGGGTGGCTGCGGTGGTTAAGTGTCCAACTCTTGTTTAGGCTCAGGTCATGATATCAGGATTGTGGGATCTTGCTCAGCAGACAGTCTGCTTGAGATGCTCTCCCTCTCCCTCTGCCCCACCCCCTGCTCACCCTCTCCCAGTCTGTCTCAAATAAATAAATTAATTTAAAAAATATGTGGGCAAAAATCTGAATAGACACCTCACCAAAAGACATAAACAGATGCCAATAAGCACATAAAAAGATGTTCCACATCATATGTCATTAGGGAACTGCAAATTAAAACAATTCAATACCATTACACACCTATTAAAATGATTAAAATCCAAAATACTGACAACACCCACTGCTCATGAGGATGCGGAGCAACAAGAACTCTCATTCATCGCTGGTGGGAATGCAAAATGGTACAGCCACTTTGGAAGACAGTTTAGCAGTTTATTACAAGGCAAACAAATTCTTACCATATGATCCAACAGTTGTACTCCTAGGTATTTACCCAAATGAGTTGGAAACTTAATGTCCATACAAAACCCTGCACACAAATGTTTACAGCAGTTTTATTCATAATTGACAAAACTGAAAGCAAGCAAGATGTCCTTCAAAAGATGAGTGGATAAACAAACTGTGGTACATCCAAACAATGGAATATTATTCAGCAATAAAAAGAAATGAGCTCTCAAGCCATGAAGGGACCTGGAGGAATGGTTATCAATTGCTATATGAATCAAATCAAGTCATATATGTAAAGATATGACAAACATATAAGGTGCTGTACTTATTGTTATCAATTATAACAAATGTACCACACCAATGCAAGATATCAAAAGGAGAAACTGTAAAGGGAGGGGAGAGAGTATATGGGAACTCTGTACTTTCTGCCCAATTTTTCTATGACCTAAAACTGCTCTCAAAGTAGACTATTCACTCAAAAAAATAAAAATAAAAAAGGCTCCTGGCCTAAGAGGCGCCAGGGGACTTGAGTTCTTGGGTCTACCTCATTCACTGACGGTCTACGTAATCTCTACTGCTCAAAATACTTCATATGCACTACTCTATCCAACCATCATGAACCCAGTGAGGTAGACCTGATGCATCATACCTCCCTGGCTTAATGAAGGTAGTAAAAAAGCCACCAAGTAGTAGTATTCCATACCAAGAATCAAGAATACAAATTGTTACACTGGCATGGCCAGATGGAGAACTCAAACACTGAAAATAAGGGCATGTTTTAATTCACTGGGACAATAGTATCTTTGTATAATGCCTTTAATACCAGGATTCACTGAGAAATATTTTCACCCACTAGAGAAAAATCAGGACTTTGTCAATTCCCTTTGACGATTCTTTCCAGGAAACATTTCAGGCATGTATCAAAGCGGTCACATTCACTGGTGACATTTACAAAACTTAATTCTTTTCAAAATCTCCTCAACCAAAATACGCACTAAAAATGTTCACATTAAAATTTTATTTTCCTTTCATGGATATCTAATAATTAGAATTTATAATCCAGCTAAGATATAAAAGTTCAAGCTCCAAAGTCTATTTAACTTTTGAATTGAAATAAATCTCTATAAATTTTTAATTTTAATTTCATGCATCCATTTAACACATCTCAAGCAGTCCTCGTATTAATCAAAATCATAATCCTAATAAAAAATATTCATAAAAACAAGTTCTGCAACATTTACCAGTCAACGTAATGAAATTCAAAATATATAGTTTATGTCAAATATACACTTTATGTTCAAATGCCACAGACAACACTTACAGCTAGGCAAATTAATTTCTCTAAGATTCAATTTCCATATTGGTAAAATGGTAGTAGTTGTAGCCAAAATAAAGTAATGAGAATTAGAAATGATACATTTATACTTCATTAGCAATGCCCAGCACTGTCCAGTATATAAGTAGGTGTATAAAAGCTGAACCCATAAACTTAAGGATGACTTAGAACTTACATGATCATATAACCACTGAACTTCCTATATACCAAACAAAATTGACTCTACAAATCTCAAGTTTATGTAGAAAAAAGAGGTTTTTTAAATAAAACCAAATAAAAAAATTATTGAAATATATTGAAAGATTTGTTTTTTAATCATTTACAGTTACTTCTACAAAGGATCTTAAAACATAATTTTATTTGCTTAAAGAAAACAAATTCACTGCTGAAAGATACTACAAATCCTGTTCAGAGGATTCCCAACAAGATAAGCTATTACTTAAGGAGCCCTACATTAACTAGAACATTCTAGTTTTCTAGGTCATACTACTTGCTGTATTTCCAAGGTCAAGCAAAATAACATTCATTCCATTTCACTACCAAAGAAGGTCTAACAATGATTAATATTAAAATTTTCTTTCAAAAACATTTTCAAAAGAACATACTACAAATTTTTTTACACAAATTAAAAAGAAAATACTCCGAACTTCTTCAATACAACTTCAACAATGGAAGCTGTTGTGCCCCTTCCTGTCCCCACACTCAAAACCAACCAATTAGCCATCCTGTCAATTTCTATCATTTCTCCTGAATCAGCCTTCCATTCCAACCACCATAATTTTACAATGGCCTCTCAACCTGTCTACCGGCTTCCTGAATCTTCCTTTCCAGAGTTATCTCCCTAAACGCTATTATCATTGGTAACATCCCACTGAAGATCATCAGGGTTCCCTTCCCTACCTACAGACTAAAGCCCAAACTTCATCCTCAGTGTGGCATTCAAGGGTCTTTTCGATCTTGTCCAACATTACCCTCCATATTTACCCATTTCCATCTTCCTACAACCTCTATGCACTCCCGACTCGAAAACTTACCATGCACGTTAGCCAAACATTCAAAATGGATTCTGTGGTTATGCTAATGAAATGGTACCATCACGCTAGTCCCCCCTCTCGCGTTTTCTCCCTGGTACCTTCACCTTCTCATGGGGTAAAATGCCATTTGGCCCCAAGTACAAACCTTTCCCCAACACCCAACCCAAGCAGAATTATTTGCTTCCTCTTCTGCAAGACATAAGAGCAGGTTGAAAAATAACAGCAAATAAAACTGCATTAAACAAATAAACCAAAAAATAAATAAATAAAAGCCTTATTTGATCTCTTACAGAAATAATGATGTACTTCAGCAGACAGCTGCCTGAAATTCCTCTTCGGAAACAGGTAGCATGTGATCCCTAACTCAGTAAGAGCCGGGAAATGGACACAAAAGTCTTTCTTTCTCAAAAGCCATTATAGACAGAAAAGTCCCATGTAACAGAAGCACCCGAGTTTCTTTTTAATTAATAAGAAATACTAAATATTATAAACTACAAATCTCGCTCAACTTGTTCATCAGACATAGACAGTCAGGTAATCTTATACATTTTTATACTCAGTTGTGGAACTAAAACAGAAAGGAACACACGACAGCCTAGATACTCCATCTTTTTGTCACCTCTATAGCTTCGGATGTTTTTACAGTCTCCAATTTCATGAAGACACTTTGGGCAAACAATCCAGCTCCCCAAAGAGCCAGGCTCCTGGGCTCACATGACCCAAACACAGAAACACAGAAGCACTTTGCCTGGCTACAGAACAACCATAAAACAATAAATTGTCCCCACTGCCTCTCCTTCCATGTCATTTATTGCCTACAGTCGTCACGGAGGCAGATAATAAGCACCTCTAAAGGGCTCAAATAAAAACTTTTCAAAAGCACAAAGCTTTTTTAAAGTCCCTGAGCAAACAAATGGTGAGATAACTACAAAAGTCTAAGTCAGAACAAAAGAAACTAAAGGAGCATCAGTCTGCTATTTTGGGTTCAAAGTTAAATTCACTAACAATATCTAATAACTGCTTACATTCCTGGACTGATATGTGTTCTTATGGGATGAGGCAATAAGTAAATTCTTTGGCCAATTTAAATCCTAATTATTTGGGAAGAAATTACTTTTAAACCCATGGTGTAACATTATAAAACATTCAACCAGGTCGTTTTGAAAATCCTCAGAGACTTCAATGGAGCTTTCAGATATTCTCTTAAACTTTAGCAAAGTCAAATATATTGCATTAAGGTCATTAACACGTGTCCAAACTTTAAGCTTCCACTTTCAGGGCAGATATTTTACCCTCTGTGTGCTAGACACTGGTGGTTGCAAACCCTATATCCATTTTTGCCTGACTCTTTACCCAACAGCACTTCAGCCACGTTCAAATGGGTACTTTCCTAGTCCGCGATGCAAACAGTAGTGGCCCCTTTAACAGTTCTGGCCAATGAGTTACTAGTGAGAGTTGCTAAGTGGGCTTCTAAAAAAGCTCTTTAAAAGGAGGCTGACTCAACTAGTTTGCACCTTCTGTCCTTTGTCCTTGCAATTCCTCTTCTTCTCTTTTTTAAGATTTTTAAATTTATTTATTGGCGGGGGCGGGGGTGGGCAGAAGTAAGGACACAAGCAGACTCCACTCTGACCACGGAGCACCAGGTGCGGTTCAATCCCAGGTCCCTGAGGATCATGACCTGAGCCAAAATCAAGAGTCGGATGCTTAACCAGCTGAGCTACCCAGGCGCCCCTGCAATTCTTCTTCCATCTAGAAGACACAAGAGCTGTAAGAGGAACAGCCATCTTGTGATGACAGAAAGACATCTCAGTGGCTGAGCGACCCCTGAGAACTGGCTAAGCAGCAATACAGAAGCTTGGGTCCCACTGGCAAATAGAGGTACCCTACAACCCTGGTCTGCCTACCTGCCTACCACAGCTTCTCAGTACCAGAGACAAAGAAACACTATCGTGTGTTTTCTGTTACAAACAAACCAAATACAACCTTCACTAACTCTCATTACCAGATGAAGCCCCTCTCATTTGTTAAAAGAAAAGAAAAAGCTCAGACTAATGCTGTTATAACTACCTATACTATAATACTATCATGATGCAGCACAGTTAAAGTTCACTGATTACCCAACTGACTATTACATTAAGCCATGAGCAGAGCATGAGCGGATGAAATCTGAAATCAAGTTTTTGCAGAATCCTGGAAGCCAAGTGAAAACCACAGAGAGATCATCCAAGACTACATAGTATGAAGGTGGGGGCAAGTTCCCAGAAACCTTCACACTCCAACTTTCAATCCAAATGGCACCAGAGTTGGTTCACACAGCAAAATGACAGGATTTTTTACAACCACACATCTATGCAGGCCATAAAACTGAACTGAAAATGAAAACTACAGGTGTAGTGGTCCTCAGTCCCTTTGGTCACCAAGCACATAGGCAGAATTACAAAGCCCTTAGAGAAGGGACTAAAGCAATTACTCAAAGTTTCCATGGAAAACAAACAAAAAAATTTGCCTTTCTTTCTAAATAATCAAAGAGGATTTTTTAGTGATGTTCTAGACAGGTAACAAATCTGCCACTCAGCTTTCACAGAGAATGGTAGTGAAATACTTTTTACAGTTGTCTGGGGATAACTGATTAATTTCCAGATCAATGGGAAAACATCCATTTTGTTGGACTGAAATAATTTACCTTCTTTTTAAATTAAGTCTAAAATGTACAAAATAAAATTTATTGGGTTCACATTAATGATGTCATTTTCACACTTAACCTTTTCAAAAAGTGTGTTGAGAAAATTAAATCTTCCAATGACAGAACTAAATAACAGAATTTCATAAATTCAAGTGACAGCTAATATTAATAATATAAAAATAATTAAAATAACAGTATGCAGGTTAGCTTCCTTACACTGCCAAAAGCCAAAAAAAAAAAAAAAAAAAACCCACCAAGAGGGATCATTCTGTCCTTTCATGCTAAGCTAAACATGTTTTGTATTTCATGGTAAATACACTGGATAATCTAATATATATTTTAAAAAGCCACTGACATGGGCAATTTCTAGCATAAACAATAAGTAAATGTTTTATTTGTAAATAAATGCCTTTACTCACCCTGACTGTGCTATTAGCCAAAGTAATGTGATTTTTTTTAATCAGATACCCTGAATATTCTGGCTATATGTCTTATAAGAGAACTAGAATATGAATCAGAGCACTGCACTCTTCTCTGCAGCAAGCAGCTCTTTCTGTGTTACTCTAATTCAGCAAACAGTTGCCTATTTTCACTCAGAAGTAAAGGACCAAAGCAAGACATAACAGACCACACCATAAGTAATTAGGGCTCACTCACTTGCCCCACTACTCAGTTTTCTACAAAGGGCTAGGTTGGAAGTCCTTGCATAGGCCATCTGAGGACTAAGCCTAACAAAACTCAACTTCTAAATCCAATACTCATAACTGCTGACAGTATAGATTATTATAATTCTACGTTTCTGACAACAGACAAATTTTGAATTTGTTCCAGCTGACTCCACCACTTACACTATTCAACAGCTGGGGCATATGATAACTTGGCAACCTGATAATACTCTAGCTGAATGCAAACTCATTCTGTAACCAAGGAACTTTGTCAGAAATAAAAATCCAAATAACCTCTCTTAAGTTCAAATGGGAATGTGAAATGTTTGAACAATGCATGATTTCAGAAAATGAGCAACTGTACTTTGAAAGTTTAGTGAACTGACACTCCCTATTCAAAGCCTACAATTCTTTCCTGATTAGATCAGCCCTCATTGCAAGTCATCAGGATAATAAGCACGAGAGTGAAGTCATCCTATTGGATACTGATGGGAAATCATAACTGGCTTCAAAACACATTGGGAAACAATGAGTTTTCCAGGTCCCCAGCTTTACGTATAATACACTGGCCAATACTCTTACTTTCCTTTCCAAAACTAAATGAAACATAGAACATCTATAAAGCCAAGTACAAATTGATGACCTAAGCATTTTAAAACCACAAAGAAAATGAAGGTAACATGGCTCACTTTTTCAGTGAAATTTTGAACTGTAGGTTTGAAAAGTGTATGTTTAACTGCAATGATGATCATTAGGCTACAATTAAAATGAAGTGTAGTGAGAACTGCAATAGCCTTCAGATCTTTTTATTTCCAAAGGCAAATAGAAGCAAGCATTTAAAGAATATCTGCTTCCTCAAGACAAGTCAAAGCAGCACTTCAATTATCGTTTTCAAAGTCACCTGGAGACAAAAATTCATACAGTTATAATTTTTATGAAAAGTATGAATGTATATACTTGAAAACTTTCAGACTTTTTTGCTTTTGGATTTTAAACAGCACAGGTGTGTGTCTTCAATAAGGTTTACTAATCTGTATTGCAATAATTTTCATTTTTCATGTTCTGGAGACAACTGATTAAGAACCTTATTTTAAAATGTAAAGACAGACATAAACATGAGTAAATTACACATGCACACACACATAAATGCTACCAATGTGCTTTAGCCTAGAAAACCATTGCACTTGCTCAGTGGCAGTATTATACACAATAGAGTCTTGGCACAAAGGAATTCTGATTGTGCTGTTTACAAAAATCTACACGGATTAAAAGAATGTCAACAACAAAACATGTTCTAGAAAGAGATAAAACATACTTCGGGGTGGATTTTGAGCGTTTTGGAAATTTGGAATTTAATTGTTCAATTTAGGATTTTATTTCTACTTTCTGCTAATAGAAAACTATTAATGCATGCCATTTTTAACCATATAACTCCATTCAATTTACAGAAATAGAGTTTCTTAAGACAAAAGCAAATATTCAAAAGATGCAAAACCCTCTGAATCCAAGCTATGAATTAGGCCACTATTCACTATTAATATATTAAGGGTCTGTGAGCTAGCCTTGGGTGTGGAGTGTTTTGGTCTCCTTACTGTGTCTCTTGTCTGTACACACTGAGAAATGATTTCCAGAGACAAAAAGACCCTTTAAGATGAGATGATAAATACACTTTGTCTAACACTATATTTAACTATAAAGTCAAAGTAAACAATACTAAAATATGAAAAACTTATCACGTTGGTACAGAATTTCCCGAACATAAAGAGGCAGAAAAGCACCTCAAAATATACTGCTTTACATTTAAATTTACAACAGACTCACTGACTTAAGGCTTTCATTCATCACACAATCAAGTAATTTTTATGATACATAAGAATAGGTATATAGTCACAAATCACAAACTTTTTTCAAATAAAATCATTCTAAGAAAAATGATTTGGTGATGCTCTCAGTGGTGAAACAGCCCATTTATTTAAAAACCCAAGAACCTTTTTTTATATGGTTAACCGATACCCCATGCAAAGCATGAGGTAGCAGCAATGCCTCAGTAATCCCTTGGAGAATTAATCGGTAGCCACCCTCCCAGGAAGAATTATGATTATGCATAGTACTTAAGAGCTTCTACAAGGGAGAGAAAATGCAATGTGCTTGAAACCCAAACCCCTTCCCCCCACTCCACAGCCTATCCAAGGGCGTCTCCAGACCATCGCCCACCCCAACACCCTCTCTGAGTTGAGGTTACTAAATCCCATCCAAAAAACCCTGGTCCATTCCCAAGACTGATCCAGACACCTGTTTACCTGTGCCCAAACAGTAGTGGCTCCGGTTAAGCAAAGATAACGGTTACCCGGCTGATGCGTGCTAAGCCCCGCAGACGGAGCACGGGAGACCACATACCTTTGTACCTCTCCAGGACATCCTCGTAGGCCTGGAGGTACTCCTGCTCCTCCACGTACAGGTAAGCAGCTGGCGAGAGGTACCCCGCCATACCGAAGTTTATCTAAGCGATGACTGGCCAATTCCCCTTTCCCCCTCCTAACCCGGGAGAGTATCGTAGTCAGCAAGACGCAGCCTAGAGAACTGGAAAAGCGGAAGGAGCGGCGGGCTGGGGTAGAGCGCTGAAGCGGGAGACGCAGAGCCAGGGGCGCAAGGGGGCGGTGGGCGCCGGAGCCAGCAGAGGAAACGCCCAGGCCCCCTGGCGGGCTGTGGGTGCTGGGCCGCCGCTCCGGGGAACCAGAGTCCCTCTCGGGTTTCAGCAGCAGCAAATCTCGGCGAGCCCGGGGGCGGCGACAAGCAGCGCCACGCCACGCGGAGGAGCCGGGAGCACAGTGGTGACGGGCGAAGGGTGGCAGGCGCCGGGACCCTCTGCGGCCAGCACGGCCGTCACCCTGGCCCTGCGCTGGGCGCCTGCTCCGGGCCGGGCCGAGGCCGCGGCGGCGGTGCGGGAGGACAGGAGCGCTGTCTCCGCCCGGGATGCTGCGCGGCGCATCTGCGGCATTTCCTGGCCGCCGCGCCGCAGACACTGGTCCGCGCCCCCGGAGAGAGGGAGGGGGGAAGGCGGAGGGCGGAAGGGAGGGGGCAAGCGCGGCGGTCAGCGCCCCGGCTGGCTCCGCTCCGGCCCCGGTGCGGCTCGGCCCCTCCCTCCCGGGCAGGGTCGGGCGCCCCGGGGCCCCCTCCCCGGCCCGCCCACCCGGGTCGATCTCACGGCCAAGCACGCCCACCCCCGGACACTGGCCGGCCAGCCCGGATCCCCAAGGGTGACGTTTCTATTTGGGACCCACAACAGGTGCCTGGAAAACAAAGCCGCAGATCGCGGTCACCGACAAGCGCAGCCCCCCCCCCCGCCCCCCAAAGGGCCGACTTGTCGGCGGTCTCCCCGGGGAAGGGATGATGGGGACAAGAGTGGAAAATACTCTTCAACCCGGCTTATGGCACGGAGGACTCGGGTCACTCAGTGGCAGCACGGGCCGGGGAGGGACCGGGGTCCTTGCTCAGGGCACATCTCGGGGGCGGGGCGGCGGGGCCTCTGCAGGTGGCCCGGCGCGTCAGGGCCTGACAGCCTGGGAGCTACTGCGCCTGCGCGCCCGGCCGACCAGCCCTCGGTCCCTCCCTTCCGCCCCCCAGAGCCGGCCCGCGCATCTGCCGCTGCGCTCCTGCGAGGCGGCCACAGCGGGTCAGCTCTCAGTGCCCCCAGCTTACTCTGTGCCCTCCCTCTTCTGTACCCATTATTCATTCCACACAGTCCTGGTAGCCTCTGAATTTGAATAAGATGGATACAATTCCGTTAACTTTGGAATGTCATATACTAAAGTGGTGGGTTTCAAGGGTCCAGGCACCATTTGGTACTCAGACGACGCATAAATGGATGTGTTTAAGAGTACTGACTGAAGTCAGCGTCCTGCCTCCTTACTAACTGTGTGACAAGGCCAAGTCACTTACCCTCTCTGGCAGCTCTTCAGCAGTAAAATGGGGATAATAGTGCTTACCTTATAAATTTGTGGCTTTATACGTGTTAGCTATTATTAGTAGTAGACAAATCAATGCGTTGTTGACCATCTGACTTGACCGCTTCACCTTTTGCCCACGTATTCTCTCCCTATTTCTTCCTTTCATAGGTACTAACCTTTTGTCCTTGATGATTTTTCTTCCCCTTTCAGTGTTGTGAATCTGGACCATTTTCCATTAATTCAGATGGGGATGAGTACTCCTAAAAAACTGTACACCCTTGAAAAAAAACTTAACTTGAGTTAGAATTGGAAATCTTTACCTCTCCTGAGCAACTGGCCTACTTTTGTTATTCCAGGCAAGACCGTATCTCTCTTTTCTATCCCGACCATTGGCTTATAATCTGAGTTTGAGCCCATGTCCCACCAAGCCCTTAGGATCACTAGTTTTCTCGCAACTTAGTATGCACTTATGTACACATGAAGTAATAAACATGCATCCTCTGTGACACCTTTTTGAAATGAAAGAGTTAGCAATTAGATCCCTAAAAGTCATTCCGTTCATAGACCACACACGTACATGAATCTCTCTCAAAACCGTTTTGTCTCCTTTACAATGAGTAGGGTCATTGAGGGCACAGTCTGAGCCTCTATCAGAGACTGAAACCCAGAAGCATCCAGTTCTGTGAATATAATCACTGCACTCTTAATTGATTTTAACTCTCCTTTTAAGGAGACAGTCGAAATGAACAGCAGCAGCATTGGGGGTTTCCTGTAAAAACAGCCTTTGCCCCATGCATTCTTGGAATGGTCATATTGGGTCAGTCTGCTAATAATAATAGTCTATTCCATAGGGAAGCAAGAGTTAAGCACAGCAGTTAAGAGGCTGACCTCTGGAGTTAAGAATGCTTGAATTCAGATCATAGATGCACCACTTCCTAGTTGTATGACCTTGGGAAGAGTCTCTTCCTCCCTCAGCAGATTTCTGGACTGAAAATTGGAGAAAATAATTATACCTACTTCATAAGGTTGTTGAGAGACTAAATGAGATAACGGTAAGTGCTTATAAGAACATCTGACCATGGAGCACCTGGTGACTCAGCTGGTTAAGCATCTGATTCTTGGTTTCAGCTTGGGTCATGATTTCAGGGTCGTGAGATCAGCTCCATGTTGGGCTCCGTGCTTAGCACAAAGTCTGCTTGAGATTCTCTCTCTCCCTCTGCCCTTCCCCCTGCTCGTGGTCTCTCTCTCTCAAATAAATGAATCTTTTTAAAAAATAAGAGCATCTGATCATCAGCAAACTATCATTTATACAGCATTTACCATGTGCCAAAGAATTTGCGAAATGTTTTGCACTCACTACTTTATTTACTCACCACAACCATGACCCTTTAATAGAGAAAATGAAGCTGAAAAAAATTCAGTAAGTTGCCGAAGAAAATACAACTGGCTAGTGACAGAGAGAGAATTAAAATCCAAGTCTGCCTAAGTCCAAAGTCTGACTCTGCTTAGATCCTTCAATTCCAACTTTAAAGAATTTACATGGGACAAAAATCCATATTTTAAAATAGCACTGTCACCAACAAACCATGTACCTTTACAGGCACTTCAAGACTAAAAAACCTAACCTACTATATCCTGTAACTAAGAATAGCAGATCTATAGTTCTTAAGTAAAAGTCATTTATACAATGGGTATTATAAAGCCCCATTCCTTACACATTGTCATCTTTTTCTCACATTGACCCTGAGAGATAGGAAAGGCATAGAGTCTCTGATTTTAAAATGAGAACACTACAATAAGTGCAAAAGCACTTTTAAAATCGTCAAGTGTCAGACATGTGACATAAGACTCTCTAAAATGTAAATCTAATTATATCACTGCACTGCTGAAAAATCTTTCAATAATTCCCTGTCACTTACAGCATGAATGGTCCAATCTCCTCAGTACTGCATACAGGCACCTTTGGATTTCTGCTATTCTCTACCAAATCCCATCTTCTACTATGCATATTACCTGAAACTTCCATATAAACACATCTCCCTCCCTTTGTTCTTGTGGTTCCATCCCTCTGAAGTGGGCTTCCCTTTCCCCCTGTTCCCACCAAGCTCTTCAATCCTCGCTGCAAGTGGCACTTCCCCTCAGAAGCCTTTCAGGAACCTCCCATGACTCCCTTCTCCAACCAAGTTAATTAGACTCTCCTCTGGATTCTTTTCATATTAGGTACTAATAGAGCCGTAACAATTAATCTCTCACACCGTGTTGTAACTGTCTAACAATACATCCAGCTATCATATTGGACTATAACTTCTTTAAAAGCAGAACTATGTGCTTTTCTTCATTTTATTCCAGGGACTCGATCAATGTGAAGGAATTTAGTTATCCCACAGACCATATGGTCTTTTTGACTCTAGGCATTTCCATGTTCAATTCTATTTTTATGACCTTAAAAACAAATAAAAATATTGGACTTTCAACTCCTTTATTACTAAATAATGAACACTATGGACATCCCATACCATTTCTGAACCTCACCCCATCTCTTACCAGGGATGAATTTCAAAGATGGGGTGAGTTTCAGGCAGAGTATAAAATGTCTAATAAAGTTGAAAGTCAAAATCTTTTCATGGTATATTTTCAAACTATCCATAACATCAAAATCCCTCCGATGTCCTGTTCCTTTATCTTCACACTGGGTGATCAGTGGTGAACACATAATATATTTGAATTTCATATTTTAGCCACATTATTATTAAACAGATATTGAAGACTGGCCTCCAGGTCTCTGCTCCCAAGATATGATTATTATGATTTGTGTAGAAAACAGCCAACTTACCAGTATTTATCTTAAATACAGTAGCACGTTTCCATACTAGGGCTGCTTATTCTGTTTGTAGTTTTGTTTTGTTTTTGATTAATTTCTTAAAAGTATGTAACTTTGAGGTCTCCGAGTGCATTAACAACCGCTAACTTCATAGCTATCCCCACTCAGCGGACATTTTACAACAAAAGGACATGGCCCCTGCCCTCAAAAAGTCTACAGTCTACTAATATCAGCGTCTGCTTGCCCACTGCATCCCATCAGAACCCCCAGGTCTTCCATTTCTTCCCCACCTACACTGTGCACGGACAATTAGTCCCCCCAACTTCTCTGGAATGCCGGCCTAGTCATTTTCCTCAACTGATAATCATCTCATTCCCCCTGACAAACACCTGACCCATCCTTCACATAAACCCTTCCTGCACTACCAAAAGCAAAATATCCACGTCTGCCACCACCAACGAAACACTCAAGCCAGAAGCACCTTCTTCCTTCCACAAAAATGAACGGAACACAGGCATCTGCCCTGATTCTCTCAGCACCCTCCGTTCACCTGTCTTCCCTTTCCGCTGAGCCAAAGATAGGCTGCAGGCACTGTCTCCTCCCCTCTGGGCCTCACACCTACTCATGGAGGGGCAGCGCGGGGAAGTGGAGGGGAGGAGGTGTCTCACCAGGGCAAGAGTCAGGCCTCAGTGACTAAACACTTTTTAGTACTTGAGGAGGGTAGTGAAAGCTAGGTCTGTCCCAGCTCCCCCGAGCCACCCGTTTGCTCTTACTTGGCTCCCAAACAGTCTCCCTCCCGGATCCTCCCTCGTCCCACCCTTTCGCCGCTCCACCCCTCCCTTCAAGGCCTGGAAGAGACCAGGCAGCATCTCACAACAGAAGCCAGAAGAAGCTCAAGGCTGTTGCCCCAGAAACCCAGACTAGAGAATGGCTGGCTGGGCGCTGTTTGTTCCCCACCCCCCATCAGAAAATCCCACTGGGGGGACTGTAGGGGGAGTCTCTGCTGCTGTGGTGCCTGGGATCTGGACTAGTCCCCCCCCTTAAGCCCCCTCAGAGGAAGATAAAGTACCAACTTTGCATTACAGTAGCAGGCAAAAGAAACTCAGTGGGCACACATCCACCACCCCAGAGTGAGAGTCGGTTGGGGAGTGAAGAAAGGAAACCAGATCCACTGGCTGCAGAAACCAGCTCTGGAAAAAAACCTGACCTTTGGCCTTTGCAAGAGCCCCAAAACACTTAGTCCATCCAACCCATTACCATTCTGAGAGAGCGAAAATTATTGAGGGAACTGAGGACCAATCACCCCAGGAAACAAGTCTTGTGCACAGAACACATACGAAGAAACCACACAGGCACTGCGAGGTTGGAGGATTGGTTTCCTCGGTGGCCTCGGCTTTCAGCTGGGGAAAACAAGCCATCCCTTCTGGTTCGACTTTTACGCCAGTGCAAGGGAACACCAGTAACAGAACAGAAACGTTGGCACCTCCCCTATATTAATTAATCAGGAATGCATGATGGCTAAACCCTCAAAAGCACCAGGGGCAGAAAGCTGCTATGGACACATGATGCTGACAGAGATGCTACATTTAAAAAAAAAAAAAAAAATGGCATCTGAGTTGCTGATTCCCTCTGCAATCCTGGGTACCAAACACCAGGAATCCACCCCAGTTAAATCTGCGGAGCTCAGTGTCCCTGGGCAAAAATGGAAATGAAGGCAGCTTTCTCACAGCTTCTAGCAAATACACTAGGAATCACTTAAGATAATACTTTCAGAATGTCACAGCAGCTACAGCATGTAAATAAGAAAGTTTAATGCAGATGTCTGTAAATAGCCCCTTGCATTTCAAAGGTATCAATCCATCCAACCAGAAGACAGGGCCAAATAGCTTAGTCACCAGCAGGCTGGGCAAACTGCTTTCTCGATAGAAATCAGGCATAAAGTAAACATAGTCATCCTCCTCCCCCACCTTGAGCCCAAATCTCTGCCCAGTGCACAGCTCCCAGCTATGGCCCCCGGGGGCGCAGATGGGTGAATTTCCGCAACTCTCGACCGGGGTCCCTCCCCTGCCCGGATGCGCTTACCTGCTATCCTAAGCACTGCCCTCTCAGCGGGGTCCAGCACTGAGCCCCCGTGAATCTTTCTTTTTGATCTCTCATGTTTAGGCAAATTCCAGGGTAAGGTGTCTCCCGGAGCTGGAGATGCAGAGCCAGATTTCTGGCTGAAATCATCCTCATCAGAAAAATCCGCAGAGGAAGACATAGAGCAGCGATAGGACGCGTTCCCGGAACTCTACAGAGGATGACACAGAAAAAAGCATTAACAGCAAAACACTCACATATGCTCATCGATTTCAACAGCCCCCCTCCATGCCCCCGGAACAGAGTCTGGCATCCTGCACCATCCTCAGTGCTGAAAGGATACAAAACAAGAAATGAAACCCAGGGCTCACCATCTTTTCTCGGCCGCGTCTCCGACAGCAGAAACAGAACCCAGGCAGTCCCAATACATGGAAGATTTGCACAGAAGTGTGTGGCCTGCGGTCCGGCCACCAGCTCACAAATGACTGGCCCAACAATGAAGCCAGAATCAACAGCCTTCCTGTTACAAACCTATAGTATTTGGCTCCCCCACCAGGACAGGAGAAACATTTTCCATTACTAGGCTGCTGGTTAATTCATTAAAGCAACGAACTCGAAGTTTCAAAAACAAAGCACAAATGCAGGATGTTGAGTCCAAATTCCTTTCCGTTTCAGGTCGCCTCACCACTGGAGTCTCCTTTCTGACGAGTTTTAAGCTCCTTGTCCTCTTTATTTAATTTGCTTCATGAGACTGAAGCAGGTTCCCAGAAAAGAGCAAGGAGGGAGGAAGGGCAGATTCTGAGAAGAGCTTTTCTTAAGCCAGCGAGAACACAAAAGACTGTTTTCAGAAGCCTAAGACAGCTCCAATAAACAAACATCTGAACTCAGTTGAGAGTTCTTCAGATAATTTAAACTTCTAGCCAAGTGAGAGCTGCCAATAATGTAAATGAGGATGATGCAGCTCGGTGACAGGAAACAGATCTCTTCTCAGCTCCTGGTCATTACACAGTGAAATGAGAAACAGGATGCTTCCACCAAAGCACTTTGCCTGAAGGTTAGTCCTCGCTTCATCCAGTAGGAACAAATCTGCGGGATCATATGTTGCATAAAAGGGTTCTATCTTCCATATGGGGAAAGGGCATGAGAGAGTATTCCTGCCTTCTTGATGGAGTTGGGTTTGTGATTATGTAGAGAACCAGCACCTTACTATGGAAATAAGGATGTGATCTGCTCTGTGAAGAGAGTTATAAAGGAAGTATCTAAGGGAAATCTTCACTTTCCCCTTTAGAATTCCACTTGGCTAAGTAAGGCGCATTGTAAAAATGGCAAAACTGGTACAACTCAAATTCCTGAACTGTATCTTGCCGTCACCGATTCCTAAGAAGCAAGTTGCAGACAGGAATCAGTGAGGCATACTCCGATTTGAGCAAAAACACTGGGCTGCTCACAAAAGCAGTGGCTACTGCAGCAAAACAGGCTGTGTGAGCAACATCCCAAAGCACTCACCCACAGCCCGTGAAGCAAACTATAAGTGAATCGGGACTATTAATCTTGCCTCGGTCTATTCAGGCATGTTGTTACACATGGTCAACACCACCATTTTAACAGTACACATAATATTTCCCACAAAGTAAAGTCTCTAAGATTTATCTTTAGCTCTATTCTTTCCCGAAGAAGGGGTCTTCCGTTTTATTTTACCTGACATTTCATCACCTTGGCTAATTTATTTATTCAGATTTTGTGTGTTCTCCTCGTGGCAATAATGTTTGAGGCAAACATGAGGTAAATAAATAAAATTGATTTTCTATATTGTAGCTAGAGTCCACAGAGAGTTGTGAGTGGTATTAAGTCAGTCACAGAATGCTATTATCAACCTAATTTATTTTCCAGGCTTTTCGGAAAATTCATCTTGAGCTCTCTGAGGTGGTGTTGTCAGCTGGATCCGTGAAAAAGGGTGACATTCTTAAACACTTTCAAAAGGGTATTGGGTTTCTTTGGTTGCCTTGTCTTCCTTAAGATGGCTTCCAACCTGTCCTTACTTAAGGTCATCCTTTATCTGTGAGATTATATTTCTTGTTGTTGCCTGCACAATTTCAGTGACTATAGTAATTTGATTGTTTATCTTTACAGACAGACTTAGGGAATAGCTGTTAAAGAACTGCTCCTTTCCAAAAACCACTGGTTATTGATTTTTATAAATTTTTTTTAATGGCCAGAGTCTCAGCTGATTGAACAGCAAGATGTGATTTATGCCATGACATAAACACCATTAATCACACACAGCCAGATGGGAACAGTTACTACCCCTGGACTTAAGGGTGTTGACTGGGGCAGCCTCTAATCTGGTAGTGTCACTGGTAAACAGATAAGAGAGAAAAGGAAGAAAAGACAATCAGCAACACCTCTTCCAGCAATATATCATATGAAAATATAGACACAGACACACAGACCAAGGGAAATCATACATATTTATAATTGGTAAAGTCTTCCAGGCTACACGATTCAAGCATTTTAAGAAAGTTTTAGGGTTTTTTTCCATAATAATTTTCATAAACACTTTTAAAAATGTAAGTAAACTATACAAAATTAGGCCCATTTGAACCTTGAAAATTGAGAATGGATTTAAAAGAAGCTGCTTTGAAGGCAACCAATCCTATGAAACTGCTATATGCTTTATTGATTTGAAATGACTTACCAATTCATGTCACTATCTTGGGGGCTAGAGCGAGGAGTGTTAAGAGTACAGTTCTCTCTTTTTTGGAAAAAGCAAACATGTTCTATGGCCCCAAATCCAGAGCCTCACCTTTGATGTGGGGCTTACAAGGATAAGACAAAGGATAAGGGCTCTTGTGACCAGCAAAAGCCCCAAGATCTCTCTCGTTGCCTAAGGTTTGATTCCTCTTAAAATATAAATATCTATGTCCATGAACAGGAGACTGGATAATTACATTATATCCATATAATGAACTACAGTGAAGCAATTAAAGAAAAGTGTTATCGATCTACACTTAGCAAAGTGTAGTTCATATAGAATGATTCCTTTAAAAAATGTGTGTGTGTGTATAGATGGATAAATAGATAAGTGATTGATAAATAGGTAGACAGATGATAGGTAGATAGATAACCATTTACCAGTATGATTACCTCTGGGTGTTGACTAATATTACAAATGGATTTAATTTTATTCCTTGTTATTTTTTAATACAAAACAAATACATAAAAAGATTACTTTTTTTAATTTTATTTATTTATTTGACAGAGAGAAAGACAGCGAGGGAGAGAACACAAGCAGGGGGAGTGGGAGAGGGAGAAGCAGGCTCCCGCCCGAGCAGGGAGCCCGATGCGAGGCTCGATCCCAGGACCCTGGGACCATGACCTGAGCCGAAGGCAGACATTTAACGACTGAGCCACCCAGGCGCCCCTACATAAAAAGATTATTAAAAAGAAAGATACTATGCCAAGAATCAGAGAAAACAGCAAAGGCCCTAGGAAGAAGTAACTACTTAACCAGTGCTTTTAACCACTTGGGGCTCACAGGCACCCCTGAAAAGTTGAAGCAATCTATGGAAACATCTCTCCAGAACAGAGCACATGGGCAAATAAACACAAACCTTGCATATGATTTTATTGGGTTCACTGACCCACTGACTCCCGGTTAAGGACCCCAATTTACACCATCATCTGTCATCACCATTTGACATTCGCGTTGAGAACAAGAGAAATAGGAAAGCACTGTGGAGTATGTGGGAAGAGAAGCAAGGGTAATTAGGAGAGTAAAGACAAAGTTGGTCTAGGTCAAACATAAATATATTTAACATTTGGCCTTTTTTTTCTTTTTTAAATAAAGGACTGTGAGCCACCTCTGGACTGATGCTGGGTCTCTACAACCAAAAATATCAGGTTATGAGGAACCTAAACACCCTGTATTGTGTCTTATTACAACTTAATTATTAAGGCAGTTTTAACAATTGAATTAGATCACCAAAACTTTAAAGTGACTTTCCTAATAGCCAGTGCATTCACATGGTATAAAAACAACCCAAATCTCTTAAAGCCAAGATAATTACAGAATGCAATATTTTTAGAAGGGGAACTAAACAATAACTTCTCTAATTGAAACCCCGGTGGGGGATCTGAGATAAGTACAATAGAACTGCCTAAATTGGAAGCCGCCCAGCCTTAGCACCCTGATCTGCAGGAAAGTGCCAGGAAATTGTCTCTGCACTAGGCATTCTCTAAATGCAATGGAGAAACAAGTGCAAAGATAAGGGTTTGTAAAAGAGCCAGACTTTTAGGATCCCGGAGACTGGAAAGGTAACTTCCACAAAACTGCATACCTATATTTTATGCACACTTCTGTAAATATATTTCCAAAAGATTAAAAACTAAAAAGCTTGTAAAGAAACAATTAGGCAGGGGCGCCTGGGTGGCTCAGTTAAGCATCTGACTCCTGGTTGAGGCTCAGGTCATGATCTCAGGGTCATGATCTCAGGGTCATGAGATCGAGCCCAGTGCAGGGCTCCACTCTGCTCAGCGTCTGCTTGAGATTCTTTCCCCCTCCCCCACTCATACTCTCTTTCTCTCTTAAATAAATAAATAAAATATTTAAAATTAAAAAAAGAAAAGAAACAATTGGACAATCTAGATTGTGGGGCATTGATAAAATAACTATCCTGCTCTCTTCATAAAGGTCAATCAATGTCAAGAAATATACACACCCAAAAAACAGAGAATGTTCTAAATTTAAAAGACAAACATAACAACAAATTCATGAACCTTTGATGAGATTCTATACTTTTTTTTTAAGCTGAAAAAGACATGTTAGAGACAACTGGGAACGGCTGGACATGGATCATGGATTGTTTATTAGATATTATTGGGAAATTATTGTTAATTTTCTAAGGTGTGATAATGATATTGCAGTGGTATAGGAAAGAGTCCTTATCCTGAGATACTTTATCCTTACCTTCCAGACTGAAGAAACTCATGACGTCTGCACTTATTTTCAATTATTTTAATAAAAACAGAGAGAACTAGTAAATATAGCAATAGGTTAATAATAAGTAGTCACAGGCGCCTGGGTGGCTCAGTTGGTTAAGCGACTGCCTTCGGCTCAGGTCATGATCCTAGAGTCCTGGGATCGAGTCCCGCATCGGGCTCCCTGCTCAGCGGGGAGTCTGCTTCTCCCTCTGACCCTCTGACCCTCTTCCCTCTCATGCTCTCTATCTCTCATTCTCTCTCTCTCAAATAAATAAATAAAAATCTTTAAAAATAATAAGTAGTCACGATACTATGCTTTCAACTTTTCTACACGTTTAAATATTATCAAAATGAAGAGTTGGGGGGAAACATGTAAGCAAGACCTTTCTCAGTTTCTCTAAGTGTTGCTTAGTCTAGGCCTGTTCGCACAACGTCAAAATCCTGAGTTGCAAGTACACAGTGGTAGTGTACATCTGAGTGATTTCTCGTAGCATTTCTTGATGTACACTTAGAGAAGCACCAAAGCAGTGGCCTATGTCAGCCAGACCCTAGAGAAAGGTGATGTGCCTGCCTCAGTCCCAAGCAGAGTTTTAGATGGAAGGATATAAAAGAGGCTCCACTGTTATTCATTTAATATATAGTCCAGTAAACATAAAGTTGGTTCAGTATCACATTTTTTTATATTTTACATAAACAAAAAGAAAGATCAATACTTTAAAGATGTGAAGATCCAATTTTGTTTAAAATCCTATTGATTAGGTAAGTACAAATACTAGCTTCTTGCATATTATGTAAAAATACACGGTATGGCCCCAAAAATAACTTATATACTAGTTTTTTACTGGGAAATAAGTCAAAAAAGCAAGGGCCCATTATCTAATGTTAAAGATCCTAGAGAAAACAATCTTTACCACAAATAAACAGATGCTGAAGAGAACAGTTAAGGAAAATGTAAGAAAGTGTGTTTAACCCCTTGAAGACAAAATGAGTTATGGTAAACCATGGGGACTATGTGCTTGTTTTAAATTTTTTTCAAAACCAGTTGAACAATTCAAGTATTCTCTCATCAAATAAATAACTCTTAATTAGCCTCCCATCTGGAAACCACCTTTATTTTTTTTAAGATTTTATTTATTTGACAGAGATCAAGAGAGAGAGCCAGAGAGCATAAGCCCGGGAAACAGCAGAGAGAGCAGGAGAAGCAGGCTCCCCAATGCGGGGCTCGATCCCAGGACCCCGAGATCATGACCTGAGATCATGACCTGAGCCAAAGGCAGACGCTTAACCGACTGAGCCACCCGGGAGCCCCTGGAAACCACCTTTAAACAGTAAGAGGAAGGGGGCTTCTGGTTTGATGAGATATCAGCTGTCCCTCACTCTCTCCTTTTAGGGGAGAACTGCAACAGCGCTTCACTGAGAGAGGAAGAAGAGCCTAGGTGGAGTCAGGGAGAAAGAGAGGTCAGAAGGAAGGGAAGCTGGAAGGTTCTTAGATCACACTCCCGGGAGGAGGCTTTGGGCAAAGAATTAAAGAAGTTAAAGCTTTCTTTCTAGGTGGAGAGGCCCAGTGCATCAGCCTATGAAAGAAGACCACTGGAATTCAGGACACAAACTCTTCCTAGAGTAGAAAGATTATGCATTAGTCAAGAGTGTTCCTTGGTCTTATGTTTCTGGGGAAACTAAACTCACACAACATAATTTTCCTCTAGCTATATAAGAAGCTCTCCAAGATAAGCATCAAAGACTCATTTCTGGGAGGAGCATGGCTTTAGATTCTAGGCAGTCTTGGCTTAGCACTAAAACATTCTGCAAGACTTCCTTCCTTTCAGTCTAACCAGCATGTTCTAACTATACACAGCATTTACTGAATGACCATCGTCAGGGACTGTACTAAGAATTTTCATTCACTATCTTATTTAATACTCACTGCAACCCAAGAAAGAGGTTTGGAGAGGTTAAGTAACTTGTCCACAGTCATTCTATCAGTACAAAGTAGAGCCAGGATTTCCATGTGGTCCTTTGACCCCCAAAGCCTGTGCTCTCAACTACATGCTATTAAATGCCCTAAAATGTGGTTCGTAGGCACTGGGAGGAATATCTTAACATACAGTCCTCAAAGATCTTACCATGTATTTGGGGAGCCCAAAAGGCATAGACTTGTTCTGTGCTCCATACTAGGCCCAAAGGATGGAAATGATCAGACAGCTGTCAGTTCACAATAAAGAAAAACCATACAAAAATAACTTAAAAGTGGAAAGACTGCTTTGTATGGTAGTGAGCATCTTCCTACTCCAAGGGACCAAGCCTTCACTGAGTGGAACGTTGAATTTACTTTTCTTTCCCAACTCTAATATTCTTTTGTCCTATGTGTTCTGACACCTCCGCAAATCCCCCCAAAGGATCACAAATAAAAGAAAAATTATATTAGCTATCAAAACACCAAATTTTTTATAATTGTAAAAATCTTTTACAAATAGATTCTTTTTGCAAGTCCAGCTTCATTCAGTCATATTAAAATTATAAAAATAGAGACACAAGAACTAGTCTGCATTTGAGGACCTGCAGATAGTCTTTCCAAACTGAGGAAGGACATTTCAAATAATTTGCCTAAAAGAAGAACAAACACAACACTTTTCAGCCCCACAAAATAGAATCACATTAGGAAGACAAACTCTAATACCAAAAACATCTATCTCTTTGACTAGAGAATACTTCATCTTATATTTTAAATGGATATTTACTATATCAATCAATTAAAAATATGTCTTAAGCATACATAAGCTTCTGCCTCGGAGGAGCTTAAAATCCAACTGGAAGAGTAGAGGTGATAAAACAGCCAACTTATATTCAAATATTATCATCTTAATGGGTGAGGTTGAAAAATATCTCTTCCAGTATGATAATGTAAATATGTACATAAAGATGTGATTAAGGGGTACCTGGGTGGCTCAGGTAGTTGAGCGTCTGCCTTTGGCTCAGGTCATGATCCCGGGGTCCTGGGATTGAGCCCCATGTCGGGCTCCCTGCTCAGCAGGGAGCCTGCTTCTCCCTCTCCCTCTGCCCCTGCCCCCTGATCATGTTTTCTCTTTCACTCACTCTCTCTCTCTCAAACAAATAAAATCTTTTTTTAAAAAATAAGTAAAAAATAAAGATGTGATTAATAATACAAAGCCAATTAGTAGAGAGATGCTGACTCAGAAAACAGACTAGAGCATCGACAGTCCCTTTAGAAGCTAGACCGGAGATTCAAGTGTTCCCCACCTCCCTCATTCCTCCAAGAGTATTATGTCCAAAACTGCCAACTACTGATGGAGCCATCATCCTACAGATGCTTTGTGATTGGCCTACTCATTTTTTAAAATTGACTAATGACAAACATTTAAAAATTGGGAATTTTTCATAGAAATGTAGATGTGAAGCATTGAGCCTAGCAACATTTTCCCTTTTTAGAAAGGACGTGTGCTTTCCATTCTGACACGGTCCTTACCTGGCCCACTTCATATATCTATGATACTGTGGCCCCTAGCATAAATTCAGCCATAAATGAAAGGATGGGTAACACTGTTGCACTCAGAAAGTAAAGGAACCACGGAGGGTGAGGAAAGTAAGGGATAATGGCAATCAATAGGATCACAGTTTAAAAAGAAGAAAACTCAGAGAAGGGGACAAAACAAAAGGAGAGGGCTATCAAAATATCTCAGTTAAATTAGTGTTAAACAGAAATAGGTGACTCCATGTTCCTGCTGACATCAAAGTGCTGATCTCATTCTGCTCCATCCCCAAGGACCCTAGTTAACATTTCAAATGCCAAGGAAATGGGACCAATGTATGACTTCTGTAAATGCTGGCTCATGATCTCCATGAATTTGGCGGGCCCACCCACCCATCACTACTGTTGCTGACCCCCACTGTTGTCTGCTCTGGCCCCTACCCGTGGTCAAATCTGCTACCAAATATTTCTCCTCCCTTTATGTAGGTCACAGAGGGGGTTTTGATGCCAAATACTTTCAACAGCCAGGTTATAGCTCTGACTTCTGTTAAAAGGAAGATGTGGGCTATGATCACATATGTGGGGCCCTAAGATAGAAGCACAGGACGTTTGCAAAGACCAAACCCCAACTACTATCTATACTTTCTAGTTATAAAGTTAAAGATATGTGCATACTGTGCCAAAGATTGAATGTTGGGAAAAAGCTATATGACCTTGGGAAAACTGCTTGACCTCTCCGAGCTTTGGTTTTCTCATCTGAGAAATGCGAAACATAACAGTGAGTAAGACATAAGGCTGTTGTAGCAGAAGAAACAATACGTGAAAAGCGCTTATAGCAATGCCCAACATGGAGAAAGCAGTTTCCATATCCATCCTGTCTATCCTTCCCTTGTTGAACATTTCGGTTCTTTGGGATATCCTTGTATCTTTCCAACAGAGTCCTCTTTTGTTTCTTTTAAATTCATTGTCTCCATTGTTGGAAACAACAATGAAAACTTAGGACAAACACATCAGTGTTAAAAAAAAAAAAAAAAGGAATTATAGGTATTCAATTCTTCCCTGTAGAAACATAAGCAGGATTATGTCTTTATACCTTCATTTTCATTACCTATCTTCATGAATGCGACTTCAGAAAATTGCTTTTGATAATAGCTTTTACATAGTTATTCTCTCACTTCAAAAAGTTACTGCTTAAATTACGTGGAAAAATTACTTTTTCATTTAAGAAAGTGCCTTATTATTGTACTGAAGCCAAGTACATGAAATTTTAAGGGCTTGGCACTTCCACTGTCCCTTTCTGAGGAAAACAGTGCTTACTCCAGGTGTGTTAAGTGAACGTAACATAACCCTGCTACCATAAGCCACACCTGACTGGAATCATGAATCACTGCCCGAACATAAGGAAGCCCATTGCCCCTGAGCTGACTTGGTGGAAAACTCTGCCCAGCTGGGATGCTTCATACTGGATGGTGGTAGCCCAGTCCAATCATAGCCTCATCTCTGGGGAATAAATGCTAAGTACATTCCAAATGCCCTTAACTAACATCTGGGTTTTCCTGAAGATGTGCTATACATCCCACTCTTAGAACACTTGAGATTCATCTGGAACAACTATGTGGCTCAAAGCCCCTACATATACACTAAGGGCTCCCTCAGATTTCATTTTCTTTTTGAAATAGATCTCTCTTTCAGAAGGTAATCTGGCTCTGTCCCTTCCTTGCTTTGTCCCTTCCTTGCTTTATCCCTTGGGGGAAGCCATGTGTGAGGGCAAGAAGCAGAAACAGCCTGCAAGTACACTTGGCTTTTGTTTTCCACGAACCTAAATCTATTGAGACTAGGGTTGTAGAAAGGGGCAAAGGGTTCTGGAGAAAAGGACTCTCCCCAGACTAAAAAGAGGCCCTTTTGGGCTACAGGGAACATCTGTGGATCTTGGAGCAGGGGACTTCTTGAATCCCAGAAGATGACCCATAAAGAGAAGGCTGCCTGGTATGTCTAGAGGGATCAACCCTATGGTATACCTTTCAAGATCCCCGTGTCCTGAGAGTAACCCAGAAACAGCCTAAAGGGCCCAATGGGGCAGTCATAGGGCGTGTGTCAGCACAACATGGAGACATGAATATTCCCTCCTATTCATTGACACTTTGGCATCTTATAAGAACCCAAAACATTAACACAACTCCAAGATGGAAGAAGCAAGGAATATCCAACCTGGCATAATGGGAGATTGGGAGTCAGAATCTAAGTTAACAGGAAAAAAGAGAGAGAGAGAGAAGAAATGATATATCTCACACTAGAGTTTATAGCCTAAGAGTCAAACTCACTGTGTGGGCAGTGACTGTGTCATATTTACTTTAGGATCCCAATTCTTGGAAGTGGGCCCCTCATGACTATCTATTGAATGAATCCACTGGCTCGCAACTTGGCTTCAGCAGGTGGGTCCCATGGGAGTAGAGATTCAAAGAGGAAGCCCTGCCAACTAGGGCTACAAATGTCCTGAGTGTCTGTCTGTCTGTCTGTCTGTCTCACAAACGCACACACACAGAGCCCACCAACAAGATCACCACAGCAGCTATACCCTCCTCCATCTCCTTCTTCCTTCAGCATCCTTGTTCTTTTTAAGGCTACTTTGAGTTACTCTAGAACCAGAGTAGAAGGAAATACACTTGCTTGCTTACTTGGTTACTGCCACTTTATTCCAAAGTGGGTATTAAGGTAACTAATAAAATAGTGGGGAAAGAGGAAAAGGATGTTGACACCTACAAGTTATCTAACCAATACCCCAGAATGAGACTTACAGTGGAAGAGGCAGCAGATGAGGCTGGGGACGCAGATGATAAATGGAGATCATAAAGGGCCTTGCATGCAGTGCTAGAACCTGGACTTGACCTTGCAGGAGCCAGACTGTTGCTGAAGGGTTATAAGTAATTCGCCCTTCCAGATGGATGACCCTGACAGCCATGGAGAGAATGGACTGGTCATGGGTCAACTTCAAGACGAAACTAGTTGGCAATTCTTGTTACAGTCCAGCAAATGATGACAGCCTGAGTTAAATCACTAATGTTAGTGATGGAAGGAGGATGAATGTGAGAAATATTTAGAGGCTAGGAAAAGAGAAGGTGAGGGGAAGGCTGGGATGTGGCTGACAGGGTAAGAAGTTAAGGTAGTTTACCCAGAAGGAGTTGACAAGTGTAACAGTGGGGAGCCAGAGAAGGGCAGCAGAAAAATGAGTGGATCCCAGGCAAGTCAAACAAGGAGACTCAAGATGTGGGGTCTCTCTGATAAGCCCCCAAGTTCAGGGTGACTCAGACTGGTTTCAAGTAAAAGGCTAGCTAGTTACCAATCTCCAAGAGACCTGCATTTCCTTCCAGCTACAGCCCCGGCCCCCAGGCGCTAGTGAGTGATAATGGCAATCCGCCCCTTAGAGAAGCTGCAGCTGGTCAGGGTCATGCAAGGGTCTGCTGAGATGGTAGCATGCCAGTACCAAAGTGTTACTGAATCACTCATTCCTTCATTTGTCCTTATGCTCATGCACACAGAGTATAAGAGTGTACAAATGATCTTGTTCATTGTCCCCTTTCACACAGGAATTGGAGAATATAGTAAACATACCATTTATACATATTTTCTATAACATTTTCGGAATAATGATACTATGCTACTTAAAGCATAAAAACAGCAATACCCATATTTTTCTGACTTTTGTCTACAACAAGCAAACTGGTAAACTGTTTCCACTGTGCTTATAAAGCAAATTCACCCATTCATTTCCAGTGTCCACTGCAGGGCTCTCTTAACAGTTACAATCCTATGCTCTGGCTTTGCAGCCCCCCCCGCCACCTCCTTAATCATACTGCACACCTATGATTTGTGTGAATTCCAACCCTCTAACCTTCCTCCTTCCTCGAGGTGGTTTTCTCCTCCCTTTCTCAACTGGGGCTTCAGACCCAGTCAGTCCAAGAGCTTCCTCCAAAAATAACTTAAAGCCTAAAAGAGTTTTTAAAAATGTATATCCACGTCCAGAAAACAGTATGATGAATTCCATCAGAAACACAGGCACACTACGGAATAAACAAAGAGCTGTTCCCTTCTGCCCTGGTCCTGTATTTCCTCCTGAACTGGTCCTGTGTCTGTATCCACAGCACAGGAACCAGCTGGAAAGCTAGCAGGTGAAGAATCCAGGTACCTTCAAAAATCTGTTCAGTGAAAATCAGTGTTGATGGATGTGATGGTTAATTTTATGTGTCAGCTTGACTAGACCATGGGTGTGAGTTGGCTTCAGCCAAGTAGCTGAAGGCCTTAAGAGCAAAGACTAAGGTTTCCCGTAGATGAAGGAATTTTTTCCTCAGAACTACAACAGAGGAATCTTGCTGAATTTCCAGCCTATAATATCAAGTCTTTTTTTTTCCTTTTAACTTTTTTTTTAGAAACTTTTTGTTTCCAGCCTGTAATATCTTTTTTTTTTTTTCTGTTTAACTTTTCTTTTTAACTCCCAGTGGGAAGGGACAGAGGAAGAGGGAGAGAAAGAAACTTAAGCAGGCTCCATGTCCAGTGAAGAGCCTGACCCAGGGCTCAATCTCACAACCCTGAGATCATGACCTGAGCCGAAATCAAGAGTCGGACACTCAACCGACTAAAGCCACTCAGGCGCCCCTGTAACATCAACTCATCTGCATTTCTGTCCTGCCAACTTGCCCTATAGATTTCGGATTTGCCTGCCCCACAATCGCATGAGCCAATTCCTTAAAATAAACCTGTGTGTGTATCTGTCCTATTGGTTCTGTTTCTCTGAAGAAACCTAACTAATACAATTGGCTTCAATATTACTTTATAAGAGTTTTATAAATCACCTTTACTGCATTTCAGGGAACTAGAAACACATGCTATAATTCACATTTTACACTTTAATGGAAAGAAAGACTGTACAAGACTTTTATCAGGCCATGTTAGGAGGCAACAGTGGTTTCTCCAGCTTCATTATTCACCACTCATACTGCCATAAGAAAGTTATTTAATCTCTCCAAATTTCCCATATTCTAAATGTAGATAATCATCCTTCTTTGATTTCTTTCATCAGTGTCTTATGGTTTTCGACATAGAGATCTTTCACCTCCTTAAATTTATTCCTATCTTTTTGATGCTATTGTAAATGGGGTTGATTTCTTTATTTCTTTTTCAGAAATTCTGTTGTTAGCATATAGAAATGGCACTGATTTCTGTACATTAATTTTGTGTCCTGCAACTTTACTGAATTCATTGATTAGATCTAACAGTTTTTTGGCTGAGTCTTTAGGATTTTCTATATGTAAAATTATATTGTCTGCCAATAAAGATAATTTTAATTCTTCCTTTCTGATTCTGATACCTTTTTTTTCTTGAGTAATTGTTCTATCAAGGGTTTCCAGCATTATGGTGAGTAGGAGTGGTGACAGTAGTCTCCTGTTCCTGATCTTAAAGGAAAAGCTTTCATCCTTTCGCCAGTGAGTATGTTAGCTATGGGCTTATCATATATGACCTTTATTATGTTGAGAGATGTTCCTTTTATGCCTAATTTGTTAAGAGCTTTTTATCATGAACCGATGTTGAAATTTGTCAAATGCTTTTTCTGCATCCATTGAGATGATCATATAATTTTTTCTTTCATCCAATGAAAGTGATTTATCACATTGATTAATTTGTGTATGTTGAACCATCCTTGTATGCCAGGGGTAAGTCCCACTTGACCATGGCGAGTGATCCTTGTAATATGCTATATTTGGTTTGCTACTATTTTATTGAGAATTTTTACAGTTATATTCATTAGGGACACTGGCTTACAGTTAGTTCTCTTTTATAGTAGTGTCTTTTTCTGGTATTGGTGTCAGGATAATGCAGACCTGGTCAAATGAGTTTGGGATTGTTTTCTACCACCCCCCACTTCAATTTTTTTTGAAGAGTTTAAGATAGATTTGTGTTAATCCTCGTTTAATTGTCTGCTGAAATACAGCAGTTGATGGTATCTGGTCCTGAGCTTTCCTTCCTTGGGAGATTTTTTTATTATTGATTTAATCTCTTTACTAGTATTTGGTTCATTCATTTTTTCTATTTCTTCCTGATTCAGTCTTGGTAAGTTGTATGTTTCTAAGAATTTTCCACTTATTATATGTTGTCCAGTTCATTGCATATAGTTGTTCATAGTAGCATCTTCTAACCCTTTGAATTTCTGAGGTGTCAATTGTAATATCTACTTTTTCATTTACAGTTTTGTTGATTTAGGTCTTCTTTTTTCTTTGGTAAGTCTGGCTAAAGGTTTGTCAGTTTTGTTTACCTTTTCAAAGAACCAACCCTCAATTTGGTAAATTTTTTCTATTGTTCTTCTGTCCTCTATGTCATTTATTTTTGCTCTACTCTTTATTATTTTCTTTCTTCTGCTAATTTTGTGATCACTTTGTTCTTCTTCTAGCTCTTTATGGAGTAAAGTTAGACTGTTTATTTAGGAGCTTTCTTGCTCCTTAATGCAGGCTTTTACTGCTATGGACCTCCCTCTTAGAACTGCTTTTGCTGCATTCCATAAGTTCTGATATGTTGTTTCCATTTTTGATAGTCTCAAGAAATCTTTTTTGTAAACAGGAAGAGGTTTATTATAAACGTTTAGGTGAGGACACAAAACTGGGTAAAAAATTTGGTCCAGCCACCCCTGAAGAACCAGGGTCATAGCCATTGCACCCTCCCCAAAACCTGTCCTCCCTGCCTGCACCGGCATGCACTTGCACCTGGAAGCTCCACCCATGTGCACTGCCTGGCAGAAACCCAGGTCAAAGGCGTACCTAAGTCACAGGGAAGTCTAGAAAAGGCTTTCACCTTCACGAAAGTACTAGAGGCACTAAAACAGAAGCCAGAGGAGCCAGATTCAGCATCTGCCACATCAGGTTAAGAAGTTCTTCCTCTCCCTCATTTATTCAGAGTCCTGCTGCCCACCCCCCCTGAGTGGCTGTGAACCCGTGACCCGGCCCAGGGGGCGGAGCTCACAATCTTAGTCTCATCCCATTGGCTGGAACTTAGTGACATCAGGCGTGTTGAAGGATGCAGTTGCAAGATCCTGAGACTCCTGGTCTAAGCTGGGAGTTCTGTTACCTCAAGGAAGGTGGGGATGCCTGTCCTCTTAAGTGGAGTGTGTCAACTTTGCCCAGTTTTGTCTTGCTGATCTTCTCTATTGATCCTTGGGATTCTGTTTCCTCATTTCTGCTCTTTATTATTTTCTTCCTTCTGCTTCCTTTAGATTTGCTTTATTTCCCGTTCTTGGGCTGAGCACTTAAGTCATTTTATTTTACATCTCTCTTGTTTTTAAATACGTGTGGGGCAAGGAAGTTCCCTCTCGCTAGGGAGATATGCCAAATATTTAACAAGTGGTGCAACAGGAATACCAGTCAGAGTGGATCCTGGCAGAGGGAGACGGCTCTATTGTTTACCCGCTGGTTTGGAAATGCAGCAGGCTTGCAGCAGCTGCACTGCCCCTGTGTGTCCCGCCCCATCTCCCGCTGGCCTCCCAGCAGTGCTCTCCCTGCCGCCCACAGGTGGACGTGGGGCTGTTCGGGTCTAAATATTTCACAAACTGCAGTTGGATGGTCTCTCTAACCCATGAGTCCGTTAGGGTGCACCCTCCAGTCCCTATCATCTGAGGGGCATTCAGCTGTCTTTTTAGTGTTGATTTCTAATGCACCTGCCCTGTGATCAGAGAACGAGGGCTGTACCACTGATTCTGATTACATTTGCTGCCATGTCCCTTATCACTGAACAAGGGGTCAATGCTGTGAGCCTTCCAGGATGGAAAGACTGGATGGTGAGCACATGTGCTCATTCTTCAAGAAACATTTTATTCCCCTTTAATTTATTCTTTGATCCAGTGATTGTTCAGAAGAGTGTTGTTTAATTTCCATGTGTTTGTGAGTTTTCCAGTTTTCCTCTTGTACTGACTTGCTGTTATTGAAATCTATAGATTTCATGCCATTTAGGTCAGACAAGATATTTAGTATGATTTCAGTCTTCTCAACTTTGTTAAGCCTTGATTTGTGGCCTAACATATCGCCTATCCTAGAAAATATTCCATGTGTGATTCAGGTGAATGGGTATTCTGGTGTCGTTGGATAAATTGTTCTGTATATGTCTGTTGGGTCCATTTGGTCTGTAGTATTGTTCACATCTGCTGTTCCTTTATTGGTTCTCTGGATGATCCATCCATTGTTGAGGGTGGGGTATTAAAGTCCCCAACTATCACTGTATGACTGTTTACTTTTCCTTTTAGCTCTGTTAGTTTTTGCTTTATATATTTAGGTGCTTTGATGTTGGGCACATAAATATTTAAAATTGTTATAACTTCTTGATGTATTGACCCCTTTATCATTATTAAATGACCTTGTCCCTTTTTACCATTTTTAGGTTGAAGTGTATTTTGTCTGATATAAGTATAGCTACCCTGCTTTTTTTCTTTCCTTTTGGTTACCATTTGCTTGAAATGACTTTTTCCATATCTTCACTCTTTGTCTATGTGTGTCTTTAGAGCTAAAGTGATTCTCTTATGGGCAGCTTATTATTGGATCTTGTTTTATCCATTCAGCCACTCTATGTCTTTTAATTAAAGAACTTAATCCAGTTACATTTAAGGTAATTACTATAGGAAAGGACTTATTATTGCCATTTTATTAATTGTTTTCTGGTTGTTTTATAGATCCATTGTTCCTTGTTTCTTATTCTGCTGTCCTATTTTGTGTTTTGATGTTTTTAATATTAGTATGCTTTGACTTTCTCATATTCTTTTGAATAATTACTATAAAATTTTCCCTTGTAGTTTCCATAAGGCTTACATAAAATATCTTAAATTTGTAATACCCTATTTTAAACTGATAACAACTTAACTTCAATAGAATTCATACACTGAACACTTTTAGTTCTTTTCCCTCTCACATTTTAAGTTATTGCTTTTACAATTGACCTCTTTTTTATATCATATAGCTAATAACAAATTACTGTATTTATAGATACTTTCGTTATATTCATTTTTCTTACTTTTAAGTTAGAGTTTTAAGTTATACACCGTTATTACCATATTGCAGAATCTAACTATGACTATATATTTACCATTATAGTGAGATTTATACTACCTTTTAGTGGTGTTTATGTTAATTAGTGTTCTTTTACTTCCACTCAAAGGGCTTCCTTTACCATTTCTTGTAAGGTAGTTCTAGCAGCCATGAACCTCTTCTTCAGCTTTTGTATGTTTAGGAAAGTCTTTATCCCTTCTTCATTTCTGAAGGACAGCTTCACCAGATATAGAATTCTTTGTTGACAGTTATTTTCTTTTAATATTTTGAATATGTCATCCTATTCTTTCCTGGCCTAAAAAGTTTCTGTTGAGGGTGCCTGGGTGGCTCAGTCATTAAGCGCCTGCCTTCGGCTCAGGTCATGATCCCAGGGTCCTGGGATCGAGCCCCACATCAGGCTCCCTGCTCTGCCGGAAGCCTGCTTCTCCCTCTCCCACTCCCCCTGCTTATGTTCCCTCTCTTGCTGTGTCTCTCTCTGTCAAATAAATAAATAAAATCTTTAAAAAAAAGTTTCTGTTGAGAAATCCACCAATTATCTATCTTATGGGGCCTCCCTTGTATATAACTTCTTTCTTTTCTCTTACTGCTCATAAAATTCTTTCTTTGTCTTTGACTTTTGCCAATTTAATTATAATGTGTCTCAGTGGAGGCCTATTCAGGTTCAATCTATTTGGCGTCCTTTGGGCCTCATAGATCTGGACATCCATTGCTCTCCCCAGGTTGAAGGTTTCAGCCATTATCGCTTTAAATATATTTTCTGTCCCTTTCCCTTTCTCCTCTTCTGGAATTCCCATAATGCAAATATTGTTTCTTTTCACTGTGTCCTGTAATTCTGGTAGGCTTTCTTCACTTTCTTCTTTTCGCTCCTCTGACTGGGTAATATCCAGTGTTCTATCCTTCAAGTCACTATTTTTTCTGCATGGTCTGTGTCTACTTTTGAAACTCTACTGAATTCTTCTGTTCAGTTTTTTTCTTTTTCAAATTTAAGATTTCTGTTTGGCTTTTTGTTTTTTATTTTGATGGCAATTTCCATCCCCTTATTTTGTTGGCACATTGTTTTCCTTATTTCATGTAATTATCTGTGTTTTCTTATACCTCATTAAACTTCCTTAAGAGTATTATTCTGAATTCTTTGTCTGACAGTTCATAAATCTCCATCTTTTTAAATTTTTTATTTATTTACTTGTTAAGTAAGATCTATGTCCAACATGGGGCTTGTTCTCAGAACCCTGAGATCAAGAGTCACATGCTCTACTGACTGAGCCAGCCAGGTGCCCCATAAATCTCCATTTCTTTAGGGTCAGTTATTGGAGCTTTATTAGTTTCTATTGGTGGTGTCATATTTACCTGATTTTTCATGATCCTTCATCCCTTACATTGGTATCTGCACATTTGAATAATGGAGCTCTTCTTTCAGACTCTATAGATCTGCTTTGGGAGAGACAGTTCTTTACCAGTCAGCTCAGTTTGGGTTCCTAGGTGTGTCTGCTAGTAATGTCTTTGGACAAAAGAGACCTACTATTATGGTCTACTTTTGGGCGAGGCAACTATTCAAGCTCTGAGGATGGGAATGGGAAAGTGTGCCACTGGGTGAAAACAGTCAGATAGGACTGCTGGCTTGGTGCCCTACACAAGTGAGGCTGTAGGATGGGGTCTGGAGTTGCCTGAATTCTCTGGTGAGGCTTGCTAAATCATCAGAATTGGAGACTACATTCAGTAATAGAGGAGACTATGAATTGACTTCCTTGCCCTAGCAGGGCAGTAAGACTGAATCCAGGGCCTGTGCCACTTGTTGTTTGGGGGCCTGAATCAGGCCTGGGTGGGCACTGAATTCTGTGGTAGGTGAGGCCACTCTACAGACAAGGAAATCCATGGGCTACGCTCTCTGTCACTATGTATGGGACTGTTGAATGGGCTTCACAGCTTCTCAAGTGCTCTGATTCGGTTCCCTGGTCCCACAGGCTGAAGGCTATATTTGGCATTGAATGGGACTACAAATTAGATTCCCTGTCCAGGCACTGCAGGGGAAGTTGCTGGAAAACTAGTAAAGTTCTTTGTTATCTTAATGCAAGCTGACCCGCACCCCCAAGTTCCCTAGCTGAACAGGGTCACTGGCTTTGCTCCACAAACTATCAGCTCTGTATGCCTTTCTCTCAGCTAAAGTGCCCCTGGGCCACAGAGCTTCCAGGAGCTGACTCCAGCCCTTCTGTTCAGATGAGGCAGAAATATACTCTCCAAGTGGGTAAAGCTGTGACTCAGCACCTTGTCTGCATGTGTGCTAAGTGGGCTCTGGAGCCAACACAACTTTTCATTTGAGAATCTGAATCAGGCAAATCTGGAGCCATGTCTCAGCTCCCTTGCCTGGACAGGAGGGGACAGGGCTGTTCCCAGCTACTCTCAATTTCCCAAATAAGCTCATCAGTTGGGAGGGGCTGAGAGCTACTCTCATTCTTGGCTATGAATCAATCCCCCTACCTGTGCAATAGCACAAGGAGGCTCCACAACCAGTGCTGGCTTTGCTCTGGGGACGATCTGCTCTGCTCGCCTACCTCTTGGCTTGAGTACCACTAGGCTACACAGCTTCCAGGAATTGTTGCTAGCCCTTCTGGTCAGATGGAGCTGGAAGGTACTCTCCACAGCGGGTAGGATGACTGAGCACCTTGCCTGGCCATGTGCAAACTGAGCTCTAGGGCTGGCAAAATTCCTTGTTTGAGGATCTCAGTCAGGCAGCTCTACACTCTGCCAACTTCCCTGGTCAGAGTGCACGTCCAGCTTGGTTCTGCAGATGAGCAAAACTGCTGATTGAGATTACTACTTGGACAGGACAAGTATTAAGTCAGTCTGCTAAGATTTGTGTGCTGTTTGAGGCAAGCCCTACTCCCTTCTCCATCAGTCAGATTCCCAGTAGCTGCAGATTTCCCTGCAGTCCCCATGCTGAGAGATCAGAGTAGGCCCTCCTACAAAATGATCTGCAGGGCTAAGAGAGGCTGGTTGTCCCCTCTCGGTTCTCTTTTCCCACTGGAGGGACCAGAGGCTCAGGGAAGACCTCTCCATGTGGTACTTCACTGACCTGGGGGAGGGGCAATGTGGTCAACAAGTACCCACTTCTCTTACTCTTGTAATATGTCTGTCTTGGTCTCTGAGGTGTAGTGGGGACTTCAACCTCACCTCTCTGTTCTAGGATTGTCTCAGAGGCGTCTTGAATATATGTTAATTGTTCTTCTTGTGATGGGGAGCAAAGTCAGGAATGGCCTATGTCACCCTGAAAAAAATTTTCACTTCCCTTCATATCATCTGCACACTGATGCCTAAAATTCTAGTAACAATGATTCATTCTTTGGGTTAAAAGCTTTTTATCTCTAATCAAGCTTCTCATAGATAGAAAACAGTAAGTAATATCAGTCATTTATACTTTAGTGCAAATAACGTCATCAGACTACATCCTAAAGAAATATTTTGATAAATGGAAGAGGGAACATTGGCGCTTTTAGCAGTAATGCAAGTTTTGCCTACCTCACAATGTTTCCTAGAGCCAGTTCTGACTGTCAGAGGACAGAAATGCAAGAAGCCAAATGAGTCTCTGTACTAACAGAAACATAACCTGGCCCTAATTCAGAATACTACTCAAGAGAAATACTGCCTGGTGTACATGCTTTTAATTTAAATGCAACAATCCACTCCTCTGTTTCCCTAGTTCAGAGTCCAGGCTCATCATCACCACTCTGCTGAGTCAGAGAGACAGATGATGACCTTATCTTCTCACCTGCCTTCCTGATTCTCCGGAGAACATAATCTTTCATGTGATCTGATGGAGTCAGAAGATCTACCAACAACTGGTGCCATGATGTCTGAAATCCTCCCATTGGAGAGTCACTCTTCAGGAGGAGAGTCACTCTTCAGTGTTCCTTTCCCTGTGATAGGCATGTAAACTATGCATACTTATAGGAGGGAAGATGAAGAACTGAGGTCTGGAGTCTGACAGCAATGTGCCTCCTGGCCCAGCTTCACCACTTATTAGCTATGTAACTGTGGACAACCTACTTAATCTTTTTCAACTTTGGTTCTCTAATGTATAAAGAAAACCTACTTCCTAGGGTTGTTAGGATTAAGTGAGCTATTGCCCATTGCCTAGCACAGTGCCCAGCTCACAGGAAGTGCTTAGGAAATGTTAGCCACCGTTACTGTCATTAATTAGCAACAATAAAAATGCTGTCGTCATAAAATGTTTGTTGTCTTTATAACTTCTTTTCTTGTACAGTTTCACTTGTTTATGGTTATCTCTGGAACTACAGAGCTAATGATGTTTCCAAACAGTTTTTAATAGGATTTAAAAACAGGAAACAATGGTAGTCATTTGTTTATAAAAAGCAGCGTTCTTGTTTCAGAAGAAGCTATTTTTCGCTTCCCTAGTATCCTGAAATGTCTGCATCTCAGACTTCCTGATTCTTTTGCTCTAATAAATAGACAAGTTTGCCTGGAGTCATGATGATTACACATACTCTAGAAATAAGCTTAAGAAATCTGTGTTGCCTGCTTAATACTCCCATAAATCCCAAAGATTATTAGGTTTTTTTAAATGTAAAATATCTAGGTTTTCTAAATTAATTTTACCAATGGGGAGGGAATCAGTTCATTTTACAAAATATATACATTTTTTTTAAATTTAAGGAAATAAAAAACTTGAAAAGCTTACCTAAACATGGCATATAAACAGGGAAACAATACAGCATAGAAGAAAGTATTCATCTAGGAGGTCCTTTTTCCAGATGTGACTCTGAAGGTTTCAGGACATATGATGTGGGGCATCTTGGGTCATTTTTCAGGGCCTTGCTTCCTCAAAGTGTTAACCCAGGCTGGATGACTTGAGATTTCTAAATTGTCCGTGAGTCCATCATCTCAAGTCTTTTTAATGCCCAAATTCCAATATCTTTAATGTTTTGCCTTCAAATTTATACAGAGCCTGTTTATATAATAAATTTATCCTGAACTAAGTTTAAAATCTAATGGATTAGAGATAGCATGTACTGAGTATCACATTTAAGAAAGAAAAGAAAAAGTATCCTCTCCTAATCCCATAACTCATCCTTCCCTCTAAAAAGTGTATTCCGAATTATAACATTTTCTTAGAAAGTTGTTAGTTAACAAAAACAATAAGTAAAATTAATAAATAAAATAACTTGACAACCATAATTGCTATTTCATAATTTATCTGGATTTGTCATAAAAAATTACATCACTATTTTCTCTATTTGATATTTTATGTTCAATTATAACAAAACAATATACAGTTAAAAAGTTGATTTGGCTTAATACGTACTGTGAGTCACTAGAGTATTTCTCAATACCCTACGTGAGCATGAATTCTGTCTGTGGGAAATGAAGGCGCTGTGTCATCGGCTTTAAACCTAAGAGATGAAAGCAGTTGGCTGCATGTACTGCACAGCCCTATGTAGAAATGAAATTATACTAGAATTGTTAAAAGTCATGTCTTGACTCCCTAGCTAGAGCGGGGGAGAGTATAATGATCAGATTTTTTAACTTTTGACGGCTCTAGGGATGGAAGCTAGAACTCTGGGGTACACACAGCTCTGACCTGAGAGAATCCAGTTGGGGGGAACATCTTTAGTGACAAAAATAAGACAAGGGTTTCTCAGATATATTACAAATTGACATCCTAACATGCCTTCCTCTTATACAATACATAAAAATGCTGGATAAAATAACAACATATATTTTTAATGTATCAGTGAGGGGGCAAGAGAGTTAAGGAAATCCTTGGAAACCAGACAGATAAAGAAGCAAAAACACAAATACAGAGATGATACGCTGATTCCTGAGACCAAACGGTTCACTGTGAAGGCCAAGCACCTGGGCAAGGACAGAAGAAAAAGATGAGGCCATCTGATTGGAACACTGACAAATAAAGCCAGGGAAAGTATGATTTAGAAAAACAAAACAAAATACCCTGGGAGAGCAAGGACACTAGCCTGTGTAAGGTCTGAGGTTGGACCCAGTAGGAAAAACATGTTCATAACCGCAAGCTGATTCTCACGTGTGTTTTGTGGCCAATTACGCTACCCATGCAGTATGTAAAGCTCTGATGCTGAGAATTTATTTTTAGATTTTCCACAGTTAATAAAGCCTGGCAAAAATAAAAGAAGATCCTCTCTGGAGAAATGTACCTTCAGTCCATGCCTCAAAAACTTCCACAAAATTCCAGCTAAGGAAATCTCATGATAAAAAGTTGCAACACAGGGATGGGGGGGCGGGGAACAGGTGTGAAATGGGTGAACAGAGTCAAAAGGTACAAACTTCCAGTTATAAAGTAAGACAATGGTGATGTAATATACAGCAATGGCAACTATAGTTAATAATACTGTATTGTGCATTTGAAAGTTGCTAAGAAAAAAACCTTAAAAGTTCTCACCACACCAAAAAAATCAGTAACTACGTAAATAGGTGATGGATGTTAAATAGACTTATTGTGGTGATCATTTTGCAATATACACAAATACTGACTCATTATGTTGTACAACTAAAACTAATATAATGTTGTATGTCAATTTTACCTTTTTTTAAATATTTTATTTATTTCTTTGATAGAGAGAGAGACAGCGAGAGAGAGGGAACACAAGCAGGGGGAGCGGGAGAGGGAGAGGCAGGCTTCCCGCCGAGCAGGGAGCCCGATGCAGGGCTCGATCCCAGGACCCTGGGATCATGACCTGAGCCGAAGGCAGACGCTTAATGACTGAGCCACCCAGGAGCCTCAATTATACCTCAATTTTCTAAAAAGTCGTAAAACATAATGAGACAATGCCCCATTGTGGGACTACCAAAACAACACACAGACACAAACCCACAGGCAAAAGCATCAGGTATATTCTCAGACACTAAATATAAAACAAATGTATATGTATAAAAGAGGAGTTAGGTTCAAGAGATCATCAAAAATAACAAAGCAATGAAAAATATAATTTAAATTAAAGCCTGGGGAACAGAGAGGCACCTGGGTGGCTCAGTTGGTTAAGCGACTGCCTTCGGCTCAGGTCATGATCCTGGAGTCCCGGGATCGAGTCCCACATCGGGCTCCCTGCTCGACAGGGAGTCTGCTTCTCCCTCTGACCCTCTTCCCTCTCGTGCTCTCTATCTCTCATTCTCTCTCTCTCAAATAAATAAATAAAATCTTTAAAAAAAAAAAAAGCCTGGGGAACAGAAACATATAAAGAACTCCCACAAATCAATAAGAGAAGCACTAGCAACCAGACAACAACCAAGGAAAGAGGCAAATGAAATGGACATTTTGCCAAAGAGGAAACACATACGGTTAATAAATATATGAAAAAATGTTTGGCATCATTAGCGATCAGAGTGAAGCAAACCAAACCCACAATGAGATAACATATTACATGAATTCAATTGGCAAAAATGTTTAAAGTCTAATGTCACTATGTACAGAAAAGAACCCGGCTCCACATGCGTGTTTATCCACCGCAGATGAAATATAAGTGGTGCAAGTACTTTGAAAAACAGTTAGGCATTATTTTCTACAGTTTAACTTTCATGTATGATGTAGTAATTCTGCTAAGCATATATCCAAGAAAAACTTACACATGCAGTGCAAATGGCTTATGCAAGAAAACATGGAGTAGCGCTGAAGTGAGGAAAGGCCTGGAAACAAATTCCCATCTACAGGAGTGTGAAAGAATGAACAAAGTGGTACAGTCACACAGAAGTCCAGTGAAAATGCTACAGTGACATGCAGCAGCAGGGTTGAATATCAGCACTGCAATATTCAGTGAAAGTGAGTTCCAAATAATTACATAAGGTATGATAATCTTTCTTGTTAAGTAAAAAAACAACTAAAAAATTTAAAATATGAACTTTTTAAGAATATGTAGAGATGCAAAAACCTGTGAAAAGGTAAACAAGAGAATGATATAAATGTTCAGAATGATGGTTACCTTGAGTACTGAGAGTCAGGTGGCTAGAGAGACCATAGGGTTAGACAGAGATGAAATCCCAGCCAATCCTAGCTTTTGTTTTGAATGGTAGGTTATGGGTGCTTGGTTGACTGATCGATTGATAGATTGATTGATAGATAGACAGAAAGACCAACAGACCAGGCCAGGCATGCAGCCAATGATGAGAGTGTCAGGTATCAACCATCTTACTTTCTTTTTTTTTTTAAGATTTTATTTATTTATACGACAGAGAGAGAGAGAGAGCACAAGCAGGGGGAGCGGGAGAGGGAGAAGCAGGCTTCCCGCTGAGCAGGGAGCCTGATGTGAGACTCGATCCCAGGACCCTGGGATCATGACCTGAGCCGAAGGCAGTCGCTTAACCAACTGAGCCACCCAGGCGCCCCCCATCTTACTTTCTTTTCATCCCTCTTTTTCACCATCATTTTACCCAAAACCCACTTATGGGTCATTTTAGAGCTCCTAAAACCTTGTCAAAATATTATCTTGTGTAATCCTGCAACAATCCTATGAGATATAGGTTGCTATTATTCTCATTCTACATCAAAGAAAATTGTAGCTCAAAGAGATGAAGTGATTTTTCTAGCCTAAATCGAGATCTTAAAGCTCCCAGTTCTGGATCCTTTCCTACATGAGCTTGAAGAATACCTGTCCTTTCTAATCCTTCTCACCCTCCAATACAAACCACATGAAGTTTAAAAGATCGTGAAGAAATAATAAAATTAGGCCTCCAAATCACCAGAGGCAGATTCCAAAGCTAACACCCTTGAGAGAGAGGATTCCTCAGAACGGTGGAAGAAGAAAGGTCATATGAATGGCCTTGTCATCTTTACTAACCCCTTCTGCACAACTCCTCACTGAGCTTATATTTGGAACCTAAGCCAGAGATGTTTTGAGATGTTCACAGAGTCCTAGGCCTGTCTTAGATGTTCTGCCCATATCACATCAGACTTATGATCAGATACATTTTACACATTTTTTCATTAAATGTTTGAAAGAGCTTTATGTCAATAAATTTTGTTAAAACAACTTTCTGAATTGATTTTAAATTCCATTTATGAATAAAAGTTCAATTACAACTACCCAGTTGAAATGATGATACATTTTGTAGTCATTTATAATTAAAAGATTATTTAAGTTCAAGCTCTAAATTTTTATTTTAGAATCAATAATATATTTCGGTCTGTCATTCCAAATCGAGGAGCTCACAATCTACGAACAGACGGGCATCTAAGGGACACATCACCCGGCCTTCCAATCCGCACCTAAGGCTGCAGACTACTGGTGTGGATGCAGAAGGCTGCCTCTGGCTTGCCTGAGGTCCGTCCCTAAAGCTTCCGAGATCTCTGCAGAGGTGAACTCACCCACCCCTGCCATCCTCGGCTACTGCCCCAAATGCAGCCCCATGGGCAACTCCTCTCTCAAAGACTATCATCCTACTATCTATACCTTCTCCACCACTGCCCTCCCTGCCAACTTTTTCTAGGTGCCCTTTGGAACCTCCATTTCACAGTCAACAAGCTCTACCTTCTCATAGAAAGTGCCAACTCCACCGCTTGTCTTACCTTAATCATTTATTAAGTGCCCACTCTCCGCACCCTTGCGTTCCTCCTTCTCCCATGTGTCCCATCAAAAGCCTACCCCTCTCTCACATCCAAGCCATCATTCAATGCCACACACGTCCCCTCTCTGAACTGTCTGACCTTTGGCCACACCCCCTCATTCACTGAGGACTTTGGCATCTGACTCACTGCTTCTTCTCCACACTGAGTGTTGTCATCATCCCGGAAGATTTCCACACCATTTGGATGAAACATCTAACGCTTCAATCATAAAATGTCCTAACCTTCCGAACTCAAATAATCATCACCTTCCCTCCTCTTCTGACCCATGGTCCCATTCTGGATGACACCACCACTTGGAACTGAACCAACTCTGAAACTTCTCATTCTAATCCAACAAGATGACCTCAATTTTCTGGCTAATTCTCTCACACCTTTTCAAGTTAATCAGACCTCCAACCCTCTTTATTCATCGTTGTCAGATGTATTCCTGCCCTCGTGATTTCCTCTTCTTCCTCAGCTGGTCTCATGCTGTGTCATTTCAAGCATTCTCTTGACATCAACAACCCAGCCACCTTCCCTAGGGCTATCAATTCCATCCTCCATCTTGAATCAGCCAAAACATTCACCTTAACTCCTGAGCCTAAATTGCGAAACCTGCTTTGAAAACATCATTCAGTCAGTTTGATTCCCCAACAAATGTAAAAATATCAAACATCAACTGGGCCCACAGCACTGTTCCTATTTAACAAACTCCATCAAAATCTATCTATTTTTGCTCTTACCCCCACCTTCATTCTGTGCAGACCCAGGAAAGTCCTCCCTTTCTTCTCACCAAAACATCTCAAATGTCTCCCGCCTTAAGAAAGACATTTCTAGGGGCGCCTGGGTGGCTATTAAGCGTCTGCCTTCGGCTCAGGTCATGATCCCAGGGTCCTGGGATCGAGCGCCGCATCGGGCTCCTTGCTCTGCAGGAAGCCTGCTTCTCCCCTCTCCCGCTCCCCCTGCTTGGGTTCCCTCTCTTGCTGTGTCTCTCTCTGTCAAATAAATAAAATCTTTAAAAAAAAAAAAAAGAAAAAAGAAAGCTATTTCTGAATCCTACACCCTCCCTAGCTTACTGTCTAATTTCCTCATTCCCTTCTTAGGTAACCTACAAATGCTCTCTCCATGTCCTCATCTCCCATTCATTTTTAAATTTACTTTTATATTTTATCAAAGTAAGACAGGCTCATAAACTAAGAAGCAAATAATGCTCAAAAGTATTTGGCCTAAAAGCCTTTTATGTAGATTGATGGTTCTGTCACTGATACAGATCTCTGATGAAATGTTACTTTATCAAAAAATATTCTTGTAGTATGCAATATAAAACTGCAGTCCACCATTCCACTCCCACCTTTCGTTTCCCCTTACCTCAAGTATTTTTTTCATACCATTTATCTTTTCCTAACATAGTATATATTTAGTTATTTGTTTACTATGTCTCTCCCTTTTTTAGAATACACACTATTTTTATAGGATCTGTGTCAGAGCAGACATGTAATAAATATATTTAGTGGAACTAGTGAAGATATAACTATAGTAGGTTATTAAACTATAACTTTTCTTGGTCTGTTTTAGCTGATGCCACAAAGGCCAGGAATGATATATAAGTTCCCGTTTCTCTCAATCCTGAAGGAATCCTAAGGGAAAATGCTAGAACAGCACAACTAAAAATATTCCCATGGAATGATGCCAGAGAACTGTTTTACTAGTTTGCTATAAGGTAAATATGGAAATCTAGAGTACTTAGCAACTTTTTGAATAATTTGACGTTGCTCTGGAAATGCAAATGGTCAGTAGACTCACCTTATTGAACAGACTATTTCAGACACTGCTGAGCTCATGTGGTAAGTCACCCGTGACATGAGCTGAAGAGATCAGTCATGCATTAAAGGACCATATGCAGATCTTCAGTGGATCAAAAATTTAAAAAAAATCTTCCCCACAAATGTGTGAAAAGTATTGTGCTAGAGCATCTATGAAAGCCATGTTAAGCCACTGTAATAACAATTGGAGCAACAAGAGTCCATCATCTACTCAAGAGAGGTGGACAAGGCCGGAAACCAAGAGAGATTGCTTCAGAGAAAGCTACTGATGCCTTGTACATTTTCCTCCTGGAAGAGAGGTCAGTGTGCTTGCCCTGTACCTTATAACAAGAAAGAGAGTACAAGGAGATCTCCTGAAGGGTTAAGCATGTCTCCCTGAGGTTAGAGCACATAGGATTAGAATATGACTCTCACCAAGAGAATCTAAAGGTGAAGATTGTAGCTGAAGTAAAGGAACTGCCCAGGATTGAGCTGCCCACCCCGATAGGCAAAGGCACAAGCTCTTTGGGGACCTAACATGGGTCCCGAGAGAGGGAGCTAACTTAGACCCTAGTCAAGGGGAGGCTATCCAAAAGGGTTTTGTGGATGGAAGAAGGGACCAAACAGAAGGGGTGAGTCATCAAAAGCTCAGGGTGCCAAGGCAGAATACACAAAAGAAAGATTTTTCCCACATGAAGGGAAATGCAACACACGCAGAGGGCACAGATGCCACATCTTAACTACATGGGCTGTGCAAAGCTAGTCCCTTGTCCCCTAATCCCCTCTTCTCCTTGGGCCAGCCTAGAGCAGTCAGGAGCTACAACTGGACAGTATGGGAGAAAACAAAGAAGGAAAAGAGAAACCAACCAGTCCCATAGAGCATGGGACTCTTTGATCTTTGGGTCATGAGTTCAAGCCCCACATTAGGCATGGAGCCTACTTAACAAAAAAAATTGGAAATTAAAAAAAAAAAGAAGACAACTAAATCAGTGGTTGTCCCACTTTATAATGTATCTATCAGGAGCACTAAGAGCTTGCTAAAATACAGACTGCTGGACTTAGCTTCCAAAATTTCTGATTCAGTCAATCAGAACAAAGAACAAGCTCCCAGGTGATTCTGATGTTGCTGGACTAGGAACCATACTTTCAGAACCACTAGACCAGGCTATTTATAAACCTGTTAAAAGTAAAGGTAATTTGTAATAAAACAAATGATTCTTGTCCATAGCAATGCAAATGAATTTTGTCCAGTGATCCAGTTGATTTCCACCCAGCAAAAATGACAACCCTAATATTACATATTATTTGTCCATAAGATATTAACCTGTTTTGCCTCTATTAGCAAATTCACTTCTGCATTCTTAACTATTATATATCTCCTTCAGACTCTCCTTTGAATTGATCCTATTATCTGACAGGCTCCCCCATTAATTAATGAGTTGAATAAAATCTTTAATATGTGTTCAATTTATATTTATGGAGGGTCATGTTCTTAATTTTTTAAATTATATTTAAATACATATATCATCTTCTCTTACCCTTTTGAAGATGTTAGGAATTTTCTTCATCTCTCTATACTGTCACTATTTCCTCTGAGTTCCTCTTTTTACCCCTTTGTTAGTTTGGGATATTTGTTTTCTCTCCTTTATGTTGGAGGCTTTCTTCAATATCTGGTGATGGTTAGTCATCCATTCACATTCAGGACTGAGATACTAAAAAGCTCACTAAAAACTCTGGGAATACAATTTAGGTTTGTCCAATTAGCGGGCTTTGCCGAAGCATGACTGGATGAAGTGTGTCAACTGGTGGGATTCATTACCAAGCAATAAGGTAACAGTTGACTTTTTCATAGGATCCCTGCTAAAATCTGTCTTCCTCAGGTGGTTCAATTTCTTCAGAGAAGAGTCTTCCAGTCACCTGTCTGGGAAGTATAAGCCTGGATGCTGTCATTCTGGAGCTGGGGGTGTGGTAGTGGGGCGAGGGTGCTGAGGTATAGAAGACTTACCAGTTTACTCACCCCCATAACTCATCCCCGCCTTCTTCAATGCCTGTTATTCCTAAATCCACAGTCTCTCTGATTCAATTTCTTCAGAAATCATACTTATTTTTTTAAGATTTTATTTTTAAACAATCTCTCCGCCTAACGTGGGGCTCGAATTCATAACCCCGAGATCAAGAGTTACATGCTCTACCCAGCCAGGTGCCCCAGAAATTATACTTTTTGTCTCCTGTAGGAGTGAGGAAGAAGGTGTCTGAATAATTACAAAGGTGCCTAGTCAAAATGCTCCTTATGGAGATTTTCAAACAAATCCTACTTGCAATCCTCACCTCATTTCCACCTGCAACAAAACAAGGTGATTCCTATTCCCGTCCATGTAGACTCTAGGGTGCTGGGAAGGGGGCGATGATGAGATTCTCCGTATGTTTTCTCTTCTTAGCTGAGTCATCTACTTTTCTCCTTTTGCTTTCATCTTCACGTATTGTGGTTCAAGGTTACAAATGTCTCTCACTTTCATCAAAGATAGACTCTGTCTTTCGGTTTCTTGTTCTCCTTGTTGTTTTGGAGTGATTTTGCAAGAAGAATCAGGAATTAAAAGCTTATCTACTTGCCACCTTGAAATCAAAAGTCCCAGGTACTCTTTAGTACACTGAAATCTGGTTCCTGCCCAACATCAGACATCTAAAATGTCCCCCCTCCCAGAACACTTATGTCCTCTTCATTGCTGCCTCAAATTCAGACCACAAATTCAGTCTTCACCCTTCTTAACTTCTTGGCACTATTTTATATCCGTACCACTCCTTTCTTGGAATTCAGTCTTCTCTTGGCTTCTGTAACACCATTCTCCCCTGGTTTTCCTCTCTGGTTGTATCTCCTGTTTGTTTCATCCTGATGGCTTTCTCTCCCATCATTTAGCCCTCAAATACCACACATACAAAATCCAACCTATCTTCCTGCTCCCCTACATCACACCCTATTCCTCTCATCTTGCTTTACTCCCATTTTAGTAAAACTCCAAATCTACCCATTTGCTAAAGCTAGAAATCAGCTATATATATATCTTGTGGGGCTTTTATATATATATATATATATACATATATATATATATGGTTTTTTCCTTTTTCCTCGCCCCGCATATTATTTGTTACCAAGTTATATTTATTCTTATCTTTTATGGCTCTCAAATTAATTCCTCTTTTCACCCACATTATTACTATCTTAATTCAAGCCCTAATCATTTCTTACTTGGACCAAAGCATTAGTCTTTCTGACTCTAACACTGCACCTTTCTAATCCAACTGGTACATTGGCACTAGACTAATCTTTTTAAACAGTAATCATCTTCCCAAGCCTCTGTTACTCACTGTCCTCAGGGGCCCCAAATACCAAAAAATAAAGGTCCAAATTTTTTAGCATGGCAAAAAGGGCCTTTTGTGACCTTACCCATTCCCAGCCTTGAACTCTCTACCAGCTTCACTGGGAACTATTTCTACTTCCCCAAAAGAAACAGAGCTCTCTCACACTGGTCCTTTAGGACATGCTTCTCCCCCTGCTTGGAAGGCTTTCCCCTATTTCTTCAACAGTCCTTCAATACTCAGGTCAGCATGGCACTTCCTCCAGGAAGCCTTCTCTGAATTTCTTATTTTGAGATAAGTGACTCTAATATTCTCTTAGAACACCCCCTATCACACTACATTGTAACCATCTGTTTGTCCCTTTCCACAAGATTAACATCCTTAAAGTCAGAGACCTTATATTATTCACCTCCATATCGCCAATACATCTAGAACCCTGTCCCATAGCTAGGTTGTATATAAGTAATAATGGTAAACAGATAAAGCATTCACTGTATGCCAAGTGCGGTTTTTAGCACCTTGAAAAGATGAATCTGCACAACGACATAATGTAGTTATGATCCACCTTCTACAGTTGAGGAATCTGAGCCACAGTGAAGCTGAATAACTTACAGGACCCAAAGGCAATATGAGGTAATATATGTTAAAGCCAGAATTTACTCTCACATAGGCTGTGTGGTTCCAGAATACACCCTCTTAGCCACTCCATCATACTGTTCATTATATTTGTGGAAAGGTTAAGTCTTAACTCGAGGGGCCCAACCCATTAATAAACCAGGTGCTCTTACAGCATGTAATTTAAAAAGTTAATTTCTGTCCCTATGATAAATAGATAACTTTCAAAAGAGTAATAAGAAAGGTTGTTTTGGATTTATAAAATACAATCTAACTTGGCAATTTCCTACAATAATTGAGCCTATGAATTCCCTTTCCTGTATTCTTCCTCAGTCTGATTTCTCACCTTACAACTTTCTCCTAGTCCATGATGGCTAAACAATTATTCGGGGAAAAAGGCAGAGCAGAGATTCATTATTAAAAATTTATTGAAATTCCACAATGCCCTAGGGCTAAGGGTTAGAACACAAAGCACAGTGTCTTTCTCCTCAGGGGACATAATTCTTCTCATTATTAAAGTCAGAATGCGAGATAGAACTCTTATGAAGAAATGACTTTGGAAAAACAATTTTAGTACGTTTCTAAGAAAGCAGTACTATTCTGTTTTTCAACTTATCTGGCTCCACAATTAGAGACATTTTAAAACATCAACTAAAGAAATACTTCTACAATGCCTTATAATATAAAACACTCTCTTACTCAAAGTTATATATACCTAGGGAAATAAAAGGAACGAGTGAAAATAACTTAGAATATAAAGCAAACACTAAAAACTGCCAAAAGTATCAGACAATGCCTGATACCCAATTTACTCATCTTCCCACTTCAAACCACAGGTTTATTTGTGTATTACAAAAGGAACCATCTAAGGTTTTTTTTAAGATTTTATTTATTTATTTGTCAGAGAGAGACAGAGCACAAGCAGGCGGAGCAGCAGACAGAAGGAAAAGCACACTCCCCGCTGAGCAAGGAGCCCAATGTGGACTCGATTCCAGAACCCCAGGATCATGACCTAAACCAAAAGCAGATGCTTAACCAACTGAGCTACCCAGGGGTCCCAAAAGGAATCATCTAAATTTTTAGGAGCAGGCCATGAGCCACAGAATTCTAAAACTCTCCTACCATACTCAGTATTTTACTCCTGAAAATAGTAACACAACTCAAAAGTAGATCAACAATTAGATATTTAATCTAATCTGGGGGGTTTTTTCTTGCATTTGGCAAAGCAGCTAAATACATTCTCAATTATTCACGCCTATTTCTTTTTTTTAAGATTTATTTATTTATTTACTTAGAGAGAGAGAGAGAGAAAGAGAGAGTGAGTGGGGAGGACAGACAAGAGGGGGAGGGAGAGAATCTCAAGCAGACTCCCCGCTGAGCATGGATCCCAACATCGGACTTGATCTCAAAACCCCAAGATCATGACCTGAGCCAAAACCAAGAGTCGGATGCTCAAACAACTGAGCCACCCAGGTGCCCCTATCCATTGCCCATTTCTAATAGAGCTAATATAAAAGTAAAATTCACAGATAATTTTAAAGTACCCTAATAGTTTCACGCTTTCTTAAGTAAGCTTTAAATAGAGCTAGAAATGTGTAAATCATCAGTTCGCCTCTCTATTTAAGCAAAGAAAAGTAGACGTCTGAGCAGCAAAATGAAAGCAAAAACTCTCCTTCAGGAAAACCATCTCCTGAATAGAGAGTCACATAATGGAATGTGATGTCAATATTAAAGATTAACTAAAATCGATAGTTCAGTAGCTTGCATTTCCACCATCATCAAAATTTCATGAGCTCTGTAAGAAGATATAAGTATAATCTGCTGGAATAAAGTAATACCGCAATGGAAGAATTCTATTTACCATGAAAAAAAGTTTTAAGACTAGGTATCGCTTGATTTGCCACAAGACAAAGTCAAGCAATATGATGGCATGTTGTCTTGGGTCAGTTTTGTTTTAATAATGGTTCTATTTTCATATCAATAAATCTACAAAGAACAAAAATAGCAAAAAAAACAGTGAAAATCGGTCTTTAGATGTTAAAATGGAAGAATATGCCTAAATAATTCTTCACCTGTTTTACATTATTTGTTAAATTTTAAATAATAGCACACTTTTTACACCACTCACTAACATGCTATTATAAAATGTTCTCAGTAAAAAGCTAACAAATAAGCAATAGTCCTTTGTTAAAAGATAAAAGAAATAAAAAGCATCAAAAGATAGCCATGGGAATATTGCCCCCTTCTGTCTTTCTGAAAACCTAATAGTAAATATCTGAAATCTGGAAATATTATTAACAAAGATTTAGGCTCACTCTATGAAAACCAAAAGCCACAAGAGGGACTTGATGAAGCAAAGTATTGATGATATAAATTTCACATAAATATGTGTTTCACTTTTTTTAATGTCTTAAACCTTTTCGTTATGGGACATTTCAGGCTTATACAATAGCAAAGTTTAAGGAACTACCATTTACACCTTCAACAATTACAAAGTCCTGGTCAGTATATTCCCACACACATTTCCTCCTCCACTCCCCTGGATTCCCAGTGTGTCCCAGAGATCTTAATATTATATTAATATTAATACACTAAATACTTTAGTGTATCTTTCTAAAAGATATGGACCACTTTTAACAAAATCACAATACCATTACCAATCTCAAGCATTAATATCAATTTTCTAATATCATCAAATATCTGGTTAGTGCCCCATTTTCTCAAGAATTCTTCTTTTACATTCAGTCTGTTCATCCAAACAAGGCCTACACATTACATTTAATCAATAGGTGTCTTCAATCTCTTTTAATCTATAGATTACCCCCCTCCTGCTTTCTGTTTCTTATAATGTGTTTGTTGAAGAAATTGGACTGTCCTTCCCAAGGTTTCCCATAGTCTGGATTTTACTAACTGTATCTTCAGTGAATTGTTCAACATATTCCTCTGTCCTCTGTGTTTTGTGTAAATCTTTAATTAGAACTAGTGGTCTGATTGGATATAGGTTCAGTGTTTTTTGCAAGAATATTTCTTAAGCGTTGTATAAGGCACATAATGTGTGGCTGCCTCTCCTGTGGGGTAAGAAGTCACTGATGATCACTGGCTTGGTTCATTCCTTCATCAGGGTTTGCAAAATGGTGACATTTGAATTTCATCATGCTTTCTTCCCTCAACAGCTATTTGATTACCATATAGAATAATTCTTATAACAACGACAGGATAATGCTTGATTCCTTTCCCTTTACCATTTTATCAGAAAAGTGACTTGGTTCATTCAACATTCTCCAAAGGTCATTCTAATTAGGTGGGGGTTTTTTAATACCATAAATTCATGGATTCTAAATATATTGATGTATGTCAATCCACTGTGATCATTATTCTTACTGATCAGGCAGTAAAACCTCTCCAAGTTTGCTCCTGGTCTTTCTGACAAGACCTCAGTAATCTTTGATGCTTCCTTGCTTTCTGGTTTGACAGGATATGCCAGGTTCATTCTATATTTCTTGTTCCATTTCTGGATCAGCCATTTCTCCTAGAAGTCTGTGAAGGCTGCTGCAGATGCCCCAACTAGATCCCCTCCACCCAGCCAGGGCACTCCCAGCTGCTGCTAGTGTTAACTGCTAATGGTTTACATCGGTCCCTTTTTCAAAGAACTCCCCTGGGCTAAACCCAGCTTCCTCACATCCCCATCTCATAGCCGTTGGCCAGTGATTAACTGAACTGAAGGACTAAAGGGTCACTTCAAGTTGAGAGTAACTCTAGAGTGCAATTTGTGCACCAGAGCCCAAGGTAAGTCCAGGCTGAAACTAGTCTGCAGCCTAGCCTTTGTCCTTGCTGATTAGCTTTTGCCCCTGCCCTGTCCTGCTTTGCTTATTCTCCTCCTGAGAGCTCTCCTTCAATAAATCACTTTCACAAGAATGTCCCTTCCTCAGGCTCTGCTTGAAAAACCCCACCAAAGACACAGCATTAGTTTTGTTTCCATAAGAAATGATATTAGGGTACTGTAATATGGGCATTACTACTGGATTGGTCATTGTTCCTAGACCTGTTCAGTGGACAGAACAAGGAAATGCTTCTTTCAATGAAAACATTCATTATGAGCTCAAATTGAGACTTCCATCTCAAGTTTAGGATTACAGGGGTTTACTTCTCTGATGTTATATCTGCATCTCTTCTCTCTCCCCCTGAAAATCCTGGTTCCTAACATCAAAATATCTACTTGCTAAATAAAGTTTCTCAAGGTTTTTTTTTAAGATTATTTATTTATTTATTTGAGAGAGAGGGAGAGAGAGAGCACAAGCAGGGGGAGCAGCAGGCAGAGGGAGAAGGAGACTCCCCGCTGAGCAGGGAGCCTGACTCGGGGCTCGATCCCAGGACCCTGGGACCATGACCTGAGGTGAAGGCAGGCACTTAACCCACTAAGCCACCCAGGTGCCCCAAGTTTCTCAAGTTTTTTTGAAACAGAACAGAAATTAATCATGAAATAATACAATCTTTTAAATTAATATCAATTTTACATTGTTTTAGATCAATATTATTCATTCTAATATAATGTTTTAATTCATATGAAAATAATACAATAGCCTTTAAAACCCTGACAAGAATTTACATTCTAAGTAGTTTCTCTTTTTTTAAGAGTAATGATAGCAACTGTCATTTCACTTATTTGAAGTATGTCTTGACATCTGATATTCAATCCATAGTCATTCCCACACTGTGCACACAAGGACATTTCCTCCCATTAGCAATTAAGTCCTTTTCTTGGCATTTGCCACTTGTAATTACCTCTTATTTACCTTGTGCCTCTCATACTTCATGATAATTTTATTTAAAATAAGCTAAATGGGGGCACCTGGGTGGCCCAGTCGGTTAAGCATCTGACTCTTGGTTTCGGCTCAGGTCATGATCTCAAGCCCCAAGTCGGGCTCCTTGCTCTGCTGGGAAGTCTCCTTGAGATTCTCTCTCACTCTCCTTCTCCCTCTGCCCTTTCCCTGGCTCTCGCTCTCTCTCAAATAAATAAATCTTAAAAATAAATAAATAAAATAAGACAAGCTAAATGTATATCCCCTCTGATGTTCTTATCATTGGAGCCCTTATTCTGTTAACCTTTATTGTTATTCTTCTGCCCCTTTGCCTGCAGTTGTGTTTAAACTCAATTTCATTTTAATTGTGGTAAAATACACAGAATACAAAATTTATCATCTTAACACTTTTTTAGTGTACAGTTCAACAGTTTTAAGTACATTCACACTGTTGTGCAACCATCACCACTATCTACCTCCAGAAGAACTCTTTTCATCTTGCGAAACTAAAACTCTGTTCTGATAAAACAACTCCCCATTCTCACTTCCCATCAGCCCCTGGCAACACCATTCTGCTTTCTGTCACTATGGCTTTGCTATTCTAGGTATTTCATAGAAGCATAATCATATAATATGGATTCTTTATTTATGACTGGCTTTTTTCACTTAGTATAATGCCCAAAAGCTTCATCTATATTGTAACATGTGTCAGAATTTCCTTCCTTTTTGAGGCTGAGTAATATTCCATTGTACAGTAAACCCTTGAATAACACAGGAGTTAGGAGCACCAACCTCCCATGCAGTCAAAATCCATGTATAACCTTGACTCCCCAAAAACTTAACTACTAATAGCCTACTGTTGCCTGGAAGCCTTACCAATAAGAAACAGCTGATTAGAATATATTTGTATGTTATATCTATTATATACTGTATTTTTACAATAATTCCTAAATTTTCTTAATTTTTTCAGTATTTCTAAGCTACAAGTTTATCTGCAAGTTTTTTCATTGTTTCAAATCTCCAAGAAATGTTCCAATATATTTATAGAAAAAAAAATCCACCTATAAGTAAGTGGACATATTCAAGCCCATGTTGTTCAGGGGTCAACTGTATGTATATATCACATTTTGTTTATTTTTTCATCTGTCAACAGACACTTGGGTTGCTTCTACCTTTTGACTGGTATAAATAATGCTGCCATGAACACGGGTGTACACATACCTCTCTGAGACCCTGCTTTAATTCTTTTGGCTATATATCCAGAAGTGGGATTGCTGGATCCCATGGTAATTCTATTTTAAATTTTTTGAGGACCTACCATACTGTTTTCCACAGCAGCTGCACCATTTTACATTCCCAGTAACAATGCACAATAATAATTCAACCTAATTTTAATACCAGACTAAATCAAGTATCTAATCTTCCTTTATCTTAGGATGCTGAGCTGATGCTGAGCTGCACGTAGTAGGAGTCGATGCTGATAAGTTGGTGATGTTCCCCAGCATCACAGTCAATTACCTACTTTACCATTTGATCGGTGAGCAGGATGTGTGCAGGCTGTGGCATGAGCGAGGTGGTACTGGACCAAAGCAGACTTGCCAATACATTGGTACCCTAGGGTGGCCAGCAGAGACAATGCACACTGAGCAGGCTCTCAAAGATAGATAACTAATACTCCCTGGGAATGAATCAGGTTGAGAAAATGAATAATTCCTACAGTCTACTGGAATCTATATTCTTGTCCCTGAAATTTCTCACCGAATTCCCCAAATGTTATCTGAGTTAGAGCTCACCCAAGAGATTACAGGGATAAGGGATGTCTGCCTCTATCTAGACCGATGACTTGGGGTCAGTCCCTTACTTGCTGAGACTCAGTTTTGTCAGATTGGGTTAACAATGTATGCCCTACCCAATGAACAAGTTGGTTGTGCAGATTCAACGAGATAATGACTATGAACATACTTTAAAAAAATAGAAGGTACGATTTAACTACAAAGTGCTACTGCAAAGCAATACTGTTCCTGAAACATTACTGTCATTTCCAGAACCGACCTCTCTTCTTCCAAGGCACAAACTAAGCTCTCTCTGGATATGTTCAGTTTCCATAGTTTGATTTTCTTTTCTTTTTTAAGATTTTATTCATTTATTTGACAGAGAGTGAGACAGCAAGAGAGGGAACACAAGCAAGGGGAGTGGGAGAGGGAGAAGCAGCCTTCCAGCCGAGCAGGGAGCCCAATGCGGGGCTCGATCCCAGGACCCTGAGATCATGACCTGAGCCAAAGGCAGACGCTTAACGACTGGGCCACCCAGGCACCCCCGTAGTTTGATTTTCTTGAACCACACTCATCACCTGACACCCAGGGGGCAGTGGGAGGAGGAAGGCACTACTGAGAGAAACCAGACAGATCCTTATGCTCACCAGGAGGTGGTTTGGGGAAGTGCAACAAAGGTGATATGTAGAAAGGTTGAGAAATGATATGTAGCAAGGTCCAGGGAGAAAAAAAAAAAGAAAGGTCCAGAGAGATGGAACCATGAGCTCAGAAAACAAACAGCTTTTTTATTCCAAGTACAATTAACTTGCTACTTTAGAGCTATCTAACAATGGATGATCTTATCACTCAAAGGACTGGAACAAAGGAGAATCTTGCATAGGAGAACCTCTGAATCAGATAAAAGCTCTAAGATCCCCTCAAACTTTAACATTTTGATTTCACAAGGACTGACAGTAACACAGTAGCAAGTGGGTCAAGCTGCACTCTCTTCACAGAGGTTACAACAGGGAGGGTCTTCTATTGGAACCCATGGGATTGAGGACAAAGATCAAGGAGTCACCTCAAAGAGGGCTGTTAAATGCCAAGCAGAGTTCCAAAGGAAGCTACAAGAGTGTCCTACTTTAAAATAAAGGAATTTATGCCCACCCACATTTCCCAGCACCATTTAAAGACCACCTTTGAAAGGGCTTTCTTTTCAGTCCTTTGATCCACAGTTGTTCATGAAAACTTTGGAGGGATAAGTGGTATCTAACAGTCTCTCAAACGCTTGAGTTTTCTTGAAGCTTCCTTTGCTTGGAGCTGAAAGAATTAAAAGTTTTTAAGACAATAGGTGACCTGGAGTACAAGAAAGACTTAAAAGGAATGGCAACAGGCCTTGCTGTAGTCAAAATGCTGACCTAGGAAAGAATCACAAGTTAGAAAGATGTGCTTCTTTTTCTCCAAGCAAAGCACATGAATCTCTTCACCAAATTAATCTTGGTTTCATGAATTGAGAAATGAAATTCTACCTGTATTAGCACTGTTCATTTAATGCAGTCCACCTACCTTGCATACTTCTGTGCACCAATTATTCTTACACCTATTGTTAGCAAATTTATAGTAAACGAAATCTTTCATAAGATTATGTAAGGGAGGCATAGTAATACACAGCAGACTCAGTAAGTTGCAGGGGTATAATTCAGTAAATCCTTTTGAGGCAGTTAGTAAAAGAAATTTGACTTTATTAATTCAATTCACTCTCTAGAATTCCAAAGAGAAAAAGAAAACAAACATTTCCTTTAGAAGCTTCGTATTTGCAAATTAATTAAGCCAAAGTAAGGTATGAGCTATACAGTCAAGCCTTCCACAGGAAGGGAAGTGTCCTAATGTTATGCAAATAAAGCTGCTTGGCCCCACATATTTCAAAAGGAAAGGGAAGACTATTTAATAATCTAAGCAGGAAAGGAACAGAGAAACATCCTACTATATTTTCAGTGAGATCAAGGATGTGTAGTTAGCTTTCCCACACTGCAGCAAGTTCCCAACTACAAAGATGCCCTGAAATCCTGCTACTACTAATTTTAAAAAAATTAAAACTATGCAATTTTCCAAAATATCTTGCAGCCTTACAATGACCTAAGCTGCAATCAGGAAAGCAGAGATTTTCCCCACGGCTGGAAACCAAAATTCAACAGCAGAAGGCAAAGAAGGGTGAGGTCAAGGAAGTGGTTTAGTAGGAGAAGGAGCAGGAAAGAGTAATCAGTAGGCTTGGGAAATCCTTTTCTGCTACTTTCTCTAGTTTCTACCTGAGTTTGCCTTTTCTTGGCCTAAGATGAATACCCTTAAATGAAATTCAAGAGCCCTAAACCCATCTCTTAAGGCATCTGTATTTCTTATGTGTGTGTGTATATATTTATGTAGGGTTTATTTGTCTGTGTCACTGACAACAACACACGCATTCAGATGTGTGTACAATTTTTTCTCCCATCCCCACCTCTGGCAACCACCAAACTGTTCTCTACATCTGTATTTCTAAGGGAAGTGTTGGAAGTTATAAGAGAGCTTTATTGCTCTTCCCAACCTCTCAATACTGGAGGACCCCAAGAGCTCAGTCCTCAAGTCTCCTCTCTATTAACATTCACTTCCTGAATCATCCCATCTAGTCTCATGAATTTGGTAACATTTCTGTACTAATGACCCGCAATCCAGACTCATGTTTTCCATGAAATTCAGACACTAAGATATCTGATATTTCTTTTTTTTAAGATTTATTTATTTATGTGAGAGAGAGAGCACGCATGCACGTCTGCACACTCAAGCGGGTGAGGAAAGGGACAGAGGGAGAGAATCTTCATGCAGACTCCACCCCGCACATCCTGAGTGGGAGCCTGATGTAGGGCGTAATCTCATGACCCATGAGATCATGACCCATGACATCACGACCTAAGCCAAAACCAAGAGTCAGATGCTGAACCGCCTAAGCCACCTGGGCACCCCTCTAACAGATAATTCTAACTTAACATATCCAAATTGGAAATTTGATTTCCACCCAACAACCCAAACCTGCTTCTTCCTCAGTGTTCACCATTTCAGAAAGCAGGACTACCAATTATCTATGCTAAATTTGCCACTAACTCCTGAGTCAAAATTATCAGGTTCAGTAATCCAGTTAGTTAGTTACTAGTGGTGGGAGCTTCATGGGCCAAAGTTTTGCCAGCAGGGGGAGCGAGCTACAGCTTGGGCTGTGACCTGGGATGTACCTCCTTGAGAAAGTCTCAGAAATTCTAAGTCACAAGGAAATGTAGAGTACAAAAAACTGGAATCAGCAAAATGTAACAGGAATGGACTCAGGGTGCCTGACTATTTGCAAGTGCTCTAAAATTTTAATTTCCCTTCATCCCACCCTCAACACAAACACATAAATACCTCTTGGGGCTAAGTGTTGTTATACATTAACAGGTTCACGTGGGAGGGCAAGAGAGATAGACCCTTACTACTCCCTACCACAAAAAGAGAGGGTCAGTAAAATGCATGGCAAAAATGAGGTTTGGAGCCTATCTACAGCTTTAAGTATCATTTCTACCATCTATGCAGGTAGGAAAACTGAGACTCACTGTGATTAAAATGCATTATGAGGGTTAAGATAAACATCTAGCACTAAAAATATGATCATATGAACTTCTCCATTCTCAAACTGCTCCAGTCAAGGTGCGTGGGTTTAAATCATAGTTCTGCCATCTACCTACTGTGTGACCTTTACAAGTTTTCCCTTCTGGAAAGTGAGCACCTACCCCAGAGAAGTGCTGGGGAGATGAAATGAGAAAAAAAGAGGGAAACATGAGAACAATGCCCATGTGTTGCCCACATGTAAGCGTACAGTAAATGTGAGAGCTTTTGTTCATTATGTGTTATTATGATGATGAGAAGGTTTAAAAACTCTAGGATTCTCTCTCACACACACACACACACACACACACACACACACACACACACACAAAATGCTTTGTAATGTCAAAATACTAAAGAACAAATGGAGATGGGGAGCTAAGTATCTTTTCTGCTCCAAGGTGGTAGAAAATTCCTTAGGTGTTCCAGTGACATGTCTTAACAAAAGTCCCAAGACAAATTTACTAAGAGAAAAATCAGGATAAATTTTTAGCTAACTTACCCTTAAAAACATTCCAAAGGAGTAAAATAAAGTGTGCATATATTATTAATGAAGTTTATATTAGTAATCTCTATTACAAATGCATACAGGCACATTTGAGTATAAATTATGGATTCAGAAAAAGTACATAGATTAGAGCAGCCAAAGATGCTAAAGTATAATGCATTCCACATGGCCCGTGGCCCGCTTCATCAAGAGGCTGGTCTCACTGAAAGATGATTGAAACTGCACTGTCACAGCTTCTGATCCATCTACTTCACAGCCACATCCGAGTTCAGCCTTTCTTACTCTCAGGCCTGTTTATTATTCAGATTGCGGGATTCAAAATATCTGCACGGGAGCCTGGGTGGCTCAGCCGGTGAAGCCTCTGACTTGATTTCAGCTCGGGTCATGATCTCAGGGTCATGGGATTAAGCCCCATATCCAGCTCTGTGCTCAGTTCCAAGTCTGCTTGTCCCTCTCCTCTTTCTCTCTCAAATAAATAAATAAAATCTTAAAAAAAAAATGTCTGGAGTGATTCATATACAGTCATTCAAATAATCCTAAATCACCATAGCTGATTTATTTTTATTGCATCTCCAAGACACAGTCAGAGTGGACCTCATGGCAACCCATGGTAACACTGATTGTCTCCAAATGTGTACTTTAGGAAAGGCACAGGCTTTAGGCACGTGTCTTCTGGACTTGGTGAGGCACTACCAACGGCACCTGACCAAATCCAGAAGAGGAAGGCACAAGGCCTGGGCTCAAGTCCACATATGGCATAAACACAGGAACGTGTCAGCAGACGACATTAGATTACAGGAGGCTGAACAGGAATCATGTGAGATAAGGTGCCAGCAACTTCCTCACCAACTCTGACGATTTCCAGTCTCCAAATGATCCTAGCAGATGCAGACAGGTGGAGGAGGTGAGTTTTACCTGCCCCAAAGAACACTCTCCAGAATTTTTGCCCTAAGCAACAGAGTAGCCTCCACTGCTGTTTCATGCCTCTATTCTCTCTCCCTTCCAATTCCTTCTGAAGAAGTCAGAACAAAGGTCATCATCCTTCAATTCCCCAGAAGCAATGATCACCAGATGACAGCAGAATGTCACCTGTTAGGGCCAAGCCCTGACCCTAATTACCTCCCATCCATACTGCTGCCCTAGTTACTTACCTGACCCCTGTCCTGTTCCCTCCTGACTCGTCCTGCTCACGTTTAGTCTTCCTAAAATTGTGCTTTGATCATGCTCCTCTAGTATCTCCATGAAGCACAGAAAATGAAGTTTAAACCCAGTGGTTGTCTAAAGTGTATTCTGGCCCCAATCTCTTTTTCCAGCTCTACCTTGTACTTCTCTCTCATGGAAATCCCCACAACCAGTCAAATGGTTCTCAGAACTTTTGCTTATTCCAGTCATCATGCCTAACTTCTACTGCCTACTGCATGCCTGCCAGTTTTTTTAAAGATCTTTATTTTTTTAAAGATATTTTTGTATTTACCCATTTGAGAGAGAGAGGAGCAGAAGGCAGGTGCTTAACCAACTGAGCTACCCAGGTGCCCCATTCCTGCCAGTATTTTAAAGCCCAACCCAATCCCATCTCTTCTGTGAAGTAGTTATCCCCTGTCCACCCATGGGGATGGGGGGGGTGCAGGGAGGAGGGGTAACGCTCTCTGTTCTCTGAATTCCTATAATGCCTAAGCTATATGTCATGTGCAAGTATCATTCATTCCTTTATTCAATAAAATGCACTCAGATGCCATGGACCAGGAGCTATTCTAGACCAGATGATAGAACCCCCAAATAAGTCAAGGTGTAGGAAAGGAAGAAAAGGAATTACCACTTATTGTTTGTTCTAAGCAGGTGACTGTGCCATCTATTTCCATGTCAGTTGAGATCACCCTCATGGCTCCATGAGGTAGCTACTGTTATTGTCACTTTACAGTAAGAAATCAGAGTCTCAAAGAGTTATTAAACAACCTGGCAAAGGTGACCTGGTATATTCTTTATTATTTTCCGCTGTCCCTGTCCCCTCTCAGACTCTCTGCCCACCTCTCCCTTGCTCTGTCCTTGGGATGCTGGTCTCTGTAATGTGCATCACCCAAGCCTCTTCGGTTGGGTCAGTGGAAAGCACCAGCAGGACCTAAGAGAGCGCCCCCACCCCCCCACCCCCCGCTCCCTTCCTGACTCCCTAGGTTCTGGCTGTGGCCGCACTCCTCAGTCACAATTCCTATGAAAGGGTCTTTCATGGCCCCAGCAATTCTTACCAGAATCCAGTAAGACCAGTGCTATCTGCTGCCTGTTCAGGCTGGGAGTGGTAGGTGGGTAGGCTCCACCTGAAGGTTAGGGAGGCACCTTAGCCTGCCCACAGCTCTGTAAATAGTCTTTTTGTTAAACTCTCTTCAGTTAAACTCTCTTAGCGGGCCACCTGTTTCCTGCCAGATACACAGAGCAGAACTTGAACCCATGTCCATTTTCCTACAGAGCCTGATTTTTTCCACTTGGATAACTGCTGTGTGGGAGATCTGTACAAAGTGCTGAGGATCAAAACAAAAGGTATCTCACTATGATAGGAAGGATCAGACAAGACTTTCCTGCTTGATCATGAGTCAGTCTTAAGAGGTGAATTGTAATTCACCAGGAAAACAAAGAGAGAAGATAGGCACTCAAGGACAAAGTGGATACCAATTTCAAAGTCACAGAGGACTACCTCTTATTACCCAAGGCAGTTACGTACAGTGCTCATGAGAGAATAATGGAGGTTGAGGGTTTCTAAAGTGTGATAACCACCCAACCAACCTGAACCCCATGTGGAGATTGGAAGCAGCAAAGAGTTAGCCAGATTCTGAGCGAGAGAACCAATATGCCTCTTCTCCCTACCTTCAACAGATGCCCTCCACAGAAGGTAAAGCCAACTCTTTAGCATAATATACAATCCCTTGGTGATCTAGCCCTGCCTGACCCAGCCAGTCTCATCTACCAGCACCACCTCCAGCTGTTCTCTGAGAATGCCAGACCTTCTCACATCTCTGCTGTACATGATCCTCTCATCAGAGATACCCACCTCCACTTCCCACCTGATAAACTCACATTTCGGGACTCACCTTAGGCGTCTGCTTCTCTGTAAATCTTTCTGGCCCTACAGGGTGCTTCCCTGGTGCCTTGTTCATAACTGTACAACAGCATTTTCACAACACAGACATGCATCCGATGTACTTGTTTGCATGTCAGTCCACAGACTCAGCTGTGAGTTCCTAGAGGCCATGAACTACAGGAAGGTAGCAGACTGCAGAGCTAAGTGCTTGGGCTCTAGATCAGACTGCCTAGATCCAAATCCTAGACTCTGCCACTAACAGCTAGGTAAACCTAGGCCTGTTATTTATACGCTTGAGCTGCTGTTTCATCATCCATTAAATGGGAATAATAACAACAGCTACCTCATAGGGTCGTGAAGTGAGTCCTATTATATAGTGAGCCCTCAATAACTGTCAGCTATTAATATGTATCTGTGTATCCCTTATTTCCTATGTAAAAAAAGCTTATGTTTGTTGAATGAATAACTTTTCCTACCACCTCATAGTAGATACCACATAGATCCCAAATTCTACATAGCTTATTTCACTAAATCGTGAAAAGAAGACTCTCATCTCTAAATATGTGCTTATTTTACAATTGGTCAAAGACACACAGGACCTTTTCTGTAAAGGAATTTAGCTTCTTGCCATTGTCACTGGCCGGCACACTGAGTCAGACATTCTCCTGGCCTTCTAGCAAACTCCACTGTGCCTGCAGCAGTTACCCCCACAGAAGGGTAATTTTGTTTTAATAATTTACAAAAACCTATTATCAAGCCAAATCTTGCTGGTTCCCCTATGTTGGCATGAGAAATGACAAAAATAGGCTCCCCACAACATAGGAGTGAACCACGGGGAGACTTCCTTCAAGTGCTAAAGCAATGTAGCATTATTGCAGTTGTGAAACGCTTTTTAGAACGTTTTACAGTGGCATTTTCTAAGCCGCAAATCCTTAACCATCACAACCTTGGATAAAAAAGTCCATGTGTGAGAACCCGAACCGAGAAAAAATACCAGAGCACATAGAACAATGTGGTCAGGAGGTGGAGACCAGCTCCCACGTGAGCCCGAATTTCCTAGGTAAGGTAGCGCTGCAGCCCACAGAGACTGCGAGCGCATGGGTAGAAAAGGCCAGTACTGCTTGCTGCCCTGGTCCAAAACAAAGGCCACACCTGAGAAGGCTTGCACCCCTCCCATCACCCTGGCTGGTACAGAGGGCAACACTGGCGTCAGCAGCCCGACAGCCCCCTTCTGGTAGGGTTCAGCTACCAGCCCAGACCCCAGCCTTACCTTTCCCTCCTCTGCCTCTCTTCTGCTGATACTAGCTTTCTTGTTGCCCCTCTTCACCAACTGTGATCTCATCATTATTGCCCCTCGGCTTGTGGACTCTGTGGCCCCTGCTCTAAAGGGGCTCAGAATTCACCCATTTTTAAATCACCCTGTCTGCAGTGACCACCTCTGGCCTCTTGGACACCTCTCTGGCCCGGTGCTTTCTATGAAATCACACTCCTTCCTGGGATTCCTATGGGTTCACAGCACTTGCTGAGGATCACGACAGAATAACCAGATGATCCAATCTGACAAGTTCTTAAAACGGAAAAGAACCACCACGCCATGGAGTTAAAATTCTTATAAAAGTTCTCTACTTACAGGCCTTCTGGTTGAAGCACCTTGAACAGAGTGATAGAATTCTGGCTGGACTCGGCTATTTTTCTTGATTCTTCGTTTCCTCACGGAAATCTCTTGCTCGCTCTGGTGATGAACCTCCACCACGGGCTTGGCTTCTTCCAGGCGAGCAGCCGCGGCTGCCGCTGCACGCCTTCTCAGATGCCGAGGGCTCGCTCTGAATCCCTGGGGCGGAAAACAAACCCAAACAAATCTAGATGTGTATTCAGTTAGTTTCTGGTGAGTCTCTGGGGCTACTTCTACAAAGAGCTCCAAAAGTCACCAAGCTCAATGAGATCATTTGCATTCCCGAAGGGAGCATGGATGTAGAAGGAGGCTCAACATTAAAAAAATGCTTTTAATTCGGTAAAGCCAGTTAAAAAAAAAGCCCAGTGGGTGAGCACATTGCTTTACTCATGTGTATATACATCAGACCACACGTGAAGAAGGGTATTTTCACCTAGGCATGAAGCTTGGTATAGGAGGAGGGCTGAATATTGTTAGGTGGGTGTCACTCTACGTTCATGAGAGCAGACTCTGAAGGCAGGAAAGCAGGAAGGTAAAGCATCATTATAAAATACCAAAAAGTGAAGATTCAAAACTAAACGGAGGCAATGCCATAAAGCAAAGAGTACAAGTTCAGTTAGACCATATTATGCAGGGTGCCTGGGTGGCTCAGTCAGTTAAGCATCTGCCCTTCGGCTCAGGTCATGATCCCGTGGTCCTGGAATCGAGTCCCGCATCGGGATCCCTGCTCAGCGGGGAGCCTGCTTCTCCCTCTGTCTGCCACTCCCCCTGCTCATGCTCTCTCTCTCTCTGTCAAATAAATAAATAAAATCTTTTAAAAAAAATAAGCCATATTACACATTTGGAAATAATATGATTTTGGAAAATCTCAAAGAATTACATAAAATAGTCTCTGTCCTCATGTAGCTTACAATTTCCCGAAGAGCAGCAGTTCATGTATAAGCTGGCATGTGTGATTAAGATTTAAAGTGGGCAGTTGAGGACACAGTGCTGGCAGATCTCAGAGAAGGAATCAATGAATGAAGCTGAAAATAGTCTATATTTGGCTTCGTTGTGTGGGTGGCATTTGAAGAATGAATAGAATTTATATTCCAGGCAGGGGAAACAACATAAGGAATGAATGAATAAGTAAAATAATGGATGGGTGGATAACATATTTATGCAGCAATAGGAAACATTATTTCATGACATACTAGGATAAGCATATAAGCTATGCATGAGATATGGCGGGAAATTAGAGGGTAGAGTGTGTTAAATGCCCCAAGGACTTCAGTGCAGTTGTGGCTCTTCCGACTTTTTTTTTAAGTAGGCTCCATGCCAAGGATGAAGCCCAAAATGGGGCTTGAACTCATTACCCTGAGATCAAGACCTAAGCTGAGATCGAGGGTCGGACGCTTAACCGACTGAGCCACCCAAGGGCCCTAAAGGTCTTCGGACTTTTAAAAGATGTCTAAAAAAACTTACAGACTGCAGTAAAAGCATAAAAAATGGAGGGTAAGAATTTCAGGGGGAGAAGCAGTATGAGATACTGAAAGATTAATGTGCACAGGGGGATTCCCACTGAGGGACATGGGAAGAAGGTCTGGAGTCTGGTTATGGAGACCCTGAATACCAGGCTGAAGGACGTGAAGAAGGAGAAAAAAGCCAAAATTAGGGTGTGACCCACAGAGTCAAAAGTAGCTCTGAGGTCAACAGAAATCAATAAGGAGGGAATGCAAATGGATTTGAAAAAACTGAGGTCACTGTTTGGGTGCTTTTCCCTCATCCCCAAAAACACTGGCCTGTTCCCATCCCTTCTCTGTGGGCAAGCTCTGCTGGATCCTCTTCAACCCAAAATAGTCCCAGAAGATCCCCACCATTCCCACATAACCAAGAGATACTACAGCAGCTGCTGGAGAAGAGGATTAAGAAGAGGGAGCTGTCCCAATCCCTAAAATGCCTCCTAGAGCAGAGTTAGGACCATACCGTCAGAATCAACAACCACGTGGGGCTGCCTTTTAAACATGCATATTCCTGGACATCCTTCCCAAACACACACAAGACACACACACACACACACGCACACACACATGCACACACACGCACACTCTCCCCTCTCCTCTGCTTCCTTCTGAATTAGCATCTCTAAGGATGAGGTCAAAGTGTCAATTTTTGGCTTGGTTTGGGGATTTTTTTTTTTTGTCATTCTCCTTTTTCCCTTTATTTATTTATTTTAAAGATTTCTTTATTTACTTTAGAGAGAGAGAGAGAGCATGAGCAGGAGGGGGAGAGGGAGAGAGAATCTCAAGCGAACTCCACGTTCAGCACAACCCCAACACGGGGATCAATCTCACAACCATGAGATTATGACCTGAGCTGAAACCAAGAGTCGGACACTCAACCGACTGCACCACCCAGGCACCCCTCTTTAATTATTTATTTTTACTGAAGTACAGTTGACGCACAATGTTACAAAAGAACCTCTTTTTAACAAGCTCTTCTGGTAATTCTGTGCTTTTGAGATTGAGAACCTCCAGGAGTCAGAGCTCAGTCTTACCATTAGGTGGCACTAACTTCCACATCCCCTGCTATCTTTCTAGCTCAGAAATGTGTGCACTGGTAGAATTAACCAAGTATTTGCTGACATACTAGCTCCTGTCATAGTGCGGTGAGGTGAGTATATGTCTTTGGTAAGAAGTAGATGCTCCTTCTCTTGTGTTTCTATGAATAATAAGCAACTGAATTTTGTTTAACTTGTGTTATTACCAATACTTCTTATTGGCCTACAAATTCTAAAAACACTTGGGGGGAAAACTCCATAAAATTCCCTTAATGTGATGCTCTCAAAAAAAGATTAAGGTTGGTGCAGTCCTTCTGGACAGCAGTAGCTAGTAAACCTGCGTCCCTGTACCTACTTTCAAGAGATTCTACCAAGTGTGAAGGTACTTAAGGTACTACATTACTTATGATAATAAACATTAGAAACAGTTTAAACCATCCTTCCTTCCCTGAACTTCAGTCACTTTCTTTACACTTTCTTTATACTTTCACATTTTTTTAAATTTCTGACACCACCATGGAGGCCTCTGTGATTTCCATTATAGCCAAATACACTGGCACTATTTTTAAATAACTTTTTATAAGCATTACAGTATATAGTACACAACTGCAGCCAGACTATCTGGGCTCAACCACTGCCTCCGTCACTTCCTAGCTGTGTGATCTTGAATAGTTACTTAACCATTTCTTCATCTGTACAGTGGTGATGAAAACTGGGACTTCTTTCATAGGGCTACTGAGATGAATAAATGAATGAATGTATATACTTAGAAGTGCATCTGGCATGGAGTGATACATAAGTGTTGGCTAGGATTATTATGTATTTCACTTGTGTGAATAAAAGATATTCTTTTTTTAAGATTTCATTTATTTATTTGAGAGAGAGCGTGCACGCTCAAGCAGGGGGAGGGGTAAAAGGAGAGGAACAAGCAGATTCCCTACTGAGTGGGGAGGCTGATGCAGGGCTCAATCCCAGGACCCCTGAGGTCATGACCTGAGCTGCAGTCAGATGTTTAACCGACTAAGCCACCCAGGTGCCCCATAAAAGATATTCTTAAAGACAAAAGTGTGTTATTAATCAGATATAAAAGGAAAATGAGTCACACCATAGGTGTGCCTTGTTGACAGACACACATGAGTCCTGTTGAGATACCAACCACCCCTGATCAATCAGGGGAGAGTTCTTTGCTCCAGAGAATCCGGAGCATTTACTCTCTAGTGAGTCAATCTATATGGGCTCGAATGTAAGCTCTATCATGGAATAGGTATGCAAATTACTTCTCTGCCTCAGTTTCTTCATCTGTCAAATACATATAATAATACCTCTCTCATGGAGTTATGATGGTGTGTAAATGAGATAATCCACATTACATACTCACAACAGTACAAATATAACAAGAAGTAGTCAATAAATTATCACCATTATCATTACTATTTCATTTCCTAGATATTGCAGCAGCAATTCACCCGTAGTTATGACTACAAACACATCAACTACACGGAGTCATCACTGGGCAGTCACCCTGTTTATTTTCCTAAACTACTGCATAGAATTGTAGGTCCTAGGTTTATTAAACTTGCTTGTCCTAAATACTCTATAAAAAAAGCCACAACTCTTAATAGAAGAAAATTTTATTTTAAAACAGTAAGTTCTTAACAGATGTTAACAGGACTTGATGGTGCCAGTATAAAGTCCACTTCTCTATTCACTTGATCTTGCCTGGATACCTTTTAACCAATAGGTGATTAACACTTGGAAGTTTCTCAGCAGTGAACCTGTGCCATTTTTAGGCCATCCCATTTTATCAGCGCCTTTGGGGTAATAACTTCTCAAAATACACAGTCTTGATACAGAGTGCTCCTCATCACACTAGATCTTGCCTCTGAATGACCCATATAGTTAATGAGTAGACATATGGCCAAGGCTCAACCAATTGGTTTCTCTGCTTGGAACACTGAATATTAAATGGACGGATGTAAAGACTGAAAAAAAAATCAGTAGGAATTCATCAGTCTAGTGGCTACACCAAAGACATTCTGAAGCTGCTTAGTTTTGTCTGTTCTAACCAGATATTCAGTCTTGATTGTGAGTTCTACCATATATTTCTAATAAATTCTCTTTTGGTTTATGACAGATTCTGTGTCCTGCAAACAAAAACCCCAATGTATACTCTTCTGTGATGCTTTCAGATGGTTAGCTATTTTCCTCAAAGGTTGAGTACTCAGATTTAACTAGGTTGGTTGTGTAGATTAGCATAAAAAAGGAGACATTAACAGCTATAATTTCCTAAGCACCACTTAGGGGCTAAGCCTATTATATCCACTGCCTAAGCGAGCAAACTGAGATTCATCAGGGCTAAGTAATCTACATAAAGCAAAAACTTGCAATTAGAAAAGCCCAGATCAGAACTCGGATCTATCTAACTCCAAGCCAATACCGATGCCCTTGACACTCTGCCGTGAGGCAGAGACTACATATAGGGCAGTAACGCATTCAGAGACAGGGTTCCACATATATTTGCAGGACTGGGCACCAAGGAAATGCCTAGAAATCTATGCAGGTTGATTAAAACAAGAAAAGGTCTATAAACAATTTAGGTAAGCGGGGCGCCTGGGTGGCTCAGATGGTTAAGCGTCTACCTTTGGCTCAGGTCATGATCCCAGGGTTCTGGGATCGAGTCCCACGTCAGGCTCCCTGCTCCTTGGGAGTCTGCTTCTCTCTCTCTCTCTCTCTGTCTCTCATGAATAAATAAATAAAATCTTTAAAAAAAAACAATTTAGGTAAGTGAAGAAAAAATTGAAAAAGTTAACATTTTCAGGTAAGAATTACTGTTAGATAAGATCAAACTACCATCCAGCTTACTGATGAAACATCTGAACAAATGGAAATTTAACACATTGAATCATTGAGCATTTAAATAGAATTGCTTTTGTGTTATTGCTATACCTGAAACACCAAAGTTGATAGGTATACAAGATACAAATTTACCATATACAATATTATGATAATAAGCTAATATTTTCATAAAGTACATAATAATACCTCATAAAACCTTTATGATTCTCTTCATCCAAGGCTAGAAATAAAGTGTATAGCAGAAGTTCTTGGGTCCATGGATAAAATTCAAAGCAAAGAGGATAGCCAATTAACTTGGATGGGGAAAAATTATGTCTTTATTGTCACTGACCTCTACTTGAAATTTAGCATATCACTCAATTACAAAAGTAGACTACTATAAACCTGATATTTTTGCCAGTATCAGTGACTTCTGCCACCAAAAGGAATCAAATATATTTACATATTTAATTATAGTGGCTGCAGATATCTTGAGATACCATTTATAATCATCATTACTTCAAAATCACAGTAGTTAACAAATCTGCCAATAGAACTTATTGTTTAATTCATTAATAAAGTACATATATTGCTCTGCCCAAAATGTTTTTAATAATTTTTAACCATCTTTCAATATAATTGACTTCCTTTATAATTATACACATACACACACACACCTATAACATTATGCATTTAAAAACATTCTGAGACTGAATCCATGGGCTTCACTAGACTGCCAAAGAGGTTTATGGCATAAAATAGATCCCCAATACAGAAAATCTCAGAAATGAGTTTATGACAGAGACTGTTAGCTGCTCACCAAAACCCATGCTTGCCTCTTTCTCTTGGGCACAGGCTAGGCTAGACATTTCCCAGCCTCCCTTGCACTTAGGTAGGGCCATTAGGTAGAAGTGAGTTCTAGCCAATGGAATATGGACATAAGAAATGTATGCCATTTCTGGATCTAGCCCATGAATACTTCCCATCACCACTTCTCCATGCTCTTTGTTTTGGCTGGGATGACCTTCAGAGCAGACTGGAAAGTCACATATTGAAGACGGTAGTGACTTTATCAGCCTGGATCCCTGAATAACTGCATGGAGGAAGCCACTATGCCAACCTGTTCACCCACTCCACCCTTAAATGACTAACAAGTATATTTCTATTTTGTTTGAGCCACTAAAGTGTATGTTTCCTATGGGAGTTACCCTAATTCAGTGGTTCTCAAACTTTATCAAGAATCAGAGCCGGACATATTGAATGGAGCACCGGGTGTTACACGCAAACAATGAATCATGGAACACTACATCAAAAACTAATGATGTAATGTATGGTGACTAACATAACATAATAAAATAAATCAAAAAAAAAAAAAAGAATCAGAGCCGGGGAGCCTGGGTGGCTCAATCATTAGGCGTCTGCCTTCGGCTCAGGTCATGATGCTAGGGTCCTGGTATCAAGCCCCGCATTGGGCTCCCTGCTCAGCAGAAAGCCTGCTTCTCCCTCTCCCACTCCCCCTGCTTGTGTTCCCTCTCTCGCTGTGTCTCTGCCAAATAAATAAATAAAATCTTAAAAAAAAAAAGGTGATTAAAAAAAAATCAGAGCCACCAGAAAGGCTGATTAAAACAGACTGCTGGGCTTCATCCTCAGAGCTTCTAATTCAGTAAATCTGGGATGGGGGTTGAGAGTTTACAATCCTCAAATAATGCTGATGCTACCATCCCATGGCTACACGGAGAATCCCTGCTCTAATACCATCTCCTGCCCCTTGCTAGGTCATTAGTCAGTAATTCTGGTCATAATAACACTGTCCCCTATTGCACTATGGGCAGTATTAGAAGTACTATATCTAGGGCTACATTTTTGTTTTCAGAGAGAATGTATTCTCTGACAAATAGGGGATAGTGGGACAAAATATTACCTTTTCAAAGTCTTATTTTCTAACCATCATTCTTTGGCATAGATCACTGGTTCCTAGAGGTGTGATGATAGCAAGAGATCAATTTTTAATCTTTAAAACATCTAAGGAATTGTATCCTTATTTTACATAAGGTTTCACAGGTTAGTACTACAGTGTTTCTTTTATATTGACTGATAGTCTATTAACTGGTTATTAGCTCCTGCTGATCAGAAGCTCTGATTGATGACAGAGAGCCTTGACGATTTTTCAAATGAATTGTAACTTAAATGCAGTTTTGTAAAGAGGAATCTTTTAAAATCTCTCACTGATGTCAATCATTCCCTTCTTGACATATACCCTACCTACAGTTCTTGCTGCCTGGGAAAGCACCCCACTCCTCTCGGTCATGGTTGCTGGGTCTTGATACTTGGGCTGTGTACTTCTCTTGACAGTTTGATAGAGAAATACCAAAAGCCCGGGCCACTTAGCACAGAAGTTAAAACTGAGAAAGAAAAAAAGTCGTTCTGAAGACCAGGGCTTCTCAAACTTCAATATGTATATGCATAGCCAAGGATTCTTACTAAAATGCAGATTGTGGGACCTGAGATTCTGAATTTCTAACAAGCTCCCAAGCTGCCCGTGCTTCTGATCTGCAGATCAATCTCTAGGTGACAAGGACATAGAAGGCCTGATGGAAGCTCTGTGGCTCCAGCACAGGCTAACACTAACAGGGCACAGAAACCATGATGAGGAGAGAAAAACAGGTTGATAGCAGAAATGGAGTAGTTCTGAGTCACACCTCAGGCATTTCACCACAGCGAGAAGTGAGGCCCTGAACCCACAACCAGCTCTCCACACTCATCTCTGTGAAGCCAGACCCTACTATGGGTCTCTTTCTTAAATTCCACTAAATGACACATATATCCTTATAACATACCCTAAAATACAGTCGGTCTCTGATTCTGCACCCAAATGAGCGTAACACACAAAACATGACCTCCACGTTTGGGGCAGGGAAAAGAATAAAAGGAGACTTTGAGGCTGAAACTACTGGAGATACACCTCCTTTAAGGAGCTTAAAGGGCTTTTTAATTATAACTGTTAGATTAACCTAAGCAGAGATCAGAGGATGCACGCAGAAAACAACTATATTCTCTCTCCCTGCTGTCCTTAAACCCACCATGAGGAGTTCATTTTCTCCCACTGCTACCCAAAATTTTGTGTAGACTCTATAATTTTTCTGGTCATTCTCAGATGATTAAAAAGTCTTCTAAGCCACTTCTAGTCACAAAACCAGGGCCACTTCAATGAACTCCTATCACTCTTCCTGGTTTCCTCTTACACAGGGTTTAAAGTGACTCCAGGCTCTTTCTCCCAAGAGATCCATAAGAAATGCTCATGCATCCTTTGCCCTAACACATTCTGGGAAAGCAGGCTGTTTCCGATGCAGCCAACTCTGCTCACTCCACCATTAGAGCAGCAGGCCAGCCATGGTCTCTGGTCCTTTGAAATTATCCCATGTGGTCTGGCACCTGCCTTGGCACACAGACTCTGAGAATACAAGTCAAGCTTTCCAGTGGTCTCCCGAAAGTCACTCTCAGTAGGTTTAAGAGGGCTTAGGGTGAGACTTGGGGACACTGCTAAGACATTTTCCAGACTCTAATCCTGAGCTGTCCAATAGGGTAGCTACTAGCCACATGTGGCTGTTTGCATTTAAATTTTAATTAAAATTAGGGGCACCTGGGTGGCTCAGTCGTTAGGCGTCTGCCTTTGGCTCAGGTCATGATCCCAGGGTCCTGGGATCGAGCCCCGCATCGGGCTCCCTGCTCAGCAGGAAGCCTGCTTCTCCCTCTCCCACTCCCCCTGCTTGTGTTCCCCCTCTCGCTGTGTCTCTCTCTGTCAAATAAATAAATAAAATCTTTAAAATAAATAAATAAATAAATTTTAATTAAAATTAAACTACAAATTCACTTCCTCAAGCATACTAGTCACATTCCAATTGTTCAATATCCCATGTGGCTAGTAGTGTTAGATGATGCAGATAGAACTTTTCCATTTTCACAGAAGGTTCTATCAATAGCACAGCTCTAATCTCTCATAACTTGATCCTCAGCCTTTATCCATTTAGCCTAAAATTGGTGATGGGTGATTATAAGTGGTAATGTAGGCTAATTGCTGAGGCAAGCCACACCAAAATCTCAGTACATCGGCACAATAAAAGTTCATGTCTTGCTCATGGATGAGCAAAGAGGATAGGTACTCTGCTCCACAGAGTCATCTGGGGTGCAAGGCACCTTCCTTCTTATGCCTCTGGATCCACAACATCCTCTCCACTCTACTAGTTTATGGAGAAAGAGCCAGGAATGTGTGGGAGGCTTTCCAAAGGCCAGGCCTATAAATGGCCTACATCATTTCTCCTTACATTTCATTATCTAGAACTCAGTTACATGGCCATCACCTAACTGCAAGGGAAAGTGAAAAATGTATTTAGGTCATGTGCCCAGAAAAAAGAGAGCACAGATATTGGTGACCAACGGCAAACTGCCACAGAGCTATTGGCCAAACCAATTTTATAGCCACTCCCTTGGCAAGTCCTGCAGAGGTGTCTAGCTCTTCTCCCTGGCAATATGAGCCTTACCAACTACAACACTTGGGGGCCTGAGGTCAGACTCAGACAAAAAGAGTTCCATTTATACATCTTATTACCTAGCTAAACATAATTTGAGTCCCATTTATTTAGTATTTTCCCAACACAGTTCAGCTGTTAACTACATTCAATTTTAATTCTTTACAGGTGCATAAATAATATTCATTTCTAGTTATCGAAAACTTCCTATGTACCAAACACTGTACATGCATGCTCTCATTATTTATCATATGCCCGGGAGACAAATACTATTTTGATGCCCATTTTGCAGATGAGAAAATGGACACTTAGTAACTACCCTAGCGTTGAAACTCAGGCAACCTGACCCATGCTCTCTATCAGGGGTCAGCAACTATGGCCAAGCCTGACTCACTATTTTTGCCAAATTTTATTGGAATACCGCCATGCCCACTCATGTACATATTGTCTATGGCTACTTCTATGCCACAAAAGCAGAGGTGAATAGTGCAAAAGAGTCCATATGGCCTTAAAGTCAAAAATCGTTATTATTTGGGCTTTTACAGAAAAACTCTGGTAACTCCTTCTCTACAGGATCCTTCGGGGCCTTGAGCACTCTGCTTCCCTCATAGATTAAAAAGTAACTTTGACTCAGTGTTTTGGTCTACTAATCGGTGCTCTCCGTCAACAACCTAATCTGTAAAATATAAGGTCAGTCTAATTTCCCTCTGGCAGCCATGTCCACCCCATCTGCTTGTGGTTTCATGCGCAGATTAAACAACATCTGTTCTGTTGTTTCATCAACCATATAAACGATACTACCAAAGAATGCACTTGCATTATTTTTCTAAAAAGATCATGTCTACTCCCTGATATTGTTTATATTCAGACTGTAACAACCAAACAAAAGGTTTGCACAAATTTATCAAACTGCTCTTGGTACAACTGGTTTTAATCCTTCACCCTTCCCACCTCCTCCTTTTGTTTTTAGAGATAAAGCCATCAGCACAGAGTGAGAGTGAATTTTGTGGGCAGTGGCTGTCCAGGAAGGCAAGGCTTGTTCTGTTAAAACTGACCTACACTCATTTTTCTCTTAGACAGGATTCATCAACATCATGTTTTTACCAAAATAAGCCATAAAAAGAAAATATATATCTTAACTTTGAAGAGACTCTCAGAGTATGGAACTCACATTGCATTGGTATTAAAATCAAATTAAAAGTAGGGTAGAAACTGCATCCACCATAGCAGAACTAGAACAAGAACATTTTAATGGCTACTGTGGGGCACCACCCAAATCCCGCATCCGTGAGCCAGGTACTTATTTCCCCAGCTGCTAGGAGTGATGGCAGCTCCTGGCTTTTAGCAGAAGCCCTTTGTGGGAATTGCCCTCAGCTTGAGAGATAGCTGCTTGGCCTACAGCCAACCCCCTCCCCCGGTGCCAATGTTGGTCAATGGAAGGTGAGCACTTGCCTCAATTAGGGACATTGCTGAGGGGCCTGAACTTGCGCATACATCACAACCCCACTTCTCTGACCACCCTGTTTCCCTCCTTCCATTTAAGTGTCGTTCCAAGGGCACCCCCCATTCAATCCCCTGCACGTAATCGTCATCTCAAAGTCTTTCCCTAGGAAGCTGATGTGCAACAAACATGACTCTGCTTTCCTAAACAGGGCCATCAATCGCTTATGAGCCATATTTAACATTCACTGACAAGAAAGAATCAGCAGTAAAGAGCTTCCAGAAGACAGCAAATCTATCGTTACAAAAAATGAGAGTAACAGCAAAATATCAGACAGTGTATACATCAAAAACAGGTAGCAAGACGATGCAGAAGCAGCAGACATCCGGGAAGTGAAGTGGGGAGCAGAGTCCTAGAGGGAAGCTGAAGCTCCACTCAAAGCTAAGGAGGCCAAGGGAGGAAGGCTGCCTGGGAAACGGGAGCAGTCAGTGCAATCTCTCTCGCTGCAGCAGGAGCTCAGCTCAGTGCCTCTTGGCAACCAGGCCCCAGCCCCGGGCACAGACGGTCATGCGCAACGACAGGCTCTATAAATAGCAGAGCAACCAGCAAATCAGAACTCAGCCTTCATAATTGCAGATCAAGGGGTCCTATAGATGATTCCTTAAATGTGAGCACAATCTGTTTGCATGCAGCTCTTTCTGAGCTACCCACTCACAGACATGATCGCTGACAGCCATGTCTACAAAATAAAGAGTCACAGTTTAAAACATGACGATGTCAGAGACAATGTCCTTTTCAAGATAAGAAGCAAGGAAATATGAAACAAAGAATCATGTTTTATGAGGTGTTTACAACTCTGCTAAGAAGCCAAATAGCACCCAAACAGCAAGATTTCTGAAGTTGTAAATAGTCACACTATGCAAAGACCATTAGCCACAGTAAGCGAAAGCCACGAGGCCAGTCATAAGAAGGAGAGCAGCAGACAGGGGCATGAAGAGAGAAAAAGGAGCCACAGGAAAAGCACTAGAATGAAAGGCAAGGGAGACTGGTGAGGCCGCGCAGCCCACCCAGTGTGCAGGAGAAAATGTGGGAGTGGGGAAGGGTGAAGACAGGGAAGGGAAGAAAGAAAATGAGGGGGAAATGGGGGGGGGGATGTGCTAATTTGCAACAGGTCACAGCAAAGTGCTAACGCGGTCACTAAGTCTTCAAAGGCATCCTGAATACCGATACAGAATCAAAGCCTTCAGGAGTATCATCCAGGCAGTGCATCAGCAACAACTCAAGACACAAGAGAGGACAAAATAAAGACCTAACCGCATATGCAAATTGAACAGCTAACACTCTACACCAAGGAAGAATGGGTGGTTAAACCAACTTCACAACGACTGCGATATCAACAGCATCCCCAACCAGCTATTTATTCTCAAGTAATACGTTAGTCTTGAAGTCCAACAACAATCTCAATAAAGTATGGTTTGTATGAGAAATTCTTAAATCGAGGCTGACGCTACCATGACTCAGGCCGGTTCAGCCACAAGACGGATGGGGTCTCACTAGTTCGAGTGGCAGACAGGTAATGGGGGCAAGGAGCAAGCAGGCCCGGTAAGGGTCATGAGCATATAACAGGCAAGAGCCAGCGGGTTGGCCCAACCGTGAGAGCTTCAGGCATCAAATTCTCAAAGCCGGCAGGCGCTCGGTGATTAGTTCAGGCACAGCAGAACCTGGGCAGCCATAAAGGGTAAAGGCCCCAAGACCCCTAAGTGTCCTCACTGTTGGCTGTCTCCCTTCCGCTCTGAAATCTTGACCTTCCCCAAGATCTAGCAAATAAAAGGCATTAGCCCTTCAGCTGTCAAATGTTCTGATTACTCAGGGCCTTCTTTCTACAGATAAGATTTTGAATTTCGAACAACAACTCCGCCAGTGTATAAAGTTAACAAAAGCTACTCAGGCTTTTGGGCTGGAGTTTAAGGCAGGATTTCCAGTCCCAAAGGTGAGCTACAGACTAAAACAGTAAAGCGGGGTAGTCATTTACTGTGAGCCCCAGGCCAGGAGTCGCAAGAGGGATGCTTGTCAAGCTCACCATCAAGCCCCAGGCACAAAGCCTGTGAAGCAAGCCTAAAAACACCACGGGCAGAGGCTTCCAGCACATACTGCTCTAATCAGAAAGGTCTCCGAAACATTGACAGCCCCCACTGAGGTTGCACAGAGCAAGAAGGACTGGCCATTTCCGCCCAGAGTCTGAAAGCTGACCCTTTGCCCTGAGGATGCTAATTGAATGTGTATTTGGTCTATGTTCAAGTCTTAAATGTTTTTCTGGCAGCACTGCCCTCTCAAAATCTGCTTACTCTCAAGACATAATTATCAGCAAGAAGAAAAAAAAAATGTTTTCATGACCTAAAATCTTATGATAATTTATACTAAGTAAAGAGAAAGAAAAAAAGGAGTGGAGAGAGCAAACAGGACCAAGGTCCAAACAAAGACAGTTCATCAGAGGATTGTAAGAAATGTTCGTGGCTAGTTCATTCTGAGGGTAGCGATGGCATCTTTTACTGCTCATTTCTGCTCTGTCTTTGGCATATATCACACAGACATCAGCAAAATCTCTGCTTTAGCGGTCACCTTGTACTCTTTTTCCCAAGGTGATGTAGTAGCTAAAAGCTTTAAGGAGATTGTGTTACCCTCTCTTGCAGTTATTTGGGCAAGAGCTATGAACTTTTTTAACCCAGATCATATGATCCTATTGACTTTTCCCAGCTGATTGATTTAAGTGGTGTTTATTTCAATGTGGCTTTTTCACTGTATTTATCACAGTCTGACTTATCTAAAATGCATTCCTGGATATGAAGGCAGTGACATGCTTCGTTTTCCTTTCTGTCCTTCTTCGTTCCTACTTATGTATGGCACAAGTAGATTCTCAATGTGTGTTGGGCTGGATTTTTCTTTTTTAAAGATTTGTCTAAAAATTTCAGAAAAGAACAAATTAGAAACTTAAACCCACCAAAGAGTATATACCACATTCTTTCTGAACTATATAAATGAACGTGCCTGTTTTACACATCCCTCCACAGTAAAAACTGCAAAGTTAGTAAATAGCATCCTGATTTTTCCCCCATGCTTCCATAGATACCTGTAGATATATAAATAAAAATTTTTAACAAAAATAGGATCTTGCTATATATATTGTTTTGTACTTTGCTCTTTTCATTTAACAATAATATAGAAATAGATTTAAAATTATATAGATAGTACGTTTAACGACTGATTGATTTTCTAGTATCTGGGTGTGCCATACTTTAGCCAACTATTCTCCTACAGATTAAAATTTGAGATATTTCTATTTGTTTCTATTATAAACAGTGCAATAAACAAGATACATATGTATCTTTAACAAATCTCTACTTAGAAATGGAATTGCCAGGCCACAGAAAAATCACATAGCAAAGACACTTCCAGGTTTGTCTCTAAAAATGTAGAACTAAATTACATTTCTAGCAACACTAGGAAAGTGCCTGTTTAATCCCATCCCTAGCAACACTGGATAGTATCGACCTTTTTATTTGTTGCCAGTCTGATGGACAAAAAACTAGTCTTAATTTGCATTTTTTTATTCATAACGTTGGAAATCCTTTCAGACTTTTATAAACCTTTTTTTTTGCTGCTTTCTTTGAATTATCTGTTCACATCCCTTGCTAATTTTTCTACAAGTTATATGTATTTGCCATATTGATTTTGTGGAAGCTTTTTATAAAATATGAATCTCTTTGCTATATGTGCAGCAAGTATGTTTATGTAGGTTGCAACCTGTCTTTTAATCTTATTGTACAGAAGTATACAATTCCTTTATTCAAAACTGACGATCTTTTCCTTTATGACTTCTAAATTTTGTTTTTTTCCTAGAAAGTTTCTCCCAATTGCTAGATTATAAAATGTTCTCCCAAATCTTCTTCTATTCCTTAAGTCCTTTAAGTGTACATTTATAATCCATCTAGAATCAATATCATATTTTTAATCCATCTGAAATTAACTTTTGACTATAGTGTGAGGTATAGACTAATTTTATTTCCTCCCGAGTGGATAACATACACTGAACTATTCTTTCTACAAAGAGTTTATTTTAATCATTTTTTATTTTTTAAATGTGTTTATTTTTTCTTATAGAAAATTTCAAAATATAAAAAAGAAGGTAAAAGAGTATAAAGAACTCTAAGTACCCATCACCCAGCTTCAAAAACTATCAATCCATTTCTATTGATTTCAAATGTCATTTTTATTATTTATTAAATCTCTACATATATTTGGATATGTATCTGAACACTCTGCTGTACTTTAATCAATGTGGTTATTTTTATAACAATATATGGACATAAAATTTTTGATAAACACAATAGAAATATACTCCATACTGCATTATAATGAAATGAAAAGTATAGTAAAATAGAGGTCAACTACTATCACAAATAGATCCAAAAATACGGTGACTCGAACAAGATAGAAATTCATCTTTCTTGTGGCTAGTTCTCAGTTGACAGGTGGCTCTGATCCATGAGGTCATCCAAGGAGCCGGGATCCTACTCTATTACTGCTCTGCCTTCCCCTCAGGTATTCCTTCTCCACACATTTGAAACCGGCTCACCACCACCACAATTCCTTTCCAAGCATGGGAAGAAAGAAAGGAACTGTGGGAGACAAACAGCTTTGTTTTAAGGACTTGACCTAAATGTGCATACATCACTTTCACTTACATCCGATTGGACAGAACTTAACAGAACTGCAAGAGAGGCTGAAAAATGGAGGCTCTAGCTGTTTTGCCATATGCCCACTCACAAGTATAGAGTATCTGTATTACAAAACGAGAGAAAGATTGAATTTTGAGGAAAAAATCATAGTCTTTACTATAAAAGTGTAAAAAATTTTTGTACCACAGAGTTTGATTAGCTTTAAGATTTTATTTATTCATTTTTTAACATTTTATTTATTTATTTGACAGAGAGCAGGAGAGAGAGAGCACAAGCAGGGGGAAGAGCAGAGGGAGAGTGAGAAGCAGGCCCCCCACTGAGCAGGGAGCCCACCGTGGGGCTAATTCCCAGGATCCCAGGACCGTGACCTGAGCCAAAGGCAGATGCTTAACCGACTGAGCCACCCAGACGACCCTCATTTATTCATTTGAGAGAGAGGGAGAGCAGGGGGAGGGGCAGAGGAAGAATCTGGAGCAGATTCCATACTCAGCACAGGCCAATGGGGGGCTCAATCTCACAACCCTGAGATTATGACCTGAGCCAAAATCAAGATTTGGATGCTTATCCAACTGAGCCACGCAGGCACCCCCAGAGTTCAATTATCTTTAAAAGCACTTAAATGAGTTGTCAAATTTAGAAATAAATTATGCTGTTTTATGTTATAGAAAGACAAGAATTCCAAAATTCCAAAATTGCTAACTTCCAGCAATGACAAGAAGCTATCAGTAGCAGATATTTTCAAACAAATCAAACAAATAAAGGTGATGTTTGAATAATGAATTGGAAAGTAACTACTCTTTTAAATTTGTAGTATAAAAAGGGTATTTTGAAAATGGATATTTGAATGTATTTCTACTAACATGATTTTGTTCCCCTAAAAAAAGTAAGTTTATTATCTAGAAATGCTCTAATTTTATAGGTGCACCCCAATGTTTATAGCAGCAATGTCCACAATAGCAAACTATGGAAAGAGCCAAGATGTCCATCAACAGATGAACGGATAAAGAAGATGTGGTGTATATATACAATGGAATAGTATGCAGCCATCAAAAAAACCCAAAATCTTGCCATTTGCAACGACGTGGATGGAACTGGAGGGTATTATGCTGAGCAAAATAAGTCAATCAGAGAAAGACATGTATCATATGATCTCACTGATATGAGGAATTCCTAATCTCAGGAAACAAACTGAGGGTTGCTGGAGTATTGGGGGGTGGGAGGGATGGGGTGGCTGGGTGATAGACATTGGGGAGGGTGGTGGGAGGGATGGGGTGGCTGGGTGATAGACATTGGGGAGGGTATGTTCTATGGTGAGCGCTGTGAATTGTGTAAGACTGATGAATCACAGACCTGTACCTCTGAAACAAATAATACATTATATGTTAAAAAAAAAAAAAAGAAGAAGAAGATAGTAGGAAGGGAAAAATTAAGGGGGAGAAATCAGAGGGGGAGATGAACCATGAGAGACTATGGACTCTGAGAAACAAACTGAGGGTTCTAGAGAGGAGGTGGGTGGGGGGAAGGGTTAGCCTGGTGATGGGTATTAAAGAGGGCAGGTATTGAATGGAGCACTGGGTGTTATACGCAAATAATGAATCATGGAACACTACATCAAAAACAAATGATGTAATGTATGGTGATTAACGTAACATAATAAAATAAAATTTAAAAAAATAAAATAAAATATTTTCACGAGGACACCAGCTTCACTGTACAGAGGAGAAATGTCAACTTGAGTTCTTAAGCTGGTTTTGAATACCTTTCTCTTCCTTTATTTTAACTGAGAAATAAACAAAAATCCTCCACTTAAAAAAAAAAGTATAAAAGTCAGGGCGCCTGGGTGGCTCAGTCATTAAGTGTCTGCCTTCGGCTCAGGTCATGATCCCGGGGTCCTGGGATCGAGCCCTGCATCAGGCTCCCTGCTGGTAAGAAGCCTGCTTCTCCCTCTCCCACTCCCCCTGCAAGTGTTCCTGCTCTCCCTATCGCTTTGTCAAATAAATAAATAAAATCTTTAAAAATAAATAAATAATTAGAAATAAATAAATAAAAGTATAAAAATCAATTCCTTCAGATTAGTTCATAAGAAAACCACCTGACATTAGGAAAAATTATATATCTTATATATATATCCCTTTCTATATGGATATATTATATACGCATATATTATATAATATAAAACATACAATATAACATACAATACATAGTATATTGTATATTTCATAATACAATTACATATTATATATTATATATTAATTATATGTTATATACAATATCATATATATACCCTTTATATATTTATATACATATATATGTGTCTATATACATAAAGTATATGTGTATATATGTATTCAAGGAAATTACTATTATATATTATATATATATCCCTTTAAAAATATACATGTAAATTCCTATCGCCATTAACAATTAAAATTTCTATGTTTCCCATATGCTATATGCCAGCACACCTCTCAGGCAAAAGAATATTCTCCGAGCTAATATATAAGCCTGCACTTTACCACAAACTCCCTAGTCAAAGAGCACTTTGTTGTATATTTAGCATATGCTGCAATATGTAATGTTACTTCACTCTAGCCTCTCTTTAATTAGAGTTTTGGCTAAAACTTTTGACCCACAAATGACTGACAAAAAAGTGTGTATGTGATAGTTCTAGACCTGAATGCCAAGGAGAAACAATGGAAGCAGGATACATTGAGTGGCAAAATGTTAAGTTTTACAATGGCTCAAGACAACCTCAAAGAAACCATTGAAGAAACATGAGGACAAAGATTTGAAACTAACTGCAAATTTATGGATATCCCTGTGGAAGGACTGACCAGCAGTTTGATGAGCTACAGCTAGAAGAATGGCCAAGAGAAATACTTCATTCCACAGAATGTGAAGAGCACAGGAGAATAACTGCCAGCTTACAGTGGCAGGAAACACCCTCCAACAGCACTGACACAGCACTCCCATTTCCAGGAGCTGGAAAGGGCTACGCACGTTATCCTCAAGTTCTATCTAAGCTTACAACAGATAATTATTACTCAAATATTCCAAGAAATATAAAAAGATGAAAAATGTCTTAATTCATCTTAAGATGCTAACACAGACCAATATCCTTGATGAACATGGATGCAAAAATTCTCACCAAAATACTAGCCAATAGGATCCAACAGTACATTAAAAGGATTATTCACCACGACCAAGTGGGATTTATCCCTGGGCTGCAAGCCTGGTTCAACATCCGCAAATCAATCAACGTGATACAATACATTAACAAAAGAAAGAACAAGAATCATATGATCCTTTCAATAGATGCAGAAAAAGCATTTGACAAAGTACAGCATCCTTTCTTGATCAAAACTCTTCAGAGTATAGGGATAGAGGGTACATACCTCAATATCATAAAAGCCATCTACGAAAAACCTACAGCGAATATCATTCTCAATGGGGAAAAGCTGACAGCTTTTCCCCTAAGGTCAGGAACGCGGCAGGGATGTCCACTATCACCACTACTATTCAACATAGTATTAGAAGTCCTAGCCACAGCAATCAGACAACAAAAAGAAATCAAAGGCATCCAAATCGGCAAAGAGGAAGTCAAACTCTCACTCTTTGCAGATGATATGATACTGTATGTGGAAAACCCAAAAGACTCCACCCCAAAACTGCTAGAACTCATGCAGGAATTCAGTCAAGTAGCAGGCTATAAAATCAATGCACAGAAATCAGTGGCATTCCTATACACCAACAACAAGACAGAAGAGAGACAAATCAAGGAGTCGATCCCATTTACAATTGCACCCAAAACCATAAGATACCTAGGAATAAATTTAACCAAAGAGGCAAAGGATCTGTACTCAGAAAACTATAAAATACTCATGAAAGAAATTGAAGAAGACACAAAGAAATGGAAAAACGTTCCATGCTCATGGATTGGGAGAATCAACATTGTGAAGATGTCAATGCTACCTAGAGCAATCTACACATTCAATGCAATCCCCATCAAAATACCATCCACTTTTTTCAAAGAAATGGAACAAATAATCCTAAAATTTGTATGGAACCAGAAGAGACCCCGAATAGCCAGAGGAATATTGAAAAAGAAAAGCAACGTTCAAACAAAAGCAAAGCAAAGATCACAATTCCGGACTGCCAGCTCTATTACAAAGCTGTCATCATCAAGACAGTATGGTACTGGCACAAAAACAGACACATAGATCAATGGAACAGAATCGAGAGCCCAGAAATGGACCCTCAACTCTATGGTCAACTTATCTTTGACAAAGCAGGAAAGAATGTCCAATGGAAAAAAGACAGTCTCTTCAACAAATGGTGTTGGGAAAATTGGACAGCC
>NW_027397084.1:14841524-14842633 GCF_003265705.2 Callorhinus ursinus
AAAAAGACAGTCTCTTCAACAAATGGTGTTGGGAAAATTGGACAGCCACATGCAGAAGAATGAAACTGGACCATTTCCTTACACCACACACAAAAATAGACTCCAAATGGTTGAAAGACCTAAACGTGAGACAGGAGTCCATCAAAATCCTAAAGGAGAACACAGGCAGCAACCTCTTCAACCTCAGCCGCAGCAACTTCTTCCTAGAAACATCGCCAAAGGCACAGGAAGCCAGGGCAAAAATGAACTATTGGGATTTCATCAAGATAAAAAGCTTTTGCACAGCAAAAGAAACAGTCCACAAAACCAAAAGACAACCGACAGAATGGGAGAAAATATTTGCAAATGACATATCAGATAAAGGGCTAGTATCCAAAATCTATAAAGAACTTATCAAACTCAACACCCAAAGAACAAATAATCCAATCAGGAAATGGGCAGAAGACATGAACAGACATTTTTCCAGAGAAGACATCCAAATGGCCAACAGGCACATGAAAAAGTGCTCAACATTGCTCGGCATTAGGGAAATCCAAATCAAAACCTCAATGAGATACCACCTCACACCAGTCAGAATGGCTAAAATTAACAAGTCAGGAAACGACAGATGTTGGCGGGGATGTGGAGAAAGGGGAACCCTCCTACACTGTTGGTGGGAATGCAAACTGGTGCAACCACTCTGGAAAACAGTATGGAGGTTCCTCAAACAGTTGAAATTAGAGCTACCATTCGATCCAGCAATTGCACTACTGGGTATTTACCACAAAGATACAAATGTAGGGACCCGTAGGGGTACGTGCACCCCAATGTTTATAGCAGCAATGTCCACAATAGCCAAACTGTGGAAAGAGCCAAGATGTCCATCGACAGAGGAATGGATAAAGAAGATGTGGTATATATACACAATGGAATATTATGCAGCCATCAAAAGGAATGAGATCTTGCCATTTGCAACGACGTGGATGGAACTGGAGGGTGTTATGCTGAGTGAAATAAGTCAATCAGAGAAAGACACGTATCATATTACCTCACTGATATGAGGAATTCTTAATCTCAGGAAATAAACTGAGTGTTACTGGAGTGGTTGGGGGTGGGAGGGATGGGGTGGC
>NW_027397084.1:14843033-14935204 GCF_003265705.2 Callorhinus ursinus
GTACTTCTGAAGCAAATAATGCAACATATTTTAAGAAAAAAGAAAAAGAAGAAGATAACAGGAGAGGAAGAATGAAGGGGAGTAAGTCAGAGGGGGAGACGAACCATGAGAGATGATGGACTCTGAAAAACAAACTGAGGGTTCTAGAGGGGAGGAGGGTAGGGGGATGGGTTAGCCCAGTGATGGGTATTAAAGAGGGCACATTCTGCATGGAGCACTGGGTGTTATGAACAAACAATGAATCATGGAACACTACATCAAAAACTAATGATGTAATATATGGTGATTAACATAACAATAAAAATATTTAAAATAAAATAAAAAGATGCTAACACAGCCTAAAAATAAAACCTGATAAACTCAAGAGAAGCAACTATAGACCAAACTAACATATGAAAATAAACAGATCCCAAATAAAATCTTACAAAAACTATAGTGGTGAGTTAAAATACTAGTATCCCAAGATTAAATAAAGCTTATTCCAATAATTAGAGGCTGACTCAACAACAGGAAAGTGATGTCCCCTGGACTAAGTCCGAACTATGAGCCATAGTGAAAGATTTCCCAAAGTAACTGAGGATCTCCACAGATTTGCTGAAGAATTTGATATAGTCGTTCAAACTTAACAACCAGGTTTCTCAGACTTCTGCTAATTCACATGCTTGTTGTTGAAGGGCAAGCCCACCACTGGATGAAAGTAACTGAGATGATCTGAAAAATCTCTGGAACTGCAGATAGGAAGCCAATCCCCTGCCTTGTTATAGGATCAGGCTCTTGCAATTGCTAAGCAATTTCACCTGGCAATCCTAGGGTTTTCTCAAAACTTGTTCACTGGAATAAAAGTCAATGAGCCCTTGCATCAGCAGCATCATCATTATTATAACTATTGTTTTTAAGGAAATTGTTTTCAAGAAAAATTCCGGCCTTCCTATGGATGTCGAATCCACTCAAGTAGTCTTCAATTCAGCATGTTCATAAACATGCTGAAACAGGACATTCCCCTTCTAGTTAAAAGGACCAGGATGGAATAGCAAACCATGTTCACTCCAGCTTTAATTGATTTAGCAAATCACCTCATCCACACCCTAGATGATTCAACTAAAAGGAAGACCACTAAAATCCTTAATCTTCAGCTCCAACGAATACAGAACCCTAAATAAAACCAAACCCCTCCTGGTCTTTGTCATTACTGCAAAAAGCCAGGACACTGGAAAAAGGATTGTTATAAAACTCAAGCATGGCAGGCGCCTTCAGCCCTCTATCCAGCCTTTCCAATGCCCGTCCAATGACAGGACTCCTAGCAACTACAGGGGCTTTTCCCGATCCTTTCTCTTACCCAGCTTGGAGAAACAACTCTCCAAATTGAGAATGAATCTTTTTTTAAATATTTTATTTTATTTAAGTTTATTTAAGTAATCTCTACACCCAACACAGGGCTTGAACTCACGACCCCCAGATCAAGAGTCACATGCTCCTCTAACTGAGCCAGCCAGGCGTCCCCAGTTTGGGAATGAATCTTATCAATGCCAGAGCTACACTCTAGGCGCTCAACCTCACTGTTATTAAATAGCTCAACAGCCCCTGCCTCTGAGTACTGACACGGAACTCTTAGAGGAATATCATGCCAGAATTTCTTCCTCCTGAAAGGGGGAAATAATTCTAGAATTTGATAGCAACCAAAATAGCCAAGCAGCTGAATCAAATGACCCTTCAACATCTTTTGTTTGTTCCATCTCTGACAACACTGGACCTAATTTTAAAGATATTAGACATTTGTCCCTATTGGATCAGCCATAAATCATCAAGCCCACAATAGATTATAAGGCACAAGGCCTCATTGTCCTCTGCACTAATATCCCTTGTCACCCAACTGTTCCAAATCCCCATACTTTGTCTCCATCCCCACTAAAATCAAATTTTTCACTGTGATTAATTTATGTACGCCTCTTTTAATATCCCCATGGATAAGGCCAGCCAGTATCTCTTTGCCTTTATTTGGGGGGAGAAGAAGCCCTTCTTATTTCTCCCAAATTTAAAGGCTGACTTAGATGCTGAGACCTCTTCACGAGAAGACAACATCTACCTGTTAAAATTTTCAACCTTAAAGGGATGCAAAGTCTCCGATGAACAACTGCAGTTTGTTCAAACTCAGGTTTGATATTTGTGGCACGTGACCTCAGAATAAGGGCTACACTTAATCATAGCATCATGAACTTCCCCAAACCCAAAATGAAGAAAAAAACAACCCTGCCCCTATTATTTGGTAAGAACAGGATGACTTAGCCCGTAAAACCCTAAAGGACAGCATGATAAATCCCCCTGCCCCTGGGGCGTCTGGGTGGCTCAGTTGTTAAGCGTCTGCCTTTGGTTCAGGTCATGAGCCCAGGGTCCTGGGATTGAGCCCCGCATCGAGCCCCGCATCGAGCCCCGCATTGAGCCCCGCATCGAGCCCCGCATCAGGCTCCCGGCTCAGCAGGAAGCCTGTTCTCTCTCTCCCACTCCCTCTGTTTGTGTTCCCTCTCTTGGACTCTGAAAAACAAACTGAGGGTTCTAGAGGGGAGGGGGGTGGGGGATGGGTTAGCCTGGTGATGGGTATTAAAGAGGGCACGTTCTGCGTGGAGCACTGGGTGTTATATGCAAACAATGAATCATGGAACACTACATCAAAAACTAATGATGTAATGTATGGTGATTAACATAACAAAAAATTTAAAGAAAAAAACTGCAAAATAAATAAATAAATAAATAAAATAAAATCTTTAAAAAACAAAAATCCCCCTGCCCTTGGACATCAACTTTCTTCTTTTCCCTCCTAAAAATCCTGTCACCGTTCTTCCCTCTTTTGCCGATAATACTCCTCATGACTGCCTGACTCTGTGACAGATCACCTCCTGATAATGCTGACTTTTCATGGCTCACCAAAAGTTCTTATTTAAAAGATGAAAATGGTAATTTTCAATTACTGCAATGCCTTTTGAAGTAGGTATGCCTTTGGAGTAGCTCAGGACTTTGGAATACTATGGAGACAGTGAGGCTCCCTTGCTTCCAATGGGGACAAAGTTCAAAATGGCCTTTATGTCCAGAAATTATTAGCTATTATCAAGGTCCCTGGGCATTCCAAACTTGATTCTCTGGAGGCTAAAGGAAACAATCTCATAGATATTTCCACAAAGAACACTGCTCTCAAAGGAATCAATAACCAAATCTCTCTCTCATGATCTAAATCTCTCTGTCATGCTCTCCCAAATGATAATCTAGAAGAATTGACTAGAGATGTCCAAAAATCAGCCCAGAGAAGGAAAAACAACATTGGAAATCCAATAACTCTTGGTTTGATAAAAAAGAAAATTCTGGCTTGGGCCAAATAATAACCCAGGCCCATCAGAAACTCTAAAATTTCCATTACTGACTACTGAACATCATTGGATCATTGGTCTACTGATAAAATGATCATCTTTATGAACTAATACTGGTGGGGAAATATAAGGCCACAAAGAGTGCAGACTTTGCTTGCCCCACCTGCCGGAAATACAATTCAAGAAAACCTCTCTTCACTGTTCCTGCACACTTTAAATTGCCCAATAAGCCATTTGAGGTTTGGCAGATGGATTTTATATATCTTCCCCTGTCTCGTGGATATAAACATATGTTGGCAATGGTTTCTGTGTTTTCCTTCCTGGGGAACACCCCTCAAACTTCATAACCAGGGAACTCACTTCACCAGTCAAGTGCTTCAATAAGCCTGTGCTATTTGGCCAGTCTCACCTTAACCGGCAATCTTCAGGGTTAGTAGAACACATTATTAAGACTCAACTGGCAAAATCTGTATGCTAGCCAAAAGCACTGCCATTAGTCCTTCTGAATGTCAGGTCTACACTTCTTGGAACCTATAAACTCTCACCTCTTGAGATAATAACAGGATGCCCAATGCACTTGGGTCATGCTTCTTTCGATCCATAGCTGGTTAAAGAGGATACATTTCAGTATTGTAAAGGCCTATTTGTTTCTATTGAGAATAACTATGCTTTAGTAGAACATCTCTCCAAAGCATATTTCCAGGAGACAAAGACCTTAAACATCACAGATTGCAGCCTGAAGATTTCATCTACTGAAAAAGATATCTCCACAAAGACTCTTTTTAACCATGTTAGAAAGGAACCAACCCTTGTGTCACTAAGCCCCAAGGAAAAGACTCTGGGATCCCCATGTCACATCTAAAGAAAGCGCCAAACCCTGACTGGACCTGCACACCAACTGGTGACCTGAAAATAAAGATTTCCAGGAATTGAAGCCAATGACAGCTGAAGGAGATGAGACCACTTTCCCAAGATGAGTGGATGAAGCCTGTATACTTTTTTCTCACTATTGCATCTTACTATATTCTTCCCTCTCTTAGTGCAATCTATCACAAAACAGGGAAACCTTTTTGACTGTTGGATCTGCCACCAGGAACTCCGATCTATTCACGATGTTAGAGAGCCCTTGGTATTCAATCTGTTCCCTCCCATCTAAGGCAAAGGTAAACAAGCTAACTCCTCTTTGCGAGGCTTTCAGAAAAGACTCCTTTAAGCTGGAATGGTTCTCTGCAGAATGTCTGCTCCTCATCTTGTTCTGTATTATCATTTGTTTTAAGATTTTATATATTTATTTGAGCAAGAGAGAGAGAGTGCACAAGCCAGGGGACAGGCAGAGGGAGAGGGAGAAGCAGACTCCCCGCTGAGCAGGGAGCCCCACGTGGGGCTCCATCCCAGGACCCTGAGATCATGATCCGAGCCAAAGGCAGACGCTTAACCAACTGAGCCACCCAGGCGCCCTCTGTATGATCATTTTTAAGCTTTATACCTGTTGTCTGTCAAGCTTTTGTAGAAATGACATGCCCAAAAGGGTGATGTTAGCTTAGCGCTTCAAGATGGTCTCCAATGCTTAAGATACAAACCTCAGACGAGAAATGCCTGAGCATTCTCCCTTCTACCCTTCCTTGTTACTCAAATGTGACCTCAATGGTTTCAACCTGCACACTTTCCTTCCAACTGAGACATGACAGACAAGAAAGGTCCTTCCTGGCACTAAGGGATGAAATCACTTTACTGTATGAAACCTCTAAATAAAAAGTCCTAGCTCTTGATTAGCAATGCTTTCAAGCAAAGATCTTGATCAAAGGGGGGAAATGTGAAAATAATTTAAGGAAACCTCATTAAAAAGGAGTTGAGAAACCCTGAAAGGAGAGTTCTTGGGCACTACCACCCACCTTAAGAAGCATACCCACACACCCCTTATTTAACCTATCCCAGCAGGAAGAAGGAAAATCTCCTTGCCTAGCAACAGCCCAGCCAATGAGAAACTGCCACATTCAGCCACCGAGAAGCCGTAACAGCCCCTTCAGCTTCCTCCCTTGCAAGCCACTCTAAAGCAAGCCCCTCTCTCCTGTTCTCCAGACTTGCTATGGTTTGTTTGTCCTGAACTGCCATTCTCTGCTATTCTCAAATAAGTTTATTTTGCTGGTAAAATAGCTGGCTCTTTTTTTCTAAGGTCAACACGCTTAAACAAGAAAATCTGAGAGAATGACTGACATAATTTGTTTCATCCCAGCTTTGGTCATCTTAGGTTTTTACTAATATCCTTTTGTGGTGGAGGAAATCTGGTGAAAGCAATAAATGAAACATATCTAGAGAGTGAGACATTTTTAGCACTGAATGTACAAAATCCTCTTTTCTAGTTTTTAAATATTTTAATTTAATGTTTTATTTTAATTTAACCATCAGAAGTACAAGCTACTTCCACAGTACAAGAAAGATCTCTCTCATTTTGTACCCTAAAGTGTTCCTAAATAACTTCTCATTCATAGTATAAAAAAATTTTTTTTAATAAAAAGGTAAGCAGGGGCGCCTGGGTGGCTCAGTCGTTGGGCGTCTGCCTTCGGCTCAGGTCATGATCCCAGGGTCCTGGGATCGAGTCCCACATCGGGCTCCCTGCTCGGCGGGAAGCCTGCTTCTCCCTCTCCCACTCCCCCTGCTTGTGTTCCCTCTCTCGCTGTGTCTCTCTCTGATAAATAAATAAAATCTTAAAAACAAAAAAAAAAAGGGTAAGCTAACAGGAGAGTCTATGTTCTTGCATGATGGAAAGGGACTTGATTCTGCTTACACCTTTTGTGGTTGGAACACCTCCAAAAAAGGAATAGGAAGAGTGTTACTTTCTCATCTAGACTCTGAAGAGACGGGCAAAACCAGCAGTCCCGAGTCAAAGTTCACCCTACCCTTCTCAGAGATGGCAAAAAAGGAGAGACACTGACCTTCACAGGATGTCTAAGGTGGGGGCTGGGAAGGGGTGAGGTGCAAAGCCTAGGACAGAGAGACAAGAGGAGAAAACTCCTCTCTTTAGGATGTAGACAGACCAAGAAAAAAAAAAGAGATAAAGAATAAAAGAGAAAGGCCTGGGCCAAGAGGTTGGGCCCGACCCTTGACAGAGCCCTGGCCCCCCCAGAGTTTTGGGGCATTCAGCCTAACCCTACACTGCTAGAGCTTTTACTGGGATCCAGTGTGCATTTATTTTAAGTAAAGGCAGCAGCAATGGTCTCCACATTGTGTACCTTTTGGAGAGGAGGCACATCTCCCTGGGAAGGACACTGCAGCTGGAGAAACCGTAAGATCCATTCTCCTCGGTTTCTATCCTCCACCCACATTCCCTACTCTCTAAAGGAAGACAGGAACCAACTCTGTGGGGTAGGAACGAAGGTACTCATACCGATTTACAGGTAAGAATCAGCCTGCTAATGGGGCGCCTGGGGGGCTCAGTTGGTGAAGCGACTGCCTTCGGCTCAGGTCAGGATCCTGGAGTCCCGGGATCGAGTCCCGCATCGGGCTCCCTGCTCAGTGGGGAGTCTGCTTCTCCCTCCGACCCTCCCCCCTCTCATGTGCTCTCTCTCTCTCATTCTCTCTCTTAAATAAATAAAAAGTCTTTAAAAAAAAAAAAGAATCAGCCTGCTCATATCATAGTTGATAAAACCAAATTGTCTTACCAAAAAAAATAACACTTCTGAGGTAAGGTTATAAAATCAGCAAATTTATACTGTCAATGTCAAACATTTTTTCCTTATTTTGGGGTAATGTCAAACTCTTTAAAATGATTAATTTTAACTATTAATACAATTCAATAATAAGCACAGATATATAGGTAAATTTTCTCCAAAACTGCCCCACTGTCCCTACACAATTCAGCACACTAAGAACGAAGAGAAAACTAAAACCTTACTCTCTACGTAGAGAGTACAGAATAAAAAGTACATTAATGCATTAAGGTGCACTTTGGGCAGGTAGCATCAGTGGAACAGTAAAATAAGGATAACAATATTTCTATGTGCCTGAATAATTTTTGTGGCTAAAATGGGTCCAAAGAATTCTAAATCCTCCCGTTGTCATCCGAACACAGATTGCCAATTAAAATTTTTCTAGCAGCTCAAGATGGGAAAACATTCAAGCTAAACATAATCCCATGCTCTATATTTATACTTTCCAGGTGGAGACACCATGGAAGGAGCTTTAATTTCCCTCAAACCCCTCAACTTAATTGTCTGCTTTCAGGTCATCTCCTCTCCCTACAGAGATATTTTTAGCATCTCTTATTATCCCCATTCATTGTCTTATCTCTACTATCATCATTTCCTGAAGCAGGACAGAATTTCCTGATGCAGGAAAAACAAACACAAGCGTCCTGATCCAAAGGTGGATTATTATAAAGCTACTAGAGAATTTTAGACTTTCATAGCCTTGAAAACTGTCTTTCTGATATACATCTTCTGAGTAAACACATTTAGAAAGGTGTGTTGCCAGAAAAGCATCTGCACTATAAACATAAATCAAATATAAATTAAATTCACTCTGAATGAAAACATTATGTTCACTTTCATGCAGTGTCAGTGGATTATTCAAAACCCACCTTTTAGGGGCGCCTGGGTGGCTCAGTCGTTAAGCATCTGCCTTGGGCTCAGGTCATGATCCCAGGGTCCTGGGATCAAGCCACACATCGGGCTCCTTGCTCAGCAGGGAGCCTGCTTCTCCCTCTCCCACTCCCCCTGCTTGTGTTCCCTCTCTCACTGTGTCTCTCTCTGTCAAATAAATAAATAAAATCTTTACAAAAAAAAAAAAAAAACACCTTTTAGCATTTGGCACATGGTACTGAAGTCCCTTTAGAGTCCATTTAGCCATTTGTCATTCATCTTTCTTTTTCTCCACTTTTACTTGGGTTTTATTTATTAAATAACTCAACCAATATTTTTTGAGGCCTCCTATGTGTGCAGCACTGTACTAAGCACTGAAAACAAAAATGAAGACCCAACGCACCGTCAGGAACAACACAGACTTAAAAGCAAGTGATGCAATGAAGGGAACATGAAGTATGCTCAGGAGACATCATGGAGGAGGTGGTCTGTTCATGGCGGTGGGAGGGGGTGCTCCACTGTAAGAAAAGCCAGGGTCACCACTTCAAAAATGAGTGAGGATTCAACAAGGTCAAGGGCAAGAGAAGGCCCACTGGCCAGAAAGAGGAGGATGCATAAAAGCACTGAAGATAATTGATGAGTTAGGGGGCTAGAAATGAGATCAGAAATTTGAACGAGGCAATCTTCCAGTTTTCCTTTACTTCCTCCAAGGTGGTTGGTGACCCTGATGTTCTGGGGCGGTTTTTAAAAGAAGGCTGGAGGCCCCCTCAGGGGGTGGAAAGCTTATTAAACCTGCTTGACTGAGTCGGTGGAAGGATACACTCTCCTCAACCTAGTACAGTTATGCCTCGCCTCAGATGTAAGTGTACTTGGAGAACAGAAGACCAGGGGACACAAAACATAAAGTACCAGGACCCGAGATCCTGTCATGACCATATTCATGATTCCACCATTAAAATGCAAATATGTGACACATGCAAGGTCATATATCCAAAACTGTATCAGTTCAGAGTAGGTAATTTCAGCAGGGACTGGCATCAGAATAGGATGGAAAAGAGAAGATAAGAGGGAGAATTACTGAAAGACGTAAGGATAGTTATGGGATTAAAAGGCATCAGAGATACACTGCCTACTTCAGTTTGGTTTGGACCACCTTTCCTCAACTAGCCTAGCTAATGCAGCATCAAACATTTTTTGAGTCGTTCCAGATTCATTTAATAAAATAATCTCCCACTATATGATACCAAACTAGCACCAGACCCAGAAAATCTTATAAAGGGGATGCCACCAAACTTTAAGGAGCAAAAACCAGATAAAACAACAGAAACCTGGAAAGGCTGATGTAAAACACTATTTGAACTGTTCCAGAGTTTAGAAAAAATATGGGAAACCCAAAAATGTTATGAAGCAAATAACACCACTGAAATTGAACCCTGACACAGATTACCCCAAAAGAGAAAACTTCAGACCAATCTCATGTATAAAGATCAATGCAAAAATCATAATGAAAATATCAGCAGCCCATTTAAAGAACACATGATGAAGGGGGATTTATTTTTTTTAAGACTTTACTTATTTGAGAGAGACAGAGATAGTGAGAGAGAGCATGAGTGGGGTGGAGAGGGAGAAGAAGGCTCCCTGCTGAGCAGAGAGCCCCACTCAAGGCTCAACCCCAGGATCCCGGGATCATGACCTGAGCAGAAGGCAGACGCTTAACGATTGAGCCACCCAGGCGCCCTGAAGGGAGATTTTTTTTTTTTACTTTTTTATATTTAACTTTTTTTATTAATATATAATGTATTATTTGTTTCAGGGGTACAGGTCTGTGATTCATCAGTCTTACACAATTCACAGTGCTCACCATAGCACATACCCTCCCCAATGTCTATCACCCAGCCACCCCATCCCTCCCACCCCCCACCACTCCAGCAACCTTCAGTTTGTTCCTGAGATTAAGAATTCCTCATATCAGTGAGATCATATGATACTTGTCTTTCTCTGATTGACTTATTTCACTTAGCATAATACCCTCTAGTTCCATCCATGCAGTTGCAAATGGCAAGATTTCAATTTTTGATGGCTGCATAATATTCCATTGTGTATATATACCACAGCTTCTTTATCCATTCATCTATTGATGGGGTGGACATCTAGGCTCTTTCCATAGTTTGGTTATTGTGGACATTGCTGCTATAAACATTGGGGTGCATGTGCCCTGAAGGGTGATTTATTACAGAAATTCAAGAGTCCAGTGTTAGAAAAATCCATTATTGTATTTCATAGGTCTAAAAAGAAAGCTCACACAATCATCCTCATTAGCACAGAAAAAGCACTGGGGGAAATTTTTCAGAAAACAATCTGGATCAAAACATTCAGTAACATAAGAATAGATGAGTCATAGACTGTGTCCCTTCAGGAAAGCCGAAAGCTCATCAGCTCATCAGAATGCTCAGCGGAGAAGATTTAATAAAAGGAATTGGTGAAACAGGTGTTGGAGGGCTGGAACAGAAAATGAGGAGACTGAGGTAACCTTGAGATAATAAATGCAGCTACCACCTATAAGCTGGGGCTGGGGGCTGGAAGAAGTTAGGTTACAAGAATGTGGTAGCTCAAAGGAGAGGCAGCACAAAGCACACTGCTCAGGTACTGTTAGTTCCTCAGGAGCTCAGGGGAGGAAAGTGCCTCTAGGTTGAGACTCACACCTCTGTGGAGAGACCACTGCCTGGCTTCTGCTGGTACCTATGAGGGGAAGTGATGAGGCTGGTTCTGACATTCTAGAGAAAAACTGGAGGCTGAGATGAGATACCTTTACTGGGGCACCTCTGACAGGAACAGCAAGAGAGAAGTGCTTCTCCCTCCTTCCACCTTCCAGACTCCCTCTAGTGCCCCCTATTGACAGATCCCAACAGGAATCAGCTGTCAAAGGCATCTGGGAGACAGAGTCTGCAGAGTCCCAGGCCCGACTCGAGAGGATATCATATATAAAAGCAAGGTGAAGCTGAGAGAACAGAAAATAAATAAATAACCAGCAGGCGCCTGGGTGGCTCAGTCGTTTAAGCGTCTGCCTTTGGCTCAGGTCATGATCCCAGAGTCTGGGGATCAAGTCCCACTTCGGGCTCTCTGCTCGGCAGGGAGCCTGCTTCTCCCTCTGCCCTTCACCCCACTTGTGCTCTCTTTCTCTCAAATAAATAAGTAAAATCTTTTAATAAATAAATAACCAACCAGCATAGATGACACGTTCTAAAACATAATAAAATGTTTTTATGTCAACCTGAAACCCAGCTTATGCTTATCAGGGAAATACCAAAGACATTCTCAGTAAAGTCAGGCACCAGAAAAGGATACCTACTCTTATTATTTAACATTTTGCTGGATGTCCTAGCCAATACAAACATACAAATGAAAGAAATAAAAAATGTACAATAGGAAGGGAAGATGTACAATAATCTCTACTAGCAGATGATATGTTTTCGGTTTTAAGATTTTATTTTTTTAAGATTTTATTTATTTATTTGAGAGAGAGAGAATGAGAGATAGAGAGCACGAGAGGTGTAAGGATCAGAGGGAGGGAGCCCGATGTGGGACTCGATCCTGGGACTCCAGGATCATGACCTGAGCCGAAGGCAGTTGCTTAACCAACTGAGCCACCCAGGCGCCCTAAGATTTTATTTTTAAGTAATCTCTAAACCTATGTGAGGCTCCTACTTACAGCCCCGAGATCAAGAGTCACATGCTCTACGGACTGAGCCAACCAGGTGCCCCCAGATGATGTTTTGTATACCTGGAAAGCCCAAGAGATTCCACTGAAAAGTACTACAAACTTTAAAATAAGTAAGTTAGCAGACTACAAGGTTAAGATAATGAAACCAGTAGTTTCCATATGTAGAAACTACAAACAGAAGATATAATGAAAAAAAAGACCCACTTTTAATCACAACCAAAAAGATAAAATCTAGAAATAATCTTAACAAGACGTGGAAGAAATACATGAAAAAGATTCTTCCACAAAAGAGTTTAAAATAGAAAAGCATACCAATTAATTAGATAGGAAAACTTGAAATCATAAAGATTCAGTTCTCTTTTAACAAAATTCACACTTAACATGGTCTCAATAAAAATACTAATTTTTAAATTAGAATTAGACAGTTTGATTCTAATAACCATATGAAAGAGAAAAATAATAGTAGCCAAGCAAAAGAGCCCCCAATAAGAGAAGACATATTATGAAGCCTCAGTAATTAAAACAGACCATTATGGAGGGCCACATGATACTATTTATCAAAATTGAAATACATAAACCTTTGACCCCATAATTCTCCTTTTGGGAGTTCATCTTACAGGTAACATTTGCACACATGTGAAATGACTACAGTTTTACATTTAAGCATTGTCTATAATAAAAAATTAGAAAATTCCCGAATGTCACCAATAGTGAGATGGATAACTAAATTATATTTTGTATCCAACAAGATACTAGGCACCTATAAAAAGTAGAGTGCTCTCTATAGAAAGCTCTCCAAGTTATATTAAGTGAATAAAACAAGATGCAGAACAGTGTATATAGTATGTTGTTATGCATATCAGGAAGAAGAAATACAAAATATATTTTTATTTCCTTATAAAAAGAAAAATAATAATGAAAGGATTCACAAGAAACTAAGAACAGTGGTTACCTAAGATTTCCTTAAATATAAGGAATAAGAATGGCATAAAGAATTCTCACTGATATATTTTATAGGTTTTAATTTCTGAATCATGTGAATGTTTACCTATGCAAAAACTAAACTAAAATTAAAATAAATAGGCAATAACAGCAAATACTGCCTAACTAAATCTTTTAATTTCTACAGAGAAGAGATACCAGCGTACATAAAGTTTTTCCTGTTACCTTTTTCCACTCCTCCAATCCCACTACTAAAATCTCATGTGCAGAGTCAAAAAAAACAAACAAATAATGACAAACCCAATTTACCCTTTGATTCTATGCACAAGTATAGTGACTCTCAGGAAAATGCAGGTGTAGCCAAAGAAGAGGAAAAAAAGGGAAACATAAACACTAACTTCAATGAATGAAAAATTTCTTCTCAGATCATACATCACTGTGAGATAAAGGAAAGAGAGAGAGGTCCACAAAGGTAAGGGTAGGTCTTACTCAACTTGATTTTATTCCATTTAAGCCTCTGACAGAAGGGCCTCTCTCAGTCAGTTGGGTTCACTCTTCTACTAAGACTAAGCCCTTCAGAATCAATGGCCCAGAGTAAGGGGCATTCCAGGCTCTGGTGGTTCCTGCGTAGATGAGGAAAACAGGGAAGGAAAGTGGTGATATTCTGTAGAACCTCTGGCCGCATCTTGTAAATCTCAATACCAAGCCCAGGGGCCTATGCCATAGCCTGGTTTTGCAGGGCCCTGACTTTGCAATCTATTAAAGTAGTTGCAGCAAAGGTATTATTAGATTCTAGCGGCTAGAAGGATTTAAAGCAACAGTTAACAACAGTGAAGAGGCAGCTTCAAGGAAACCCAGGCATATCTTCCTTGCCTTTTACAGGTGGCCCCTCCTCTGTACCAAATGTTTTCATGAAAGCACAAAAGAAATAAAATGTGCAGAAGTCACATGAGAGACTTAGGTTTCAGTCCCAGAAACCAAAATATAAGATAAAAAATCCTGTTATAAAAAAATAACACTAAATCTTAAAAATCCTTAATTATAGCTCCCGTTTTATACACAGTCTCAAAAGACAGAGTTCCAGACTTCCATACATGTTCCTTGCTTTTGCTTTCTTTCCATATGTAACAAAAAGACTATAGATGGGCTTAAAATCAGTGAGCATCCATTTGAGGGTAAGAATCAACTCTTGACTCATGTGATGATTTTTTATATCTTTGCCTAAAGTTCATTAGCTGTATGAGACCTAATTTCCTTATCACTATCATTAGTAGTCATTGTCCCAATGTTCGTTCATTTGTACAAAAAGACACAAAAAAGGCAAAAAAAAAATACCCAAATAATTGCAAATGCTGAACAAGGACAGTAATGTTGCTGAAACTGGTTATAGGCAGGCAGCTCTCTAAATATTCCTTTGTCCTGATTGAATGACACAATCTAAAATCCTGGCATGAAAACCTGTTTAGAGATGGCATTAATATACTATATGAAAGGGAAAGTTATACACACAGTCCAGTCAGAAATCTGCAAAGGCAAAGCAAGCCCTTCTATTGTGGAATTCAAATTTCAGACACTTCCTGCTGTTTCCTTGTCAGTCTTTTATAACCTGGAATGAATTAAGTTGAAGTGATTATCCTCTAATTATATCTAGCTGCATTCTTCAGTATGGAAATGATATCCTGATGGGAGATGAGGGTAGAAGTTTAGGGAAGAAAAGCAAAAGGAATTTTAGAAGGTGAGGGAATTTAGGGTAGGGCAGGCCTAGGAAATACCCTGAAGAAAGTGTTCTGGGAAGCCAAGAAACCGGCATGACAGCAGTGGGCACCTAGAGGAGCAGAAGAATGGGAAAGAGGGAAGAGGGAAAACAGCAGAACCAAATTTCAACTACTCTGCATTTTCTCAAATATGCCCTACTGACTCCAATTATCTTACCCACTTAAGCCCATTCATCCATTCATCAAATATTTACCAAACATCAAATATTCAACAAATAGTGACTAAGGAACCATTCTGTGCCACATCCCACACAAGACTATGGAGAAAAGATAGAAATTGCAGCTAACCTTGAACCACACGGGTTTGAACTGCGTAGGTCCACTTACACAAATATATTTTTTTAAGATTTTATTTATTTATTTGAGAGAGAGAGAGTACACACGAGCCAGGGTGGGGGCAGGTAGAGGGAGAAGGAGAAGCAGACTCCCCAATGAGCAGGGAGCTCCATGCAGGACTGGATCCCAGGACCCTGAGATCATGACCTGAGCCGAAGGCAGACGCTTAACCAACTGAACAGGTGCCCCACAAAGATTTTTTTTTAAGTTTTTATTTAAATTCCAGTTAGTTCACATACAGTGTAATATTACTTTCAGGTGTACAATATAGTGATTCAACACTTCCATACAACACGCGGTGTTCATCACAACACTTCTTAATCTCCATCACCTATTTAACCCAACTTCCCACCACCCCTCTAGTAACCATCAGTTTGTTCTCTATAGTTAAGAGTCTGGGTTTGTTTTGTTTGTTTGTTTGTTTTTAGAGAGGGAGGGGGTGAAGAGGCAGAGGGACAGAGAGAATTTTAAGCTGGCTCCACGCCCAGCATGGAGCCCAACGAGGAGCTCAGTCTCATGACCCTGAAATCATGACCTGAGCCCAAATCAAGAGTTGGACACTTAACCAAATGAGCCACCCAGGTGCCCCAAAAGTCTCTTTCTTGATTTGCTTCCCTCCCTTTTTTCCCTTTGCTTGTTTTGTTTCTTAAATTCTACATATGATTAAAATCATATGGTTATTTGTCCTTCTCTGACTTATTACTCTCTAGCTCCATCTATGTTGTTGCAAATGGCAAGATTTCATTCTTTTTTATGACTAAGTAATATTCCTGTGTGTGTGTGTGTGTGTGTGTGTGTGTGTGTACACACCACATCTTCTGTATCCATCCATTAATTAATGGACACTTGGGCTCTTTCCATAATTTGCCTATTATAGATAAAGCTACTATAAACACTGGGATGCATGTATCCCTTTGAATTAGTATTTTTATATGCTTTGAGTAAACACCTAGTAGTTCAACTGCTGGATCATGGGGTAGTTCTATTATTTATTGAGGAACGCCCATACTGTCTTCCAGAATGGCTGCACCAATTTGCATTCCTACCAACATTGCAAGAGGGTTCCCCTTTCTCCACATCCTTGCCAACACCTGTTTTCTTGTGTTGTTGATTTTAGCCATTCTGACAGGTCACACAGATTTTTTTTGATAAATACTGTACTCTAAATGTATTTTATCTTCCTTGAATTTTTTTTCTTTCTTTTTTTTAACTAGGCAAAACTTTTATTAACCTTGTTTCAAACTTTATTCCCAGGCTTCTCCAGCTTAATTAGCTGCAAAGAATAAATTGTATATAAGTAAAAACTGAAAAGAGCTACAGTGTCCAAGGCCTTGGGTTTAAAAATATTAGAGATCTAGATTTTACCAGATCCATGAACAAAATTTTTTAAAGCAGTCATAATATAAAATAGCAGCTCCCAGTAGCTTCTCCAAGTTTTATCTTCTTCAGAAGTAGACTCAATTCAGTTTGCTTCATCCTTGGAAGCTTCATCAAAATTCTCCACAAGATCTGAAGCTTCATCATCATCCTCCTCTCCAGTAGCAAGTGTTGCTTTTCTGTCCACAAATTGTGTGGGCTGAGATTCAGCCAGTCTCCTTCAACTAGTCAGAGTGTCTGCACCAAGTTGGTTTAAGATACTGGGTAACATTTCTGTCAGCTGCTTTGTCTCAGCATGGCCTGTAATGGTGAAAGTGTTCACCCGCAGGGATGCCTGAACTTTAGGTTAAAATGGATCACTGTTCTTGGTTTGTGAACATATTCACTTCTTTGATACTAGAGATACTGTTTACACCCAACTTCTTTAAGGAGAACTGAAGTTTCTGATCATCTGCTGGAGCCGTTCTATGAACCATCTTCTTTTGGTGAGCGGTTCCTTTCCCACCCATGTGCACTTGTGCTTGCAGTTTGGCAAGTTTCTCCCAGTTCATAATAGTTGCTTTCATCTTGTTTGAGTGGAAATGGGGGACGGGGGTTGACGCTCAGGGGTTCTCAGACAGACCAGCTGAGATTAGGTGCACACATGCGGGGACGCAAGATGGTAGCTTAAGGGAGGCCAGAAGTTCTTCCTTGAATTTTCTTAATAACATTTTATTTTCTGTAGCTTATGTTACTGTAAGGATACAGTACGTAACACATATAACATAAAAAATATTGATCTACTATTTATGTTCTCAGTAAGGCTTCCAGTCAACACTAGGCTATTGGTAGTTAAGTTTTGGGGGAAGTCAAAAATTATGCATGGATTTTCAACTGGGGGGGTGGTCAGTGCCCCTAACCCCTGCATTGTTCAAGAGTCAACTGTACATAGTCCCTGCCCTGGGAAGACGGATGTGTAAATCCCCATGTCTGGTGCCCTCATCCAGTCCCAGAGAGGAAAATGTTTGAGAGGATTAAGGGAGGATTGTGAGATAAAGAAAGGAAAGAAGAGGTGTTTAATCTTTGTTTTTAAGTATGAGTAGGAGTTTGCCACACACACACACATACACAAGAAAAAGAGTAGAGGAAATCCAGCACTGGCAGTAATAGGAAAACAAAGGGGGACAGAGTGAACATTGAACGACTAAGCCTTGTTTGAGTTTAGGTAATGTATGGGTTAGAGGTAGGGTGGAGCTAAGACTGAGGAAGGGTATACTAATTCTGTAAGCAATGCCATTAAGAAAGGAGGGGAAGATCAGATCTGATTATGGATAGTTAATTCTGCCAACAATACAATAAAAGGTAAACTGCAAGCCAAAGCCAAGAAGACTGGATAACAGACTATTTTAAGAGCCAGTTCCTATACTGTCTCTGGCTTATGAGCTTTATATTTCTCACCATTACGTTTTATTTCATTAGAGACTACTCTTCTTTTGTGCTATTGCCCTCACCAAGTGACTATACAATTTATCCCCCAAACAGGTGCGTTTTTAAGAGTAAATGGGAGCACTAATCAGACAGGATGTTAAAACAATAGGCATAAACTCAAACTCGCCCTGGGAAAGAAGGTGATAAAATCTTTCCATCACTGGGGGTTATTAACATAACCCATATTTTGATCCTAGAAAAATGACAACTCTTGACTTCCCATTTAGTTTTTGTTTTTTTAAATTACTTTTTGGTATGCTCTGAGTTTACAAATTCTAGCACGCTGGCGGTAAATGGTTCATCTCGGCAGGGGTCCAGTTTACTCATTTGTTAATCAACAGCCCACCAGTACATTTCACTGTGGCATATATATAGTCTCCATTATCAAAATGAAAAGATCATCCTTTTTGTGACTGCCCTGGGTCGTTGCCCTCTGCAACTGAGATGCCTCCAGGTTGGCCCTTCCAACTTCAGTTAACATGTACTCAGGAAACAAATTAATTTGAATATTAATCTTTTCTTTAAAGATTTTATTTATTTATTCATTTGAGAGAGTGAGAATGAGAGAGAAAGGGAGCACATGAGAGGGGGGAGGGTCAGAGAGAGAAGTAGACGCCCCGCCAAGCAGGGAGCCCGACGTGGGACTCGATCCCGGGACCCCAGGATCATGACCTGAGCCGAAGGCAGTCGCTCAACCAACTGAGCCACCCAGGCACCCTGAATATTAATCTTAAAAAGCATAGTTAGGAAACTGTATTTTCTTATAGAAAAAATATTACATTCCAAAGCCAAATATTGATATCCACTAAGAGATTTTCCTACTGTTTCTTTGAACAATGTAGATAACAAAGAGTTATCTAAGTATATCTAAAAAGAATTTTTTTTTTTAGTTTTCTGGATTACTCCCATACACTCTCCGTATCAGTTGGCAGTATCTCTCTGTTTTTCTAAGCTACACACACTAGTTCAGCTTTAATTAAAAAGCCTGTTGCCATAGTTTCTCAGAGAACAGCTCAAGGCATGTTTGAGTCCATTATTTTCTTGACGTTTCTAGAGAAATTATAATGTAGCAGTAGCCAGCCAAAATTTCCTAATTTTACCTCCCATCCCGTACAGCATATGATTCAGACATATAGCTAGATATTCTAAATATCTTAAGGGAATCTAAACAACTAGGAATGTTATTTAAAATGCAGCCTTTGGTTTCTTCTGTTCTGCCACATCCGTAATGTAACCAGCAAACAGCAGCTTCGTCAAAGAGCAGACCAAGAGGCAAGTCAGCCCCTCAGTCTGCATCTGACTGCATCTGTGGACAACACCAGCACATTTTTCTTTCTAATAATAATGGAGAAAATGCACTGTATTTACAAGTTATAATAATCATATTTTTTCATATTTTCTAATAACTCCAAAATGTAAATTCCAATATGCTTGAAAAAGGAGCTCTCAGAAAATAGATTAAATACTGGAAATTCACTTCTTTAAGAATTAAAAAGTGGAGCTCAGAGATCTTTATTGCTTAAAGCCAAAACTTGATTCCATCTGAATCCCACCCTGCTTTCAGATGGCAATTCTATCTTTAAGTCCCAGAGAGCAAGCTCGAAGGTTACTGTGAGCTTTCAAGGTTAAAGAATGTGAATTAACATTGATCCCTATGAACCTTAGAAAAGGCAAATGCCAGTGCAGTTTGTTCTGACTCGGCCCCACTTTACTGCTGCTAGAGAGCTATAAGCATGGACTGGGCAGGTAAAAGGACCAGGGCTGGAATTTCAGCTCTGGGAACAACCTCTGTCTGACCTTGGGCAAGTGATGATTAAATGAGAAAGGACATAGGTGAAGACAGGAGAGCTCTCAAAAAATGGCAGCTATTATTATTTCCCCATAACTAGGTCATCTCCAGGGTAGGATATGGGACAGGATGAGATCTCACTATTTCCAGAAGAGCCTAAAATCACCCTGCTTCCTTTGACTATCAATTTAAGAGCTACTTGATTACTGATTTTTTTCAACTCAAGTATTACACAAATCATCTGACTTCCTCATTCTCTATCGCTAACCTTCCTTTTATTCTTTTTTTTTCTATACAAGACGAAGAGAGTCTAAAAAGTATTTGAAAGATAGTAGGGCCACATTTCCAATCAGGAGAATAGAGAAATCAAAGATTCCCTATGTGTGTTAGATTTATACGTATTTGCTAATGAAAAAATGCATGGTGAATGAATGAGGTCTCCATTCTGTCATAGCTATGTGTTCCTTTATCTTTCAATCGATAGGTTTGTATATTTTAAAAAATCACATATATTATTTTCACTGATTCTCAGAACATCCTGTAAAAAGATAGAATAGGTATTGCTATTTCTGGTTTATCAAAGGAGAAAGTGAGCCTCATCAATATTAAGTGACTTATCCAAGTTAAGCTAAAGAACAGGACTTGACTTCAGGTCTTTTTAACAACTAAGTCAGGATTATTTCCACTCTACCCCTTGACCTCTCATGCAGCCCTATCACTGCAGCAAGGTAAAGGCAAGCTGAGAAACATTGCCCCAGGGAGTTTTTGTAACCCCATATATTCCCTGAAGATGTACTTCTTCACTATTAAACAAACTTGGAACACATCAACCTCTATGCTGCAGTAAAAGATCTGAGCTAGAATTTCCAGTTGTGGACTATGGATTGGGAACAACTTTACGAATTAGTGTTTCTCCAAGTATTACCAGTCATAATAGAAAGTTATCTACAACATCTCTCACCTGAACTATAGTGAGAACTAAAGCTCAACTCGCCCTGCCAAAGGCATTACCCAGCACAAATTTTCACCTGGTAGAGATTTTCAAAAATGATGCCAATCCTAACTAGACAAGGATATCTGGGCATCTTACTGCAGGATTTTTTTAATTTTATTTTATTATGTTATGTTAATCACCATACATTACATCATTCGTTTCTGATGTAGTGTTCCATGATTCATTGTTTGCCTATAACACCCAGTTACTGCAGGATTTCTTAACTGGGGTTTATCTCTGCATTAAGAGGGCCTCCTCTGCACTTGAAAGTATGTGCAAATGTGTATGTCTATGTACCCCTAATATTTCTAGAGAGATAACCATAGATTTCATCAGATTCTCACAATGTCTCCCAAAGCTTGAGATCCCATAGGAGGACTTCAGAACAGTAGAAATAGACCTCATTATTATAAATTAATTTTTAAACTTTTTAAAGTTTCTATTTGTATTGCAATTTTCTGTTATACTGCATCACTTTTAAAATGCTAGACAACTTCCATAGCACATACCCTGCTATGGTGAGCGCTGTGAATTGTGTAAGACTGTTGAATCACAGACCTGTACCTCTGAAACAAATCATACATTATATGTTAAAAAAAAAAAAGAAGATAGCAGGAGGGGAAGAATGAAGGGGGGGAAATTGGAGGGGGAGACAAACCATGAGAGACTATGGACTCTGAGAAACAAACTGAGGGTTCTAGAGGGGAGGGGGTGGGGGGATGGGTTGGCCTGGTGATGGGTATTAAAGAGGGCAGGTATTGAATGGAGCACTGGGTGTTATACGCAAACAATGAACCATGGAGCACTACATCAAAAACTAATGATGTAATGTATGGTGATTAACATAACATAATAAAAATTAAATTTAAAAAAAGCTAGATAATTTCACCAAATCTTCCCATATATATATTTGGAATTCCTTTGGGACGGCGCTATGGCAGCTTTTAAAAAAGAGGCAGTCACACTCTGTATCAATCTGAATTGCTTGAAAATGCCTGCTTCCCCCTCCATGCAGCTCACTGCAGAGTAGGTAGTGGCAGGAATTTACTTATTTAATGTTTGTTAATGATTCTTCAGAGTTGTTCAGTTAGTTATTTAAGCTTGTTAATGGTCTACTGCCTAATTCTTAATGTGAGAGTTCTTTTCTCTTTGTAAGTAACATCAGTAACAGGATAAAATGTATACTGTTTTCTCCAAAATCTGTAGGTAGTTCTTTAATCCCAGTCTATTTAGTTTTCAGAAATTAGAAGGAAATCCAGACTACCCATCAAACTGGAGAATAATGAGATTGATCAGAAAAGAAAAGGAAAGAAAACTTTTCCAAATGAAAACATATTAAAGTTAGGTTACTAAAAGCATAATGATGAAATAAATGGAATCTTCAATGTTACACGAGTTATATGTAGCAATACTACCTCTCTACCAGCATCATGTGAGATGGCAAAATGCTACAAGATTTTTTAAAACATAAATAAATAAAAAGAGAAAAGCAATGGGCTTAAGGTGGAGGGAGGATAGACTACTTAAAAACAGATCATGGTGGGCCGCCTAGATGGCTCAGTTGGTTGAGCATCCAACTCTTGGTTTCAGCTCACATCGTGATATCATGGGTTAAGGGATCAAGCCCTGAGTTGGCCTCTGCACTCAACAAGGATTCTGCTTGAAGATTCTTTCCTTCTCCCCCTCTCCCTACTCTCCCTCCCCCCTTAAAATAAATAAATAAAATCTTAAAAAAAATAAGAACTGGTCATGGTTCTGGGTACAGTAAAGTAGAATAAGCATATGTCTCCCACTGAACACAACTATACAACTGAACAGAATGCACTGAGCAACTAGCTATCTGAAGACTATGAGAAGCAACTAGTGGCAAGGGGCTTGAAGTAAAAAGGTCAGAATTTGAAGCACCACCAAATCAATCGTGAGTTTGCCATTTTTGGTCTCCAGTATCCCCCAGACTAAATGTAACACAGCATCACAGTCTGAAACCCAGGGCTGGGTACTGAGCCTCAGAGAGAGAGAACTCCAAGAGGAAGCCCCTTATTCAGACTTGAGGAGTGAGAAAGGGAGTACAGAAATCCCCCATTTTTTTTCTGAGTTCTCCTGAGCTCCAGCCCTTCAAGCAATCCCACAGGCAGTGACATTAGAAGTCCCAACAGTATAGGAACCAAAACTCTTAGGAAGGAAACCTTCCTCTCTGATCCCAGGAGAGTGGGGTCAGCTCTCACCACTGTAATATATTCTGTCTTCCTGCCACCTAGCCCTGGATGCAAGCATAGTCATCTTGTGCAGCAGAACAGGATAATAAAAGCCCCAACTTTCAGCCTAGACATAAGGAGAAAGAAATCTGAAAGTACTACTAAGCCAACAAATTAAACAATTTAGATGAAATGAACAAATTCCTAGAAAGATACAAATTATCAAACTGACTCAAGAAGAAATAGAAAATCGAATAGGCATATAAAAAGTAAAGAAATTGAATACTTAAATTTTAAATTGGTAACTTAAAATATTCCTCAAAGAAAACACCAGCCTCATATGGCTCCATTGATGAACTCTATTAATATTTAAAAGAATACCAACAATGCATATACTCATAAAACAAAGAAAAACTCAAAATGGATCATAGATTACATGTAAGAACAAGAACTATAAAATTTCTAGGAAAAAAAAAAACAGAAAATTTTCATGACACTGGGCGAGGCAGAGTTCTTAGGCATGATACCATAAAGGGAAACAACTGATACATTAGACTTAATGAAAAATTTAAAATTTTACACTTAAAAAGATACTATTAAGTGGGACTCCTGGGTGGCTCAGTTGGTTAAGCATCTGCCTTCGGCTCAGGACATGATCCCAGGGTCCTGGGATGGAGCCCCGCATCAGGCTCCTTGCTCAGCAGGGAGCCTGCTTCTCCCTCTGCCTGCAGCTCCCCCCGCTTGTGCGCACCCTCTCTCTCTCTCTCTCCCTCTCTCTGTCAAATAAATAAATAAAATCTTTAAAAAAAAAAGATACTATTAAGTAAATGAAGAGAAAAACCACAGACCATAAGTAAACATACACAAATCCTATGTCTGTTAAAGGTCTTGTATCCAGAATATATAAAGAACTCTTACAACAAGAAGACACAAAACCCAGTTTAAAAAATGGGCAAAGACCAGCCCTGCTGAGTCCGTCCTGCGTGGCTGTTCTCTAGAACAGTAGTCATTTATTTCTGCCCATCTTCTCTCCCATCTTTGTGTGCCACCACCCCATGGAAGATTCAGTGGACATGGGCATGAGCCCCATGAAGCCCCAGAACTATCTTTTCAGGTGTGAACTAAAAGCCAACAAAGACTGTCACCTTAAGTTGGATAATGATGAAAATGAACACCAGTCATCTTTAAGAATGGTCAGTTTAGGGACTAGTGCATGCAAAAGATGAATAGTACAATCATATACCTGATAAGGACTTAAAATCCAAAATATATGAAGAACTCAAACAACTCAAGAGAAAAAAAAAACAATTAAAAAACGGGCAGATCTGGGGTGCCTGGCTGGCTCAACTGGTGGAGCATGCGATTCTTGGTCTCAGGGTTGTGAGTTCAAGCCCCAAGCTGGGTGTAGAGATTACTCAAAAATAAAATATTTTAAAAAGAAAAACAGGCAGATCGGAATAGACAGTTTTCTTGTACCTATGATCTCACTTATATGTGGAATCTATAACAAACCAAAACAAAAAACTGAACTCACAGGTACAGAGAACAGATTGTGGTCGCCAGAGGAGGAGGAGTGGAGGATAAGTAAAAGGGATGAAGGGGTCAAAACGAACAAACTTACAGTTATAAATAAGTCCAGGGGATGTAAGGTACAACAGGATGACTACAGTTAATAATACTGTACTGCATATTTGAAAGTTGCTGTGAGAATAAACCTTTTAAAGATCTTTTTATTTGACAGAGAGAGAGAGAGAGAGAGAGCACAAGCAGGGGAAGCGGCAGGCAGAGGGAGAGGGAGAAGCAGGCTCCCTGCAGGGAGCCTGATGTAGGGCTTAATCCCGGGGTCACAGGATCATGACCTGAGCCAAAGGCAGACCCTTAACTGACTGAGCCACGCAGGCGCCTCAATTCTGAGAATAAATTTCAATCATAAAAAAAAAGTTTGTACCTATGTGTGGTGATAGATGTTAATTAGACTTATTATGGTGATCATTTCTCAATATATATAAATATTGAATCATTATGTTGCACACTTGAAACTAATATGCTATATGTCAATTACCTCTCAATTTAAAAAATCAAATGAAGTCATTAATCTGTTCTCCTATATAATTTATTTGAGAATGCTATATAAATGTCTGATTCTTATATGTAAGGCATAACCCAGTGTTCATTACTTTTATTAAATCCCATAGCCTTTTACCTTTTTATTGGTATGTTTGCTTCTTTTATATGCATGCGATAATAAATATATCTGAGCTTCAGTCTAAAAAAAAAGGTGGATTGTACAGTGTTGAAGCAGAGGCAATGAATTATGAAGGCAGCCCAATTAAAGTGACACTGGCAACTTTGAAAATATCTGTACAATGATTTCCTTTAGGGGCTTTCAAATAACACCACCTGTGGTCTTACAGTTGAGGTGTGATTCAGGGCTGTGCATATTAGTGGACAGCATTTAGTAGCTGTGTAGGAAGATACAGAGTCAGAAGATAAAAAGGAGGAGGGTGTGAAATTCCTAAGTATATCTGGAAAGTGATCTGCCCCTGGAAGTGGTAGTGAAGTTCCACAGAAAAAAGTAAAACTCATTGTTGATGAAGATGATATGAGGATGATGATGATGACAATGATGATGATGACGATTTTGATGATGAGAGAGCTAAAGGGAAAAACTCAATAAAGATATCTATATGAGATATTCCAGCCAAAAGTGCACAAAAATCAAACCAGAATGGTAAAGACTCAAGACCATTAACACTAAGATCAAAAGGTCAAGAATTCTTCAAAAAACAAGAAAAAAAACCTTAAAACACAGAAAGGACCTAGTTCCACAGAAGACATTAAAGCAAAATGCAAACAAATAGAGAAGAAGGTGGTTTCTTCCCTAAGTGGAAGCCAAGGTCATCAGTTAGGTGAAGAATTGTTCTGGATGACTGACCAGGTGGCTTTTTCAAGATCTCTGGCAGTGGAGAGGTCTTTGTAAAAATCTAAACAGTTTGTTAAAATTCTCCCATCTTATTTCATTGCTATAAAAGTTTCTACCTGGCGGTCCTTTTTACAAGGCAGAATGAAAACTTTCCCTACTGTGTCTAATAAATGTAGTCCAGGTTCCATTGCCAGGATTGTGTTGTTCAAAATGCCTGTTTGATTTTTAGAGATGGAACCCCACCCTTTGCTTGGTTTTAAGTATGTATTCAATGTTACAAGAGGATATAGTGGTAGTGGTGGTCAGACAAATGGAAATGGTGAGAGACAAAAATATACATGTGAAATAAACTCAGTATTTTCACAAAATAATAAAAATAAAAATGGCCAAAAATTTGAACCATCTGAACATGAAAAGACGTTCAAAATCATGAGGCATTAGAGAAGTGCAAATTAAAATTACAGAATACCACTTCAGATCCATGAGAATGCCTATAATTACGAAGACAGACAATAACAAGTACTGCCAAAGACGTGAAGAAACTAGAACCCTCACCAATTGCTGGTGAGAATATTAAATTGTACGGCCACTTTGGAAAACAGTTTGACAATTTCTTTAAAAACTAAACATAAACTTATCACATAAGCAAGTGATTCTACTCCTAGGTATTTAACCAAGATAAATGAAAACATATGTCCATACAAAGATTTTATGCAAATATTCATAGCAGCACTTTTGTAACAGCTAAGAACTGGGGAGAAAAATCCAATGTCCATTAACTGGTGAATGGATAAGCAAAGTGTGCCATATTCATAGAACGGAATGCTATTCAACAATAAAAATGAACTACTGATATATGCTACAACATGGATAATCTGCAAAAACATCAAGCTACATGAAAGAAGCCAGATGCAAAAAGACTACATATTACAAGATTCCACTGATATTCAATGTCCAGAAAAGGCAAATCTAGAGACAATGAAAGTAGATTAGTGGTTTTGTGAGGTAAGGGGTGGGAACAGGAATTAAATGCAAACAGGCATGAGAAATTGTTCTGGGGTGGTAGAAAATATTCTAAAACTGGAAATTATACCACAAAAAAAATTGAATAATTTAAATCAGGGCTAGAAATTTCAGGTGGAAGTAATTTCCATATATATGAAATCTGAGATGTTGGGAAAGACTGTCCACGGAAAACAACAGGAAAAGCTTAAAATGAGTGCTCTGAGGAGAGTAGTACATCAGCATACCAGAGATAAATCAAAAGGTTCTCTATGGTAGATTGCAAATGTGGCCACAATACTTTCAACTCCTCCCAAGACTCTATTTCCCCCACTCCTATGACTTGCTCTGGCCAAAACATCGCGTAAGCAGCGGCATTATACTTATCAGTTCAGGGCCTAGACCTCCAGAGGCCTCACTTACTCCACTCTTGCTCCTTTTGGAACCCAAATCTAGCCACAAGTGAACCAATCTGGGATGCCTTGCTGGAAGAGAGATCTGTAGAGGAAAACCGAGTTTGCCTGAGGTTGACCGAAGCCACATGAGTGAGTTCCAGCTATGATGAACCAAGCCTGACTCACACCAGAACAGCTTCCCAGCTGGGCACAGCCCAACTTGCCAACCCCCGGAATGGTGAGCTAAATAGTTAATGTTTCAAGTAGTCTGTTACAAAGCAGAAGCTAACTGATATCCTAAAAAAAGAGCAGACATGACTGCCGGATTACACAATGAACCAAATTACTGGGTTTTATGAAGATGTCCAATAAGGACAGGCCTCCTAGGCATAGAAATAGAAAAGCAGTGGGGCGTCAGGGTGGCTCAGTCGTTAAATGTCTGCCTTCAGCTCAGGTCATGGTCCCAGGGTCCTGGGATCGAGGCCCACATCGGGCTCCCTGCTCAGCAGGGAGCCTGCTTCTCCTTCTCCCTCTCCCACTCCCCCGCTTGTGTTCCCTCTCTCGCTATCTCGTTCTGTGTCAAATAAATAAATAAAATCTTAAAAATAAATAAATAAATAGAAAAGCAGTCCATGAGATTGACTCAGGTCTGGGAGTTGTCAAAGTCACTGGTGGCAGAGCAAGTAACTGAATGAGCCCAGAGAGAATAAGAGTAAAAGCTTCTCTATACAGTTGATTAAGGATCTATACTGAGCAGAAATGCAAGTGAAGTTGACAGAAAGTGCTGATAGGCTGAAAGCTAGGGAAGATTTAAGAACAGAGGTCCTGATGAAGGTAAGACAGAAACTCATTAGGACTGCTTGATGAGGCGCACTTGGCTGGCTCAGCTGGGAGAGCATATGGCTCTTTGTCTTGGAGTTGTGAGCTCAAGCTCCATGTGTAGAGTAGAGTTTACATAAAATAAAAAAAAAAAATTTTTAAGTGCATGATGAGGTGCAAAAACAGGAAGTTGTATAGAAAGAGGTATTTCAGAATTCAAGATCTGGGGGTTAGAGAAGTTCTAAGACATGATGAAATATGTACAGGATGGATAATTGAAGGGCTATAAATAGATATTTGTCCATTTCATGTTAGTTGTCAAGTTTTTTGGCACCAAATTGTATAGAATATTCTCCGATTCTTTTAATGGTTGTAGGTTCTAGAGTTACAAACTCTCTTCCATGTATCATATCAGTGATTTCTTGTTTCTTTCTTGATCAATCTAGCTAGACATTTAAACACTTTGTTGATATTTTCAAAGAACCAAATTTGGCTTTGTTAGTTTTCTCTATTTTATGGTTTTTTTTAAAGATTTTTTTATTTATTTATTTGACAGAGAAATAGTGAGAGAGGGAACACAAGCAGGAGGAGTGGGAGAGCAAGAAGCAGGCTTCCCGCGGAGCAGGGAGCCCGATGCAGGGCTGGATCCCAGGACCCTGGGACCATGACCTGAGCCAAAGGCAGATGCTTAACAACTGAGCCACCCAGGCGCCCCTCTATTGTATGTTTTTTTTTCTCTATTTCATCAATGTCTGCTCTTTGTTATTTCCTTCCTTCTACTTACTTTGTGTTTACTTTACCCTTTTTATCCTCTAGCTTCTTAAAGTTGAAAATTTGTTAGATTTTAGATCTTTCTTCTTTTCTAATATAAGCAATTAAAGCTATATGTTTTCCTCTAAGCACTGCTTTGGCTACATCCCACTATTCTGATTTAAGATTTTATTTTTTTAAGTAATCTCTACAACCAAACAGAAATAGGAGAAACCCTATTTCTCCCTTTAATTTCAATCATTTTTATTCCATGCATTTTGAGGCTCTGTTATTAGATACACACACATTTATGATTATGTCTCCCAAAACAATTAACCCTTTTATCATTATGGAACATCCCTCTTTATCTCTATTTGTCTTGATATCTATTTTATCTGATATTAATATGGCCAGTCTTATCCTCTTTTGATTTTCATATGCATCATTTATTTTTTCCATCCATTCACTCTCAATCTAACTAGGTTTTTAAGTACATCTCTTATAAATAGCATATAGTCAGGTCTCACTATGTAGACATTCTGATAATCTGTCTCTTAAGCAGAGTGTTTAATCCATTAATATTTAATGCAATTATAATATGGATTTAGGTCTACCATTTCAGATTTTATTTTCAGCCTGTCCCTTCTGTTTTTTGTCCCTTTGTTCCTTCATTCCTTCCGTCTTTGGATCACTTGGATATCTTTTAGAATTCAATTTGGGTTTATCTATTGACTTTGCATTATTTTTTGTTGGTTGCTCTGGGAATTAAAATGTGCATCCTTAATTTTTCATTCTACTTAGAGTTAATATACCACTTCATATAAAATGTAAAAACGATGCAATCATACAGGGGGTCCATTTACTCCCCTGTACTTGTCTACACTATAGTTGTCAAATCTCTATGTATACATTATACATCCTGCAAGACAATGTTATAATTTGTGCTCTAAACATTTACATGTATTTTAAAGAAATTAAAAGGAATGAAATAGAATTATATATTTACCTTAATATTTGGTATTTCTGATGCTCCTTATTCAAATTTACCACCACATTTCTCAAAAATAGTTGTATAGAGGTTACCAAACCACATCATTTGGCTCTCACCAGGCATGAATGCATAAATTACACATTAATACTGCCCTAATCTTTTCTCTTAAGATCATGATGGTTGAAACAATACCACTTGGTACCAATGTGATTGTAAACAAAACATAAAATTCAGGCACTGGAACTGAGTGAAAATACCAGTGATAAGGTAAATTGGTTACAAGACAATACAGAACATACTGACATTGATTTTTTTCATATTATAAACTGAAGTAAAAATGTTAAATATTAAAATTTTTGTTTGAAACTCTCACATCAAATTATGCAAATCCCCTCAATATGAATAAAAATGTCAAGGAATATTTTCACCTCTTTTTAAAAAGTGCCTGAATCTGTGTATTTTCAAAGTAAATACACAAAGTTAATTAAGGCATATAACTGTATGTCTGAAATAAAAAATGAAAACCATCTATTTCCCTTTAAGTAAAAGACAGATACAGGAATATTTGGAAACTTACAGAATCCATGAAAAATTGAGAATTAAACTGACTTTATAAAGAAAACAGCAGGGTGTCTGGATGGTGTAGTCAGTTAAGCATCTGACTCGGTTTTGGCTCAGGTCTTGATCTCAGGGTCATAGGATTAAGCCCTGCATCAGGCTCCAAGCTCAGCATGGAGTCTGCTTAGGATTTTCTCTCCCTCTCCCTCTGCCCCTCCCCTCCATTCTATCTCTCTTTCTAAAATAATAAATAAATCTTAAAAAAAAAAAAAAAAGAAAAGAAGACAGGGTGCCTGGGTGGTTCAGTTGGTTAAACTTTTGCATTCGGTTCAGGTCATGATCTCAGGATCCTGGAATCAAGCCCCGCATTGGGCTCTCTGTTCAGCAGCAAGTCTGCTTCTCCCTCTTCCTCCGCCTCTGTGATCTCTCTCATTCTCTCACTCTCTCTCAAATAAATAAATAAATAATCTTTTAAAAAATAATTTGAATAAATTTTAAAAAAGAAAACATCCAATATTCATTCATTTAACAAACATTTACTGAGCTTTATTAAGTGCTAGACACGGAACTAAGAACTAGGGATTTCAACTACCTTCAAGATACTCACAATCTTGCAGAAGAGATGAACAAAAAACTCAATTGTTATTATTATGAAGAGGGAACTAGGAAAGTTTCCTGGAGGAAATGATCTATGAACTATGTTTCAAAGGGAAGTCAGGAGTTAGCTTTTGCGCCTGAGTATTTTTGTTTTTGCTGGCAGTGGGTGGGCAATGAGAGGAAAGGAAGAGAAAGAGAGGCTTTCTTAGTTGGAAATAACATTGACAAAATAATAATCCTAAAAGGTCACAATCTGTTTGGAGAATTAAAAATGTGGACAAATGGTCAGACTAGAACTACCACAAGGACATCAGGGATCATTCCGATGTCATATTAACAAAGTTGAACTTGGGGCACCTGGCTGGCTCAATCAGTGGAGTGTGCACTCTTGATCTCGGGGTTGTAAGTTCAAGCCCCACATCAGGGGCAGAGATCACTTTAAAAAAAAATAAAAAAAGAAAGTTGAACTTAATCACCTTGGAGGAAGTGGGAGGCCACTGAAGGATAATAAGTAGCGGAGGAATATGGCTTACCCAACCCTTTCTCCCTTGACTACCTCTACTACTGAAGCTAGGAAAAATAAAAGCTCACATCCCAAGCTTCCCTTGCAGATGGCCTGTGACACAGTTCTGACCAGTGAAGTGTAAGAAGAAACCTAACTGGAAAGGCTTCTGGCAAAAATTTTGATTTCCTGACGAATATCCTTCTTTGACTAGCTCTATCCCTTCCTCTCCCTCCTTCCTGGAATTGGGGCATGATGTCTGGAGCCGTGCCAGCCATCCTACTACCATGAAGCTCATGCAAAGCCTGAAGCATCTCTAGACTTCCTGCTATGAGAGGATATAAATCCCTGTTTATTAATAATCCATTTTTATGTTAGGATTACTTGAATCTGAATGTCTTCCTGACTAATAAAAGTGTTAAGAATTTGTATTTTATGGGGTGCCTGAGTGGCTCAGTTGGTTGGGCGGCCAACTCTCAGCTCAGGTCTCAATCTCAGGGTTGTGAGTTCAAGCCCCATATTGGGCTCCACACTTGGCAGGGAGCCTACTTAAAAAAAAAAAAAAAGAATTTGTACTTTGGAATGATTCTTATTAAATTAGTGTGTATGGACTGGGGATGAGGAGGCAGGGAGACTGGTCTGGAGACCTATTATAGGGTCTGAACCAAGGCAACCATAATGGGGGTAGTAAGGGAGGCAGACTCCAGAGATTTAAGAGAGGACGGGATGGACAGGAAGGGATCTGTCATATCTTCCAGATTTTTAGTTTGAGCAGCTGCAAGGGTAGGGGTGAGGTAGTGGCACTCTCCAAAAGAGTGGCAGATAGGGTTCGGGACTGACGGGGTCAGTATTCAGTCTGAGATACCTACGGTACCTCCATGTGAAAATGAGGGGAAAGCAGTTGGCTGTCTGTAGCTGGAGGTCAAGAGTGAAAGTCTGAATTTGAGATACAGATTTCTGAGTAACCATTACATGTGGGTAAACTAAATCTGTAAGGATGGTTAGATCCTGCAAGGAGAGTTGAAATAGGGTGGGCAAAAATGAGGCCCTGCACATCTATTAAGACAAAAAGTAGGTTAGTGTTTGCTGAGGGCTGGGGATGGAGGAAGGAAGTGGGAGGGGGGAATGGGGAATGTCTGCTTACAGGTATAGAGTTTCTTTTGACGGTAATAAAAATGTTCTAAAATTAAACTGTGTGATGGTTGCACAACATTGCAGATACACTAAAACTCAATTGAATTGTACATTTTAAATAGGTGGACTGTATAGCATGTGAATTATAGCTCAATAAAGCTGTTAAAAAAATTGGGCCCGGGCGCCTGGGTGGCTCAGATGGTTAAGCGTCTGCCTTCAGCTCAGGTCATGATCCCAGGGTCCTGGGATCGAGTCCCGCATCGGGCTCCCTGCTCCTTGGGAGCCTGCTTCTCCCTCTGCTTCTCTCTCTCTCTCTCTCTCTCTCTCTCTCTCTCTCCCTCTGTCTCTCATGAATAAATAAATAAAATCTTTAAAAAATAAATAAATAAATAAATAAATAAAAAATAAAAAAATTGGGCCCAAGGCAGAACCATGGGAATATCAACATATAAGTAGGAGGAGGATCCAGTGCAGGAACAGAGGGAACCATGGCAAAAAAAAAAAATGGAGCAAAATTAAGAACATTGTCCAAAAACCTGGGAGAAAAAGTTTCAGAGGGATCAGTGGCTAACAGTGTCAAATGCAAAATATGTTGATTAAGTTAAAGACTGAAACATTTGATTGAACAATCTGGAACTCATTGGTGAGCTAAGAGTGATTTTATTTATTTTTTAAAGATTTTTTATTTATTTATTTGACAGAGAGAGAGATAGTGAGAGCAAAAACACAAGCAGGGGCAATGGGAGAGGGAGAAGCAGGCTTCCCGCCGAGCAGGGAGCCCGATGCAGGACTCGATCCCAGGACCCTAGGATCATGACCTGAGCCGAAGGCAGACGCTTAACGACTAAACCACCCAGGCACCCCTTAATAGTGATTTTAAGTAGTTGTGGCAGAAGCCAGATTACACAAAGTTGAGGAATAAATGAGAGGTGAGGAACAGAAGGTAACAAAGAATCTTTTTCAGGAAACTTTTCTCACTGTTATAGGGAGGTTTGTATTGTTTTCAAAAGGCAGCACAGAGCAGTCACTCTGGAAAACAGTATGGAGGTTCCTCAGAAAGTCGAAAATAGAGCTACCCTATGACCCAGCAATTGCACTACTAGGTATTTATCCAGAGGATACAAACACAGTGATTCGAAGGGGCACATGCACCCAATGTTTATAGCAGCAGTGTCCACAATTGCCAAACTGTGGAAAGAGTCCAGATGTCCATCGATGGATGAATGGATAAAGATGTGCAGTGTGTGTATGTGTATGTATATGTATATGTGTGTGTGTGTGTATACATATATATACATACATATATATATATATATATATATATATATATATCGTGGAATATTACACAGCCATCAAAAAGAATGAAATCTTGCCATTTGCAATGACATGGATGGAAGTAGAGGGTATTATGCTAAGAAATTAAGTCAGTCAGAGAAAGACAAATACCATATGATTTCACTCATTTGTGGAATTTAAGAAACAAAAGAGATGAACATAGAGGAAGTGAAGGAAAAATAAAATAAAAGGAAAACAGAGGGAGGGAAACCATAAGAGATTCTTAACTACAGGGAATAAACTGTTGCCAGAGGGGAGATGGGTGGGAGAATGGGGTAATTGATGGGCATTAAGGAGGGCATCTGATGTAATGAGCACTGGATGTGGTATGCAACTGGTGAATCACTGAATTCTATCTCTAAAACTAATAATACAGTACATATTAATTAAATTGAATTTAAATTAAAAAATTTTTTTAAAAAGACAACAGATATGATGCTTATGTGTTAGGGAAAAGAGTCTTCAAGGAGGGAGCAATAGAAAATAAATGAGGAAGGGATGATTCATGGAACAACATCTCCAAGAGTTGGGAAGAAAAGGAATTCACAACATAAGCATGAAATATGAGAATGGAGGACAACAGATGGGTTTTTCTATTGGACTGGGAGGAAAGTTTAAGATACACTTAGTTTTTAGGGGCCAAAAAGTTTAAAGTGCTAATGCTTGGGATGCCTGGGTGGCTCAGTCAGTTAAGTGTCTGCCTTCGGCTCAGGTCATGATCTCAGAGTCCTGGGATCAAGCCCCATGTCAGGCTCCCTGCTCAGTGGGAAGTCTGCTTGTCCCTCTCCCTCTGCACGCTCAGTCCTGCTCATGCTCTCTCTCTCTCTCAAATAAATAAATAAATAAATAAATAACATGCTATTGCTTGATGGCATCGATGTTCTCCATGAGTTAGAAGACAAAAGTCACTGGCCGAGGGTGAAGGAGTAGGCTTGCGGATTTGAGGAGAACATAGACACTTAAAACAATTCTTACAGGAATGGAGCACTGGGTGTTATATGCAAACAATGAATCACGGAACACTATATCAAAAACTAATGATGTAATGTGTGGTGACTAACATAACATAATAAAATAAAATTAAAAAAAACAATTCTTATGGGAGACAGAGTTGCAAGGAAGAAGTTTAAAAGCAGAGACACATCTTGAATACTTAAAAAAACTGTAATATATTTCAAAGCTGATAAAAACCACCTTGTACATAACTAATTCCCTACAAATTTATTATACTTTGCATTAGGATTTGTAATGACCACACTGAACACATGAGCAAGATGTCACAAATCCCTGGACATATGGTGTCCGAAGTCAAAATACAACCCAATGATACTTGAGCACTGGACCTAAAAAACATGGTATCCTGCAAAAGCACAGCTTCAGGGCTACCAGAAAGGCACACATCCAGTCATTCTCCCAGGCCCTCTGCAGCAGTGGACATGACTTTCCAGTCTCACTACGTGTGAAAAAAGAGTGATCGGGCTGTTTCGCTATAGTTGCCAGAAAAGAAATCAAAAAGCGCTTTTTTTGCTTCTCCTGAGAGGGCTCATAGCAGGTGACCTCCTACAGTGTTCAAATAAAATAATGTTATGTCAAGGGCCTTTGCCAACTGTCAAGTAGTATACGAAAAATATTTTTATTGTAGCTGGCATTCACTTATATTTCTTTACAGATTTAAAGGAATGTAGAACTAGGAACCTCTTTTTTCCTAGTCATATTGGCATATTCTGAGCTCTGAAAACAGACATGCGCCTTCCTAAATCTTTGCCTATCCTCATGCGTTCTGCTGGGGGTCGCTCTCATTCCCTTTCTGTCTAGCCAGATACTACTCAACCTGCATGTTTCAGCATAAATATCCCTGCCTCTTGGAAGGCTTTTCTGATCACCTCAGCTAGAAGAAGTCATTTCATCAGAACAATTCCAACCATTCCTTTTCTTTTTTTTTTTTAAGATTTTACTTATTTGAGAGAGAAAGCGAGCGAGAGAGCATGAGCGAGGGGGTAGTGGCAGAAGGAGAGGGAGAAGCAGACTACCCTGCTGAGCAAGGAGCATGACTTGGGACTCGATCCCAGGACCCTGGGATCATGACCTGAGCTGACAGCAGACGCTTAAATGACTGAGCCACCCAGGCATCCCCCAACCATTCCTTTTCTATACATAATTTGTTACTTGGTATTTCTGTTAATTATTTTACCTGCCTTAATCTCCTAGAAGGCAGGAATCATGTTTTACATGATGCTTTTTTACCATGATTCTTTGCATATAGCACAAACATGGCCCATTACTTCTGGAAGGGGCTTCAGCGACCATCTTCATGTTACCAGTGAACACCAACTCTAAGTCTCAGAGACCCTAAGAACTTGACCAAGATCACACAGCTAGTGGCACAGCTGGAACCCAAAATCAGGATTCAAACTCTATTCTTACATTCCTTTCATTAAACCAAGACTTGAAATTAGCCTACTTCTATTTTATAAACCAAATCTCAAAAAAGAGTCATTCTTGAGCCTTAAGATTACACAAAGATTCAAATTTCTCTGGAAAAACTCTTATTTCAACTTTCATCGAGACTGCATTTAATTGGCTTGGATTGCATGGGGGAAAAGTGGGTTTCTCTTCTTCCTTCGTTTTTTTTCCTTTTAGCACTCTGTTTTGTTGCCATGTAGCTAAAGTAAGGATAAATTATATGGTAGTGGTGATGCTGGCATAATAAAGGTCAGTGAACAGGGTGAATTTGTCTTTTTTACAAATGTATTGGCTGTACTTGTATACCCTGGCCTTTGATGCTCTTGCCACATTTGTGATTCATAATTGTAAACAGCACAGCAGTTCAGTTACCGTAACAGAAGAAACCAGCAACTATAATATTTCAGCACTGATATTGGAAATGACCTAGAAGTAATTGTCAAGGGCAGGGGCCATACTTCAGACCTTCTGTTAGCCCTACCATCTAACATCACACGTTGTACAGAACAAAAAAGTAAATGTGTTTGTTTTGAAAGTAATTGCATGAAGATAAATGAATACTATATCACGTGTAGAGTTCAATTTATGACTGATTTGATTAGGATAAATTAATTTAGACCTAGAATTTAACTCTAGGGAAAGAATTTATTTATGAAGATAACCCAATTACAAAAGAGCGCTAAATAATAAACTATCATTTTCTCTAATCCACTGAATTGAGTAATTCTCAATGAAATATACACATTTAATGAGAAGTTATGAAATATGGTTATTTTGCTGACTATTCTTGCATGGTTTGATAAAGGTTCACTCTGGGAATATAATGAGGCCAAGAGAGTTTACGTGGGACATCCTTTCATCTAGGATAACTTGGATAATCACTGGAAAAGCCTAAAGGATTAATCTCTTCTGCTTTGTTAGAAATGTCCACTAACAATTCACTCAACTTAGCTTGTCCCTTTCATTGAGAATGTTGGGCATATTATTCTCTGAGCTATGAGTGACACAGTTAAACACCACAGGGCGGACAAAATGTAGCCAGGGAGTTCTTGTCTTACTCAGTCCTTATCTTGCTACGTGACTCTTTGGGAACTGCTTAACTTAACTCTTTTGGTTCCTTTACCTCAAACGGGAAGTGAAGATATTTACTCAAATCCTGAGAGACGTACAACACACTCTTCCCCCTTCTTAATGTGAAACAAGGCTTCCCTTATTCCACTGAGCTGATGAATAGGGATCATTTACCACTGGTTCACTCTGGGTATTCTCAAAGGGCATTATAATTGTCTTCATTGAAGTACTCCCAAGGCTCTTTCTTGAAATCTAATGGTACCTCAGTTACCCGTATCACTTTCTGAAATTTCCTTAAAATCAGAATTGTCACTGCCCGATTTTCACCACAGGAATCCAGGGTAACAGTTAACCATTGTGTAAAGTCACAGCATAAAACATAAATCCTCAGGAAAAGTACCCTTCTTAGATACCCAGATTGAATACCTGCTTTCTACACTGTGTCCTACTTCAGTGTGAAGTCACTTCTCTTCATTGGCTGTTTATGGAAAAAAAAAATACTACACAAGTTCTTTATATTCATACATAAAACACATATTTCTATCTATCTCATTGGGTCTTTATAGTCAGTGAGTTGGAGTTACAGTGTTCAGCCCTTGCTGGCTGGGCTAATAATTTCACATTCTCATATGCTATTATTAAAATTCTGAGGACTGTTAAGCCAGTAAAGATGAATTTACAAGTATGTCAAGATCAAAAGGGCTGGTAGGTGGTCACAGTTCCAAAACATCTTATAAACATGGATATTATTTAGTTCTGGCTTCATGAGGAAGAAACTGCTACATGTTGAAGAAATGTGTTCATTAGGGCTCAGATGGTTAAGCGTCTGCCTTCGGCTCAGGTCATGATCCCAGGGTCCTGGGATCGAGTCCCGCATCGGGCTCCCTGCTCCTTGGGAGCCTGCTTCTCCCTCTGCCTCTCTCTCTCTCTCTGTCTCTCATGAATAAATAAATAAAGTCTCGAAAAAGAAAAAAAGAAAACAAAGCTGGAGCTCCTCAGGCATCTCTTCAGAAAGCAAAGTGGGTTCTGATGCCATGGTCTTCCCCTACCGCCAGACAAGGAATTCTCTGACTACCTGGGAAGGTACATCCTGAAATTTCCAGTCCAGTTGGGACTCCTTCCTGGGCATGTAGATTGCAGAAGCAATATCCTCTGCCAGGGAAAGCAGCACAAGACTAACAAACTTCTTCAAGGGCTTTCCCAAAGCTTTTTCACATTTCAAAATGAGTCAGCACATCCTAAACTCATTTTCCTCATTTGACCCCTATGGAAATGCTGAAAGTGAATTATCTACTTACTGAGGTTGGAATGAGGAAGGCACTAACTTCTTAGTTCAGTATGATTATGACTTGTCAAAAATCAAAACACTTTTTTGAGAAATATTTTGCAAGGCTACTACTAAAAAGCAACAAGAATATCCATTATGCGTTCAAATTCTAATTTTTTTAAATGCTGGAATCCAAAAAATTCAGAGGTATTTCTCAAGGAGAAAATCCTTTAAGAAATGGCATTTTGAGAAAAAGGGAGAAGAAAAAATAATTCCCAATGTTTTCCTCAAGGGAAAATGTTTTATTTGTGGTAAGATATAGAAATATTTTACCAGTGAAGAAAAGAGTGAGGAAACGTGACATTTTCATACAATACAGACTCAAGATTTTCACTTCTAAAATAACATTCTTTGAGTAGTTTATCAAAGAAATTTGGTACAAAAAGGAACACAGGTAGCCCATCAACAAATTAAGCCAATATTGTATTTAATTTCCTGAGAAAAAAATATTTTTTTCCTTTTTTTTAAGTAGCTCTACACCCAACCTGGGGCCCAAACTCACGTCCCCGAGACCAAGACTCAGCATACCGACTGAGTCAGTAAGGCACATTGAGAAAAAAAATATTCTAACCAAATCCATTTTGTTATAATTAGTGACTTACATTCTTAATACCAACTCCAGGGCAAGTTTTAAAAGCTAGAAAGAAATTCAGCAAATGTTGAATTCCAAGCAATGTCCTGAGAATGTGCATTTTTCTTTTCTGCCCAACTCTTGAGTTCTAATTGCCCAGTTCCAGGAACTGGCACACAATGAGAAATTTTTCATTCATTCAGTAAATATTTATTAAGAACTCACTATATACCAGGCAATAGGGATACAGCCCTAAACAAGAAAGACATGATTCATGTCCTCAAGGAGCTCACAGGCTAGGAGATGAGGCAAATGTGAAGCACAGACAAGATGTCAAACTGGACTAGGGATCTTGTGTGATGAGTTGAAGAATTAAAACAACTGCTCCCAGCTTTTCTAACCAAATGCAAGCTCAGGATGAATGCTTAACTCAGAGATAACTAAACAAGACATACTCCTAGCTCAATTTTTGGTTTGTGTTTTAGCTGAAATGCCTAATGGCTAATATAATAATCCATAAAAGGATTATCTTAATTCTGTCACTTATGTATATGGAGCTGGTAATCTCTTTTTAAAATCAAAATCCTAAATTTTGATGTTTGCATCCTGACCATTATTTATTTTTTGTCACATCTGAAGGAGTTATTCTATTAATGAGACATCCAAAAAATGTTGCTTCATAATAGACACAGTTTATGTTGTCTCCCATAAATTTCAATTAATTAGTTTAATTAAGAATTCAAATTGTGCAAAGATTTTTTTTTCCACATTTTTAAATTCAATTTTACAAGATGTAATGATCTCTACCCAGTACTGAATATTTCCTATGAACTATGTTTATTTTACGTAACTACTTGTAAATCCCCCACTATAACTCCGCAAGGTCCTACTGGTCCTATTTTTCAGATAGGGAAACTGAGGTGCTGAGAAGTTAAGCAAGTTTCCCAGAACCACACAGCTAGTTAGTGTAAAGACAGGAATGGAACCTCTTGACTATCTGACTGGTTAATTTTTTCTCTTAAGTATCCTAAATTGGGAACAGCATTCTCACCCTCCAGGGCCACATGCAATAGAATTACTCACTGTGCAACATTATAATGATGTTGCAATAATGCAGTTAAAGCTTTCAAGCAACCAGAGTCCAACAAAACATCTAGGGTGCAATAAAACATCTGATTAACTAGTGAAACGAAATGTGAAATAACTTCTCAGGTAAATGGCAAGGAAATGGAGGGTGTCTAACTACGAAGTCTTTGCTAAAATGAGTATACTGCACCAAGCACTGTTACCAGTAACCTCCCAGCCTGGCTGTGTGAAACTCTCCTAAAAAGAGAGAAAATTATATCACACTAAGTGGGGGTTGGCCTGGAAACTCATAAAGAAAGGCTGGGCCAGGGAAAGCTTGTGCTTTTCCATATTGTTCTACCCAGTGGGGCTCAGTCCCATAGCAGTCCACCCGCATCAATGCACCCACATCACCTGCTCACGGAGGTACCGTCCACCTTCCGAGAGCAAAGACCAGCACACACGATCAGATAAAGCCAGATCACTACCACCACTTTGCAAAAATCCTCAGATGGCCCCAGTAAAACATGGACAGCTTTATGGGTGAATATGAAGGTAAACTTGAGAGCCTAAAATGAAATGCATATGGATCAAATTGCTCTGCACTAACTTCCTAAGAGCTCTCTGTCGGCGGCTATCCAAGTACAAGGGAACTACCACAGCATCCAGAGAGCTTCCAGCGGCAAATTACAGTAAACGAAGCTGACATCCACCCCGTGGCTAAGTTTCCTGAGGTCTGTAGTGCTTTTAGGGGCTGTCTTTCCCCCTCTGGTACAGCGGCCCCGCTACACAAGAAATTTGTGAACACCGTTCGTTTGCTAGGCACTAATGTTGGGGAATCGCTTAAAAAGAAACGTGACTTTCGGCTTAGGGGCAGCATGCTCGCCATTCAATGCCCTACTGGTTTCTTAACACGCATATGATTAATATTGGTACTCAGGAAAGAGAACTTCTTCTGACCTTGAGCGTGCGCGCTAAATAAATTACCTCAGAACGAAAGTGGTGGGATCTCATAACAGCATCTGGGGAGAAAAGAGAAAAACGAGACTTCATTTAACTCCCTGTTCTTCACCTGCCGAGTTGCTAATGACTTACGTGAGGGACAAGGGTCGGGAAGGCACCTTCCGGACGCCTTGATTTCGGTGGGGACACACTGTAGGGCGGGGAGGTTATTAGGCCATCGCTCTCTAGGTGAGTTCTCCGAGAGAAGTTTCAGGGAAAGTTCTGGGAGAGTTGGGGAGCCCCGAACTCTCCATGCCTTACTTTCTTACCCCTAAGCTCCAGCGATGGATAGGTGAAGTGAGGATGCCGCAGCCCCGGATTCTGCTCCTATTACCCTTAGGGCTTTAGCAAACTGACACTGGGAATTTGCGTCCGTGCCTCCCCTCCCAGCTCTGGACATTACCGTGGTTATCCCATCCGGGGAGACCGGAGGAAGGCGGTGAGGGTAAAAGGGGCAAGGGACGTTAAACACATAAACGTACTAGGCTTGCGGAGTGGGCAATGATGGGGGTAGGGACCGCGTCGCGGACGCGAGCCCCGCTTCACTCTCCAAATTGGCTTAAATGTTCCTCCTAGTCCGAAGAAACCCGTCGCGGCGTGTCTTACCTCGGCTCCTTGAACGACCCGAAAAGACCGATTTCATCGGATGCCTCCCTTTCTGGAGCCTGCGGTGCCAGCAGCAAAAGAAGACGATGGTGGCGATGGTGCCCAGCAGAAGCAACAAGAGGAAGAGGGCACATTGGATGCTGTAGGGTCTCAGCAAGACGAGGAAAGCCGCGGCGATCATGGTGCGGGCGAGGCGGGGGCGGCTCGGCGGCGGGGCTGGAGGGCGGCGGCACAGGCACCCGTGCCGGGCGCACCACGAAGCGGCGGGCACGGACGAGCGCGCCTCAGCGCGTCATGCCCGTCGCTCGCGGCCCCGCGCCCAGCCCAATGGCTGCGCACCCCGCGCCAGCCGCGCTATGCGAGTGATCCAGGGCTGCGGGGAGCGCTTGCCATGACTCAGCAGACGGCGACGAGGCAGGGACTTGGCGGCGGGGAGCCTCTCCCCTCCCTCCCCAGGCGCCCCCGCCCCCGTCTGTGCGCAGCCCCCCGGCGCAGCCCCGCCAGGGACGCGGCGGGCTGGGAGGAGCAGCACTGCCGCTGTGGCCACACGGGTCCCGCGCATCGTCTTGCGGCCGCCACCGGCCTCGGCATCCCAGAAGCCGGGCGCACGTGGGTCGGGGCGGGGACGCGGCGCCCGGGCTGCAGCGGCGGCGGCCCGCGGGGGGCGGGAATGGGGCGCCGCGGCGGGGGCTCGCCTGATGACATCACGGCCGGGCTGCGGCAACGCGGGCGCGCGGACATGGCTGCGGCGGCTTCCGCGGCGGCCGCGGGCTGCGCCCGGGCCTGAGTGCCCAGCGCCCTCCCGCGGGGCCGCCCGCCAGTTTGCGCGGTCCGCGGGTGCACAGACCCCGCGCCTCTCTGCTCCCCGACACCCGGGGCTTCCACCTCTCCAGCCTCCCTGGGCCGAATTGCTGGAGAGCCCGGCGACAGGGGGCGCCAAGGAGCCCGGGGGAAAACCGTGAGGCGCTGGCAGGAGCCTGCAGGCGGTGCTACCCCCACCTCCCACCTCCCCGCGCCCCGCCCCGAGGTTGGGGCTTTGGAGGATGCAACCGGGTGAGCTATTGCTTGCGGGGGGTTCCTCGCACGCTAAAGCGTGAACACCGGGACGGGCCTTCCCTGGGAATTGGGGTTTTCCAGGAAAGGGAGGCCCACCCTCTCCAAGCCCCTCTAAAGTGGGAGCGCTCCCCAGTAGAACGCTCCGGTCTGCAGACGTGAACTGTTACACCCCCAAACTAGGTGCTATTTCTCAGCCGAGAAATGGGCACTTTAGATTCTTCTGCATCCCTGCGTTTACCGTCAAACCTTGACTCATTCAGTGCGTTTGAAGAGAGAGGCAATTTCAGATTTAGGGAACTGGCAGATAAAGGAAGTTGGAGACTGGCTTGTAAATATTTTGAGGAGAAATATTTTAGGGAGTGTGAGGAAATAATGATCTGCCACGCTCAAAACGCACACATTCCCTCCTGCCCCCTCCTCGTTCTTCATAACCCGCAAAAAGTATATTGTTGATGGCCAGGAGATTTTACAGCGGTCTCGGGTGCAGTGCCAACGCAGAAGGTGTGGCGGGAGCGCAGCAGTGTGCCTTTCTGCGGACAGCCACTGCCACCTGGCCCGGAAGCCGCTGCGGCTGCAGTCTGCGGCATCTTTTGGCCTTGGCCGGCGGGCCGGGTACTTTACCGCGTTATGCTGCTCCGTAGGCAATGCAGGCATTCCCTGGCGGGGAGGGGTGGGAGGCGGGGAGGGACGGCTGTTTTTTGCTTATTTTGTTTTATTTACTCGCATAAAGCAACAGCAATTATAGTGACATAAACTAACACATTATCGCCTTTGTGGAGTCTCTATTAACTACTGAGGTGGACTCTTAGTTTGGAATATTTAAGACACTGAAGAAATTGTCATTAAAAAAGTGATTTGTAAAATTCTGAAAAGCATTTAAAGAATAGATGACAACCCTTGAGTTGTATTTGCTTGTGGGATCTCAAAATCGGTACCGTTTTCTAACTATACAAAACCAACTGTACAACTCTGCATAAAAGCTTAACCATTGATGTTTCCAAGGCCTTGAACATATTACCATGTGTAGGCATTAAAGGCAACTCAAAAAGGCATTGCCCAATGCATTTCCTAAATGCCAGATTCATAAACATGGGAAACCATGGATGAAATTTTCTTATGTACAACTTGTTTCCTAAAGCAAAATAAACATTCAAGTTTTTGAGACATTTTGCATCACATTTGGTTGTTTTGGTTTGAAGATGCAAGGACCTTGCTTGCAGATGCTGTATAAGGTGAGAATGTTGAATGTCAAAGAAGAGGCTGTGCTACAAGTCAGGATAGGCTTCATAGGTCGCTGGTACTCGGCGTCCACCAGGTAGCCCTGCAACATGTTCACATTGCTCAAAGGTCTCCTGTTACCGCAGCCCACTGCAGTGAACGACTGTATTCCTGTCCATTATGCAGGAGTATTGAAGAGAATCCTGAGAGTCTGCAATGTGTGGGACATCAGGAAAGGAAGAATTCTTTACTGCATTGACTCCCAGGGACCTGGTAGAATAATTTAAAACAACAACAAATCTGAATTAACCTAATGCAAACATTGGCAGAAATATCAAATAGAATTTAGGAAGGTCACTTTTACTTTGTACTTCCCACCAGCTAAAATTTGTGAGAGAGCTAACATGGCCCAAATATCCTCAAAAGGTGTCTAAGATCACAAACACAACATAGTAACCAATTTGCTCCAAACTCTGCATTTTTAACAACAAAAAGCAACTAAATAGCAATTATGGTTTTCTGAGCTATTACTTTAGCACAATTGTTATCATCCTGTGTCTTGCTGCAGCCATTTGTAAGTTTCAAATACACACAAGAACATCATTTATCTCTCTTGGCAGGCAAATGCCTTAACTGCCATGCAGTAGGATTATAGATATTTCTTTTTAGAGGCATTTGTGTTTGTTCTTTACATCAGTTATCTCAAGGATACTAATAATAAGGAAACCAAATCATTGAAAGAATTTAGTATTCAGGTTCCATTGCTATTTTCTGATTTGTTGCTAATTGACCATTTCCATCTCCAAATAATGGCATGTTATTAATTGCTTCTTTCTGTGCGTTTATGTGATGTTAATACATTGTGGAATTTAATAAATATTAAATCAGCCACCAATCCTTTTTGGAAGTTAATTTAGTAGAATTCATATATTTTCTTTCTGCTAGGTTTTCATTACAAAAAATAACTGACATCGTATCAAAGTCACAAAAAATTAAGGTTTGGCAAAAGGAATGGAGGAGGAAGGTCCTTGATCAGATGTTTCATATTAAGAAATGAACAACCAAGATGGAAAAGTATAGATCATTTTTTGACTTTTTATGCTAGTGAGTTAGCACTGTCACACAAGGGAAGACAAATGAGTTGATAAAAATGGCTAAGAGTGTTTGGTATCAAGTATGTAGAAGATGATCCATCATGCAGCCCTGTTCCCTTTGGGTTCTCAACCAAATTGAGAATACACATGAGGAACCAAAAGGAAATTAAAATATTAACTTTACTCAGGGTAAATTCAGATTGAAGAACATGGCTTAGATCCAAGGCCAAAATGGGACATCTTATTCCTTTTCCCCTAACTCTGTGTACCCACCCAGTCACAGCTGAAGAACTACAGGCCTTCCCAACACTAGGGCACCAGGATACTACTTCTTACCTGGAGACCAGAAGCCAAAAAGAGCCTGACACTCTCCCACCCATGAGGCTTGCAGTATGACTGAGCAAGAACAGAACCATATGTGAGAAGGGAACCTTTCAGACATCAGCCCTGCCCACTAGTGGCTGGAAGGCCCTCCCTGATTTCCCCCATCACTGAGTTATTCACCTGACAAAGTAAGAGTGAGTAAGGGGCTTTAATAAAAAGAATGAAGCTCTGAAGTATTTCTCTAGAGATAGGAAGTGGTGGCACAAATTCCTAATTTATGGGTCAGAAAGAAAAGAAGTCTCCACCCCAATCTGTGTAGGGACCAACTGAGAAAAAGGGAAGAAATGAACATGACTCAAGCTTTGCGCTAGGGGGGGAAGGACAGTTCTGAAGGAAAAGATGACAAATTGAGTCTTGCATCCATTGAGGTAGAGATGTTGGAAAGATATCCATGTAAAATTATCCAGCAAGCACATGGAAACATGGGTGGAGAGATCAGAACCAGAGACAGACTGGGAGTCATCAACATGAATTATAGTTGAGGTCATGGATATGGACAAAACGACTAAGGGAGAGAAACTATATGAAGAATTGGAATCAGAACTTTGGAGATGACTTCCATTTGTGGACTGGAGAAGGACAGCAGAAGGCAAGTCTGTGAAAGCCCAAATGGGAAGTGTTCCAATTTAGTGGCTTTCTAGAACAGACGCACAAATGGGAGGTTAAGGCGTGCGAGGACTGAGGACTGGTGACTAGGAGACCTCTGCAAACCTTCCAGAGAACTGATTCATCCTAGTGGGAGAGGCTAAAACCAGTCGTTAACGGATTGAAGAGGGAGTAGGAGGTGAAAACAGGAGAGAGCCTCTGTCCACAGTCTTCAGAGAAATTTAACTATAAAAGTTAAATTCTAACTCTAAAAGATAATTCATCTAAAAGGAATGAGTAGAATCGTGATTAAATCCTGAGTAATGGCTTTTTTAATTTTTTTTTTTTTTTATCAGGCTGGGGTATGTAAGCAAGTTTCCAGGGAACTTGAGAAATTGAACCAGCAATGAGAGAGAAATTAAGAGTTAAAGAAAGGGGAGAAGGGGTATTCTTCTGGGCATTTATAGTTTAGCTGTTTATTTTAACATATCTTTAGTCCCCCAGATGGGTTCTTTCTGCTCTCCACTGCTTTTGACTCCTCAGTTAACACTGACCCTGACTAGTTAGGATGACTCCCTGCCCATGGTCTCCTCCCCACTAACCCTACCTACTAACAGTCAGACTAGGGAAAGGATTTTTAGGGAAAGATAAAGAATACCTTGGAATGGAGCCCAGATTATCTGTAAGCTTTTATTACAAACCTAAATGGAAGTGAGTATATTACCCAGCTGGTAATCACACAATGTAACTACATTGAAATATTACCCTATTGAAAGCAAAAAGTTTAGGTAAGAATGGCTCTAGCAATAAATTTTTAGAAATAAGTCATACTGAGTTTGGACTGGTAACCTACTTGTTCCTAGGTAAAGTTTTCTACTCTCAGAATTTAAGCGGCATAAAAGGAAAATTGAGAGGTATCTGAAGAAACTTGTTGTGTGGCCTATGTATTCCCAAATCATTTTTCATAACAATCTGAGACCAAGACCTGTGCCAACAAAGCATGGGTTCTTGTATTGAAAGGTAAAGGAGCTGCATCATCTAGAAGAAATGACATTGTGTAATGTAATGTTGGAGGCAATCTCAAGTGAATCGTTCCAAATTGTTCTTGTAACATTTTAGAAATTTTAGAGCCTAATTAGGATTTGTTGTCCTATGGGTTGCGGAATCCCAAATAATGTTGTTGGGGTGGGGGGAATGTTCTTTTTTGTGAACATTACAGGCTTCTCAAAAAAGTCTACTGAGTCTGAGAGTTTAAAAAAATGTCAGTGTAATTGAATTCATCTACCCTATAATGCTTTGCAGACAGTTTTTGGAAAGTAATCATTTATTATCCACTAGCAAATAGAATTCACTTATATAGTTTCTAACATTGAGTGTGGGATTAGTCATGCAGCAAAATACTGAGTCATTTGGCAAGAAAATTTACTCATAGTTGTATGAACTGCCAATGGAAAATTTGAGAGCTGTTCATAAATCAAATTATAAAGCTCTTAGAGTTATAAATCACTGAGCAGCATTGTTCATTATCATTCAGACAGTGTAAAATATTTCTACCATTTCTAATAGGGGCAATTTACAAAGCAAGTTTGAAAGCTGAAGTTAGTGCCTTCCAGTTCCACCATAAGGGTTACAAGCATTTATACATTCTCAAGTGAAAAAAGAAAAAAAAGTAAGGTAGGAAGTTTATAGTTGCATAGTAAATATGAGATGAATAAAATCTTGACTAATGTTTATGAATGAAATTCCAAATTGTGTTACTGAAATGACAGCAATATCTAATAGCTAAATTTCCTCCATTTCTTATAATTTTTTGTAGCACTTTTACATTAAATTTTTTCTGCCAATAGATTTATATGCTAATTTATTAGCATGCTGATAGCCTGAAAGAATAATGTCACTAAGACAGCAGAGGTAACAAGTATCCCAAAAAGAACAGAGAACTTCAATGAGTAACTGATGATTAGTAAAAAAATGTTTCAGTAACATACTATTCCAAAGGTTATTGACATTATCCCAATGTAATGACATCCTGTGGATCTATAACAGAAAGAAAAGTATATCTTAAAATGTCTTTGTTAACCCCAAAACACTTTTTGGGGTAAAATAGGGAAACAAACAGCAAACACACTAAATTTGAATATAGTGGAGTTTGTATTTCAATGAAGAAAGCCCAAAACCTAAAGCCTGTTCTTGCTGTCCTATCTGCTGCAGGAGTTCTGGAATTAATGGACCTGGAATTAATGAATGGACTTCTAGGATCCTAAAATTATATATAAAAATGTGGGTCTCTTTTGGGGACCATGGTCCATAGTTTTCATCAAGTTCTTAAAGAGTTATTAAGAACAAAAGAGAGGGGCACCTGGGTGGCTCAGTTGGTTAAGTGTCTGCCTTCAGCTCAGGTCATGATGCCAGGGTCCTGAAATGGGGTCCCGCATTGGGCTTCTTGCTCAGCGGGGAGCCTGCTTCTCCCTCTACCTGCTGCCCCCCCCGCCCCACTTTGCTCTCTCTCTCTGGCAAACAAATAAAATCTTTAAAAAAAAAAAAATAACAAAATGGAGAGGGAGGGAGGGAAGAAGCGAGGGGGAGAGGGAGAGGGAGAGAGAGAGAATTATCAGAACCATACAGATCCATACAGATTCCAAGGCTTCTGCAGTATCAAATGCTTCTCTCAGTCCATCAACATTAGCATTACCTAGGTACCTCCTTGAGACTGGGAGAAGAGTCTTAGCATGAGCAGAGGAATTTCTCAACTCTAATATATAAAAGTTCTGGGACATCTCCCAAATGCAGGCAAATGCTGCCCACCCTGAGACTAACTGGAGATGATGTGCTGTCCTCTTGCAACTTTGAACAGATTAGGAAAGAGAAAAATGAGTTCCCTAAGGTTAACTCTCATTGAGATATTTGTTCTAACCCTGAAAAGGAAGACTCTGTTAACTATCTAGGACCACTTCCACACCCTGCTGTCATGGGAAGGGCTAACTTGATTCCTGAGCTACCTTCAGACCAGTTAAGCATCCCAATTTATATCTAGATATTTGGATGGATAAACCCATTCTGAGCCAAAAACACTGGTACTAAAATTTGGTCTTGAGCTCAGAGTCTGCAAGGACTCCATAGTCTTAAGGCTTAAAAGAAAGTCAGGAGGACTTAATATCAGGCTCCCCAAAGCTACTCCTAGACATCCTGGCAAATGTTGCAATTACTTTTCCTAAATCCTGCCTCAAGCCACAGTTTATGAAGCTTTTCCCCATTCATCCTTCTATGGAGACTCGGTAACTAGGGCCCTCAATCCCACCAGGATAATTCCTTTATTTGGTATGGAAGACCTCCTGTCCATACCAAGTGCTCAGCTCCATCCACTGTATCTCTAGCTTCCCACACTTGCCATACTTATGAACCTTGACTCCACCCCGCCACCATATTTTCAGAACATTGGATCTCATTGTCTTATCACTGTGATCCCATTGTGCCGCATCATGAGGCTTATTATTTCATCATGTGACTTTCTCACTCCAGTGGGCAGGCCCAGTTTCCAGGGGTGTTCTGATCTCTTGGTTTGGCTGGTTCTATTTCCTCCAAGTTCCCTTCTGACCCTCTAGCCTGTGAAGGGTTTAGTGGCACAACATTCATGCATTCCACCTAGAGACCAACTTTGAACTGACGCCCTTTATTGAGTGGCTCATACCCTTTGCTCTAGTGAGCACCATTCTTTGCACAATTTCATTTTGCGGCCATTTGAAATGAGGCAGGAATCCACCTTGAGAAGACACTGTAGGACTGCAAGTAGTGTACCAGAACCCCTGGCAGTCTGCCACCTGTGAGCTGTTGAAGTCTGGGTTTTAGTGCCTAGATTAAGAGGCACCAGCAGCAGCACCCTGGGAGTTGCTTGGTATAATCTTATCCACCTCTCTCTCTCTCTCACTCAAACAGCATGGGACACCATGTCCTGAGCTTCCTCATTACTGAATGATTATCTTGGGGTGGACTACCAAGTTGTTTTAGTAGTAGCTAACACTTGCTGAGTATCTGTTCTCTGCTAAGTTTCTGCTAAATGTTTTTACATACATTTACTCATTTAATCCTCACAGCAACCATGGGTAAGTACTACTCATCTCTTTATAGATAAGGACCTTGAGGCTTAGAGATATAGAATTTCCCCCAAGATGGCAAGTGCTATCACGATTCTCCAGCACTTCAAAAACCATACAGTTTTTGTTGCATGCTTTTCATTTACACTGCCTCCCTGCCCACTGTAGCCTCACGCCTAAAGGAATTCCTCCCAGTTAGGTTTGCTGGGCAGCTACCCTATCTCTCTTCTGACTGTCCTCAGACTAACCCAAACCAGATGAATGAGGGCCAACCAGACACTCCAGCAGTATATCAGCTGTTTCCCAGCACACGAGGGATCTGCTCCTCCCCTTTAGCCTATGAAGGATTTGCCTAGACCACTTCCTCTATCCTTCAATGCAGCAAGACTTCTTTTGTTGAAAAATTATAGATCCGTTCTTATTATTTCATTGCCCCATCACTATCACTTGGGTAAATTCAACTCAGCACCTCCAGGAAGCTAAACTAGTTTGGGGCAGGCTAAGCAGAGTCCCACTTTGGAAAAAGGCCTCTATTAGAGACCATCTGACTGTCCCTCCTAAAAAAGATAGCTCTGGGGTGCCTGGCTGGCTCAGTCGGTGGAGCATACAACTCTTGTTTCAGGGTCTTGAGTTCAAGCCCCATGTTAGTATGAGCCTACTTTTAAAAAAATGGATAGCCCTAATAATTTGTCTTTATATTTTTAAGTAAGACTTGGTTTGTCTAATATAGCATCATAGGCATCCAGATTAACACATACACACACACTACATGTTTGATCTAAGCTTTTATGAGGGGGATTTGGGGGGTCTTTTTCCTTCAGTTACTGATAAAAATACTACTATTAATAAACTAAATAAATAAAATAATGAATATGCTATTAATATTCCTATGATATCAGCTCATGATGGGGTACTGTTATTATTCACAGATGGGGAAACAGAGACAGAAATGTTACATGATTAGTAAGTATTGGATCTACGGTTAGGGATCCAGACAGTTTGATTGATTCTAGGTCCTATGTGACCCTGCTTTATCATCTAATATATTCACAAAAGATTCAGACTGGAAGAGTCTCTCAAGTGACCTACATAGCAAAAAAACAAACAAAAAAAGGTATTTCACTAAGCTTTCAATCCTTGGGTAGGAGGACAAGTTTAGTCTCCCCCCTCTTTCTGTGAACAGGAGGTATATCTGCCTGAGGTTCTGCCTCCCTTGGCTGTTCGAGCCATTTCTCTACTATGGAATCAAGAATTCACAACCTTGTCCCAAAATGCCACCACCTCTGAGCTCCCTGTTCCTCTCAGTCTTTGACACTCCTGAACCTTGAGGTTGGCTCCCTCACTTTGAACTCACTGTAAAAATCTATCCTTCCTTGCTTTTAGGTAGCTTTCTAGACTTCAGCTGGATTAAATAGATCCATTTCATTTCCTTGGGCTTCCTTTTTCCATCAATACTTGCATTCTCCAACCTTTTCTAAATTCCTAGTCCTGACTTGCCCTATGGCTGCCCACACCCAGGCTTGGCAATACAGGTAATGGAAAGGAGATGGTCTCTTACATTTCCTTCCATCTTCATTATTCTCTGAATCTATTGAAGAAAAATACTGTCACTCATAAAGACACATGAATGTATTTTTCTAATGACCTATATATAGGAGGTAGAGAAATAACTTAATAAAAAATGTGAAATGTAGCTGATCATTGCTTTTTTTTTATTTTGTTTTATGTTGCTTTAACATGGTATGAAAGAAAATTAGAGTGAGAAAATTATTGGTAGTAGATGAGGGGGCAAACCACTTAAGGTGATTTATTAAGTTAAATTATCTGAAATATGTGACTCAGCACATTAATTATGTTTAGACCTCAACTTTTGAGATTATAAAGGTACAAAAATAATAGAGACTATCTAAATGGTAACCAACTATTTCATTAAGATATGATATTAATATAGGGTATAATGGGGCAGATATTTCAAAGAGAGATTGGTTTCTCCTTTCATGTTATAATTGATATGATAAATTAATATTCAAAAGTTGAATCACTCCTGATTTTTAATGCGTAGGCATTGATTCTTGCATCAGAACTATTACATTTCGTGAATTTTAGAAACTGGTCTAAAATTTAATGTTCTAGAATACGATTACTTAAAGCAAAAAGCATAATGATCTCATCTTGCCCTCAACTTTCAAGATGAATAGAATGTCCTGCATTAATCAAGAAAATGTGAAATGGAAGATGATTTACATGACCTATAGTTATTCTAAAATAGAACTTTTAATTGATTCTTATTTTTCTTTATGCTTAACTTGGCATCTGTGTTTCTGATAAATGGGAAAAAGTCACATAAATACCGAGGGTTGGTGGGGGTGCAGGGAAGATGGTAACAGAAAAATAGCCAAGGAAAAACTACTCACAAAAACTGGTGTTTCTTAGAAAATATTTTGGAGGTCCTAGAACCACAGGAAAACTCATCCAGAGTCTTTAAGTTTTGCATTTACTTTCTTGTGCAAGCTTTCAGACAATTCCACACATGGCTACAGGCTTTTCGTAGACAATTGGTGGGAATAAATGACATTGTGGAGCAGGTAAGGATTGTCTTCCACCATTCCCAGACTCTGATTTTTGTGCTAATACCTCTCTGCTATAGAAGTCTTCTTCCTGAATATATCAAGATGAAAGTAAACAGGTCACCCTAACTGCAGATAAGACAAAAGCTGGGTCATTTAGCACCTTGCCAGGTCAGGAGCAACAGAGAAACTGAGAGAGTGCGTCACATGTAGTAAGGGTAAAAAGTTTCATGAAGTTTTGTTTTAGTTTTTTGTGTGTATTTCCTGGATCAATATGTAAACTGTATTTTTCACTGTGAACTGCCAAAAATGGTTGAAAGCCGCTGACTTATATTATCCAACCAAACACATATCATGGGTGTTCTCATGGCTGTGTTTATGTTTAATTTCACATCCTACAAGTACTATCTTGGGAATTAATGAAATGTTTTCTGCTAGCAAAAAATAAAGACGGGATGATAACTACATGGTGAATTTTCTACTATTAGGAACTAAGAGGTGTATTTAATACATTACCAAGTTCACAACATCCTTTATGAATTTGTTAATTAGCAGGTAATATAAACATTGAATCATCTGTTTGTGGATGTTGTAACAGAATATTGGCCTGAAGTCTACTGAAAAGTAGTCATTCTAAAAGAGGTTCGGGGCACCTGGGTGGCTCAGTTGGTTAAGCGACTGCCTTCAGCTCAGGTCATGATCCTGGAGTCCTAGGATCGAGTCCCGCATCGGGCTCCCTGCTCAGCGGGGAGTCTGCTTCTCCCTCTGACCCTCCTATCTCTCATGCTCTCTGTCTCTCATTCTCTCTCTCTCTCAAATAAATAAATAAAATCTTTTAAAAAAATAAAATAAAATAAAATAAAATAAAAAATAAAAGAGGTTTGATATGTCCCTGCTGGTCAGTCTTGAAAGAATTGTGTGTTTTTGAAGAAACTTGATATTTGCTCTGTAACAGATTTTAGTACAGGTAGGGATATTACAAAAACAACGTTTTTATAAACGAATTTTCTCCAATTTTCTTATTGTGGTAAAAACACATAACATAAAATTTACCATCTTAACCATTTTAAGGTGTAAAATTCGGAAGCATTAAGTATATTCACATTGTTGTGCGACCATCACCACCATCCATCTCCAGAACCCTTTCATCTTGCAAAACCGAAACTCTATACCCATTAAACAATAACTCCCTATTCCCTTCCCTCCACTCCTGGGGTTATCCTCAACCCCAGTGACCTAGGAATCTGGTGTCTGTCACCATCACTAAATGATACTTAACAAGTCCCTATCAGTTAAATCTGGCAAAATTCAACTTTATCAAATAATAACAATTTGCTGTAGGATCTTACCTGCTGTATGTCTCTCAAGTACTGTTCTTAATTTATTAGTAGTAATATGCAGTGAAGTAAGGCACTGAAGAGAAAGAAGTTAAAGCAGCTGGCTTACTCTGCAGGAAAAGAAATGAAGATGAATAAAAAGAAAGCAGATGATACGGTTTAAACTCCATTTAAGTATGATAACTGAGCCCCCATGGGGTTCAGCAAACTACTGCTCATCTGCCTGCCACCTGTTTTTATGCAGCCTGCACACTAAGAATGTTCTTTACATTTTTAAATAGTCGAAAAAAATCAATATAAGAACAACATGCCATGATAAGTGAAAATTTTGTAAAATTAAAGTTTCAATGTCCATAAATAGTTTTACTGGAACATACCCACACTTAGGTTTTTGCATCTTCTTATGGCTGCTTTTATGCTATGAGGGCAGAGTTGAGTAGTTATGACAGAAACCGTATGAGGCAATCTTATCACTTTGTATTGTTCCTCAGGGCCCCACAAATCACAGTAATGCAGTTACAATAATTTCACAAGTGTTTCAGTGTCATGCATATTGTCACACTGTGGCATTTTATTTTATTTTTTTATTACTGGTGCATGCCAATCATGTCAAAAAACAACAAAAAAAGTGAAAACTGTATTTCATGCTTTTAAAGCCATAGGCTTATTTTGTTATCAAATCACATGGCAAAGCCTTGTGTTTATGATCTGGTGACACCATAAATGTGCTAAAAGAACATGATATGTGTCAATATTACCAAAAGAACATGATATGTGTCACTCATCACGATATTTCCAATTCACAGGACAGCAACTGTGAAAAAAAATAATAATAATAGAAAATGCAAAATGAAATATCTCATCCCAGTAGAATTTCTTCACAAAAATAAGAAATGGGGGTGCCTGGCCAGCTCAGTCAGTGGAGCATGCAACTCTTGGTCTTGGGGTCATGAGTTCAGGCCCCACATTGGATGCAGAGCTTACTAAACAAACAAATGAAACAAAATGAAATGAAATGAAATGAAAGTGAGTATTCATCTGAAATAAGTTTCTGAGTGGTTCATTTGTTAGCCATGCAAGGAAAATCATTAACAGATAGTGAGTTAATTAAACCATGCTTGATTGCAGTAGCTAAAGACATGGACCTGGAAAAAAAATAAACTTACTTAAGATCATTAGGCTTTCAGCAAAAGCAGTTGCTCAAAGAACTGAGAACATCAGGAACAACATAATAATCAATTTAAAAACAAGGCAAATGACTTTGAGTTTTCCTTGGTGCTTGATGAGTCAACAGATGCTACTGATACCGTTCAGTTGTTCTTGTTTTTTTGGGAGTAATTGCTGAGTTTAGAGTGACTGACCAATTCGCCTCTATAAATAGTCTTTGTGAATCTACTGAGATGTGTTACAACCAATGGTGGTAAAAATGTGTGTGGAGCAGAAAAGGGTTTAGTCGGACAAATTTACAAAACTTGTGAAAATATAAGGTGTTTAAAGCCTACTGTTATTCATTCTATTATTTATCAGCAGGTACTTTGCAGAAAACATTTGAACTTACTACATCTTTTTTTAAATAGCTTTATTGAACTATTATGCACATACCATGCAATTCACCCATTTGAAGTGTTCAATTCAATATTTTTTGTATATTCATAGAGTTGTGCAACCATCACCACAATCCACTTTTTAAGAAACATTTTTGTTCTCTCTAAATGAAAGGACATTCTTATATGCATTAGCAATCATACATCCTCCCCACCCCCATCCCCACAATCTCTTACCCCTAAGAACACACCAATCTATTTTCTGTCTCTATAAATTTTCTGTCTCTATTTTTGACATTTCATATAAATGGAATCACATAATGTGTGATCTTTTGTGACTGGTGTCTTCCACTTAGCATGTTTCCAAAGCCCATGCATGTTTTAACATGTACCAGAACTTTATTTCTCATTGCTGAATGATATTTCACTCTAAGGATGCTACATTTTATTTATCTCTTCATGAGTTGATAGACATTTGGGATTTTCTATTTTTTAGCTATTATGAATAATATAACTATGCACATTTGTCTACAAGTTTTTGCATGGATATATGTTTTCATTTCTCTTGGGTATATACTTAGGAGTAGAATTGATGTGTTACAGGATGATTCAATGTTTAACTTTTGGGGGAACTGCCAAACTGTTTTCCAAAATGCCTGCACCATTTTAAAATCCCACCAGCAATGTATAAGGGTTCCAATGTCCTCGCATCTTTACCAACACTTGTTTTTTTCTGTCTTTTTGGATGATAACCATCTTGGTGTGTATGAAGTGACATCTCATCACAGTTTTTATGTGCATATCTATAATGATTAATGATATTAAGCATCTTTTCATGTGATTATTGGCTATTTGTGTATCTTCTTTGAAATAATGCCTGTTTAAATCCTTTGTCCATTTAAAAAACTGGGCTGTCTTTTTATTATTGCATTGTAAGAGTTCTTTATATATCCTGTATACAAGCCCCTTATGAGATCTATTTAAAAATATTTTCTTCCATTGTGTGGGTTGCCTTTTTTACTTTCTTCATAGTCTAACTTGTGAATAACACTTTTGTTGTCATATTTATAAAATCATTGCCTAACCCAAGATCATAAATTTTACTCCTATGTTTGCTTCTAAGAGTTTATAGTTTAGTTCTTACATTTAGGTCTATGATCTAAATGTAAATTTTGAATTAATTTGTGCATATACTGTGAAGTAGGATTCGCTCTTTTGCATATGAATATTCAGTTGTTCCAGCACCATTTGCTGCAAAGACTCTTCTTTCCTCACTTACTTGTCTTTGCAACCTTGTCAAAAATCAATTTATCATAAATGTAAAGGCTTATTTCTGGACTCTCAATTCTATTCTAATGATTTATATGTACCACACTGTTTTGCTTACTGTAGGTTTGTAGTAAGATTTAAAATTGGGAGGGGCGCCTGGGTGGCTCAGTCGTTAAGCGTCTGCCTTCGGCTCAGGTCATGATCCCGGGGTCCTGGGATCGAGCCCCGCATCGGGCTCCCTACTCGGCAGGAAGCCTGCTTCTCCCTCTCCCGCTCCCCCTGCTTGTGTTTCCTCTCTCACTGTCTCTCTCTCTGTCAAATAAATAAATAAAATCTTAAAAAAATAAATAAATAAATAAAATAAAATAAAATTGGGAATTGTGAGTATTCCAAATTCCTTCTTTTTCAAGATTGTTTTGGCCATTGTCAATCTCTTGCATTTCCATATAAATTTTAAGATCACCTTGCAATTTCTGTAATTCAGTAATTCAGTAATGAACCAATAGTGCCAATGGTGAACTTCCTTCTTGTGGATTTGACCATCATCACTTCCATGAATTTTTTCAGAAATAGAATTTGAGTATTCTGACTTGCCCTGCTATACAACATTTCCATAACTTAGCAGTGGTGAAGTTTCACTGCAAATGTGTGAGCTCAGGGCCAAGACTGAAATTTTTGGTAATGAGAACTGCCCTCAACCACTCCTATGGAATGCTGAGTGGCTTTTGGAACACTGAATGGCTAATGGATATTACCTTTTATAACAGACTTGATAATGTTTCTTAATGAATTCATTAACAAACTACAAGACAAAATTACAAGACAAAACAAATACTTATATGCAAAAATTACACCGAGGTAAAGTCATTTCAATAACAACTAATATGTCACTCATAAGTAATGTCTCAGGCTGCTTTATATACTTCCCCTGATGCCAAAAGTTGTAACAAGAATTGAGATGTTTATCTCTAGTCAAATGTGCACCAGATGTACCCCAGTTCAAACTACAGTTCTAGTATTGTGTTTCAGACTTTAATGCAAATACAAAGAAAATTTCCCTATTCCAAAATACATTTAAGGGGAACTGCATGTCTCAGTGCATTAAGCATCCCACTCTTGGTTTCAGCTCAGGTCATGATCTCATGGGTCATGAGGTCGAGCCCAGCATCCTCCTGGGCTCTGCACCCTGTGGGGAGTCTGCTTAAAGATTCTCTCCTTCTGCCCCTTCCCCCCATCTAAAATAAATAAATAAATCTAAAAAAATACATTTAACTGGGCAATGAGGAGCTTCTATCTAACCTTTAATTGGAAGTAATTAATTGCAGCAATGGAATGGCACACTAAAACGGCAAATATCAAACAAATTTAATAGAATTCTATAAAAGTCTACTAAGAGGTGAATATTCTCAATTAAAATTATTAACTTATATTGGGAGGTATGAACTTCTTTGGTGATAATTGTACAATATTGTGAATGTACTAAAAAACCAGTGAACATATACTTAAAATGGTTAAAATGGTGAATTTTATGTTTTGTGAGTTTTATCTCAATTAAGAAAATTATAAACTCATGGATTAATATCAATATATGGCAATACCTGTTGGTGTGAAAGACATTTTCAAATATGGAATACATAAAATCTCATCACAGGTCAGTATTAACAAATGAATACTTGGAAATGTATTTTGACAGTGGGGAAAACTTTGAACCCCAGTTGAACAAGATGTTATTTTTTTAATTCTATTCTCATTAGTAGAACTGTCTTACAAAAAGTTGTATTCAATTATTAATAGTATATTTTCAATTTTATGAATAAAATTTTGTAAAAACTTATTTTCTTTTTTGCTATATAAGAATTACATAATATCCTCAATTTTGCCTCTTGACCTGCAAAGCCTAAAATGTTTACTATGTGACCTTTATAGAAATTGTTTGTTGACCTTGCTCTGGGTAAATGGATTAATGATATTTGCTAGGAATGAAATTTTTATCTATGGAATGTTCTTAATTATATATCCCTGATTTAGGATTGCTTAGGCAAACATACTTAAAACCTATGGGTTTATAACTTCCTAGAAAAGGTCATGCAAGCTATACAACTTTGAGGTATAAAATGGAGATGTGTTACAACTTATACACTCCCCACTGTGTAAGGTGACCCTCAAACCTCATTTAGAGGCCTCACTTATTCTAGACCACAGAGTACCTATGTGGTCTGAGAAGGAAGGACCTACAAAGCCAGCAGGATGCCCTAAACCTCTCCCTACTTGACATGTGCCTCTTGATTGCTTGTATCATTAAAATTTTTAATAAAGCTTGATGCTAAGTAAAATCGCTGATATTTGTAAGTCAGATATGACAGTTCAATTCCATGTATGAGATGAAATATTATTCATATATTTTAAAACCCAGGGACGCCTGGGTGGCTCAGTCGGTTAAGCGTCTGCCTTCGGCTCAAGTCATGATCTCAGGGTCCTAGGATCGAGTCCCAGATTGGGCTCCCTGCTCAGCAGGGAGCCTGCTTCTCCCTCTCCCTCTGCTGCTCCCCCTGCTTGTGCTCTCTCATGCTCTCTCTCTTCTGTCAAATAAATAAATCTTTAAAAATAAATAAATAAAACCCAAAGTAAGTTTTTAAAGAGTCACAACAAGCAATTTTGGCAAGACAATTCCAAATATTATTTCATGTTTGGAGTAAAGAATGATGACTTTCTCTTAAAGTAGGTAAAAGTGCCATATTTTCTAAAAGAATTATTTAGTATACTTTGGTAAGGTGCATACGTTACCTTCTACTCAATAGTCTACATATATCTTGAAGTCCCTTTAAGTTCAGCCCCTTCTGTATTTAAAGATATTTGTAATTAAATATCTCTTCATAGAAACAAACCAATATATGCGAGTAATAAGGATGCTAAAACCAAATGTACTACACCATTTGTGCATAACAAAAATTAAATTTGATCATTTCAACCCTGTTCTACCTAAGAATTATCATCTGCTTTTCAAGTTTTGAAAAATGATTATCCCTTAAAATTTTTTATGAAATGTATCTTTGCCTTTGAGGTATATTTTTCTTCCATTCTTTATGGTAAATTCTTAAATTTACACCAAGAAAAATCTTCCACCTCAAAACTATAGAGTTTTCAGAAAAAACAAAACAAACTTCCAAGCAATTTTTATTGATCTCCCTTGGAATATTTTGATCCTGATGAGATCTACTATTATTAATGCCTTTTATAACTTTGGTCCTGTGAAATACTGTCTGCATAAATTTATAATGTTTCTATGTTGGTTTTTAGACTCCTTATAACTGACTGACAAGAAAAAACTTGTGAAGATGAAAAATTTTTCACACTATTTCATTTTATGAGTGACAACTCGTTGCATATCAAGCACATCATGGAAACAAGACACCCTCATGATGATGATGAAATTGAAAGATATTGAATCAGATGAGGACATTGGGTGGCTCAGTCGTTAAGCACCTGCCTTCGGCTCAGGTCATGATCCCAGGGTCCTGGGATGGAGCCCCGCATCGGGCTCCCTGCTCCGCGGGAAGCCTGCTTCTCCCTCTCCCACTCCCCCTGCTTGTGTTCCCTCTCTCGCTCTCTCCGTCTGCTCGTGTCTCTCTCCGTCAAATAAATAAATAAAATCTTTAAAAAAAAAAAGATACTGAACCAACCACAAAATTGGTCAGCAGGAGAAAGACAGAAAGCATTTAGTAAAAGTACTTTACTTGAGTGGCTACTGCCATTGTGAAACAAACATAGAGTTGTAAATACATTATGTATCTTTCTTTGTTTTTGTTTTTAAGGAAAAACATTAATTTTGGGGCTACGTCCAGAATAGCATCATCTACATGGGCATTCCCTCTTCCTACAGTCTCAGAGAATCTTTGATAACTACTTGAGAAAATGCAGAAGATCTTGCAAACAGATGACATTCCCAATACCCAAGCTCTTAGAAAAGGAAAGAGGAAAAGGACAGAGACAATGGACTCAGAGAAGGCAAATAGTGACGTGGATAAAGGACAGGTTGGTGTTCCGTTACCTCAGTATAATTTTATTTTCTAGCGCCAGCATAATTCCATAATCCTTTTCATAATTTTTTACTTAGGACTTTCCCTTCTTCTATTAAGTTATTGTTCCTTTTAATTCTTTGTTCAACCAAGGGAATCAAATTTCATGTTCTCTTTGTAATGTTGCACAAGTTGAGTTGGAAACATACTCAAAAGAAATTTTACCTGCTTCTATTCGAGTGTGGCCAATTATGCCATGGTTCAAACTTTCCCTCATAATCTGGAAAATGAAAGAGCAGCAAACTTGTCAGAAACTATTTCTCCTCTCAAAAAGTACTGAAGAAATTGAAATACCTTTACTTTAAGATTCACTGTGTCTTTTCTTTTTTAACTCCAGTTTGTGGCCCATGTTCATCACTGGTTTTATCTGGGCTCCTTTCTTATGTTTATTGATTTATTCCTTTTTAATCTGAATTCCCCACTCCCAATGTCCTCTTATGCTTTGGACAACCCAATAATGTGTTTATTCTGTTTTCATTTTATTTGTATGTCTTTGTAATACATATATTTTTGTATGTCTTTGTAATACATGTAGTTTGTTATGTGCATGTATTCTTATTTAATTTTTTAAATACATACTATACATTCTCATGGTTTAAAATATTTTTTAATCTTCTGGGGACAGTGTCTAGAGGCATTCAGGATGGTCCGGCATTTGACACACTATCATAGGGTATCGACAATACACCCCTACTTTCCCCAAACCCTGGTAATGGAACTGTTTATCTTTATACCAAGAAGATTGGGAAACTGGCAAAATTTGCTTGTGGAGTGTTCTCAGTCCATCTTTAAAGAGTTTGTGCTGTGAGACTTAAAGTTCTTACTTGGATCTAGGGGTGCCTGGGTGGCTCAATTGGTTAAATGTCTGACTCTTGATTTTGGCTTAGGTCGTGATCTCAGAGTCCTGAGATCAAGCCCGAGTTGGGCTCCTTCTTCAGTGAGGAGCCTGCTTGAGATTCTCTCTCCTTCTCCTTCTGCCCTCCCCCCACCCCAGCTCGCACATGTGCATGCTCTCTCTCTCAAGTAAATAAATAAATCTTTAAAGTTCTTACGAGGTTCTCTAAAATGAAAAAAAACATGTCAGCAGGGCCCATGGTGGTTCCATGTGTGCTAAATGTGTACATGACAGGATTAAGTGCACTTTATTGAGCAGCAAATGATTGTTAAAGTGTTGAAGGCACAAGAACAGAGTCAGAAAGCTAAATAAAAAATAAAGTTTTTCTGAATTAAAAAAAATCAGAAGGTATATATTTTAATATATATAAATATATATATTAATACACATTAATATATATATTTTTTAAGGTAAACAGTGAAAATTCTCCCTCACATCCCTGTCTCCCATCCACCCTGTTCCCACCTCCTACCCACCCATTATAGATAACCACATTTATTGCTTTCTTGTTTATCCTTACAGTGTTTCTTTGTTCAAATAAAGCAAATATAAAAAATAGATATTTTTGTCCCCTCTTTTGCACAAAAAAGTAAATTACCAGATATGCTGCTTTGTATTTGCTTTTTGACTTAACATTTTTTTAAGATCTTTCCGCTAGTATATAAAGAACTTTCTCTTTTTTACAGCTCCATATTATTCCACTGTGTCTATGTACCAGTCTTTATTTAGCCAGTCTCCTATGATGGATACCGCTCGTTTCCAACCTTTTCCTTCTTACAGATCACACTGCATTGTACAACCTTATAGATACATCATTTAGTAGTACATTGGTATCATGATATATATTTCAACCTGTTTCTGATTTTTCAATCAGCTCTGTTTTTAACATCTACTTACTTGCTATTATATGTCTGATCCATTGTATCTAACTACTGCATAGCACCAGATTTTACTTATCCTTTTCTCCAATGATTAACACCTAAATTTCCTGTAGCATCTTGCTACTACAAACGATGAAAAAATAAATCTCCTCATACCTGTCTTTTTAAGAAACAATATGAGTTTTTCTCTGGAATAAACACATAAGAGGGTGATTTAAGGCTTATAAGTTATAGGTTTGTTTCTACTTCATTTGACTAGATATTATAAGACTGCTTTCCAGAATGTCTACATCAGTCCATATGCCCAGAAGCAGGGCATGAGGGGCTCCTATATTTGTATTTCCCTACCAACACTTAGCATTGATATTCATATTTCATTTTTTTGGCAATGACGGGAGAAAATGGCATCTTATTTCGATTTAATGGTGCAGGTTTGGGAGACCCAGTGGTTCCTTGAGGAGTAAAGTAGTCGCATGATCTTAAGCCAGTGTTGTGATTTCTTTAGCAATTTGTTTTCTTTAAAAAGTTTATAGCTTTCCAAACTACTTATTTCTATTTGGTTCCATGGCAAGTAACTAAGCCAGAGATCTTATTTGGTCATAAATTAGCCTGAAAACTCTCCTCTTTTTTTTTTTAAGATTTTATTTATTTATTTGACAGAGACAGCTAGAGAGGGAATACAAGCAGCGGGAGTGGGAGAGGGAGAAGCAGGCTTCCCACTGAGCGGGGACCCTGATGTAGGACTCAATCCTAGGATCCCGGGATCATAACCTGAGCCGGAGGCAGACGCTTAACGACTGAGCCACCCAGGCGCCCCCCAAACTCTCCTCTATTATTATGGCATCTGCGCTCAGCCTCTTTTCTCTCCAACTTATGGCAGTTACCTGATGGCCATGTGAAACAATAAGCTTGAAGGTAACACACTGAAGTTGATGCTTACCATTGGGATGGAACTCAATGGATATCAAGAGAAGCTCTTGAGAAAGCCTTGAGATCACAGTCTTACCTCCTGCTATTTAGATGTAGAGGTAAATTGCTTTTCCACTGATTACCAGTAAATTTAGATTATAGGCTGCAATCTCAATAGGTGGAAGGAGAAAACCTTCCATCTCTGCAAACTGGCTGTCACTGACAAGAAATCATTGGTACACACCGTCCTTCTTTTTTCCAGGCTCAGTAAGCACATGATCTGCCTTCTAAGGTATTCCAGGTGACAGTTTTACCAAATATGTCACCAAGGTCGAACAAGAGTCAATAGCTTTTCAATATGTTATATCTCTGCTTTTTTGGCCCACCACCTGATCTCTAAGTAATTCAAACATATGTCAGGTTTTGGATATCTTGCTTCTGGATACCAAAATCTGCATTACTTATGATGTGTGTTTCAAAGGCTATAACAAAGACCCCATTACATGATGGAGGTTTACTTCCCTTTCACATAACAGCAAGGGCAGTTGGGGTTTACTATGGCAGCTCCACAAGGTTGAGGATCTCTCCTATCTTGCTGGTCTACCTTACTTAACATGCAGCCTCTATCTCTGGGTCTAAACTGACTACTCAAGGGGTGCCTGGTGGCTCAGTTGATTAAGCATCTGCCTTCAGCTCAGGTCATGATCACAGGGTCCTGGGATCGAGTTCCACATCAGACTCCCTCCGCAGTGGGGAGTCTGCTTCTCCCTCTCCCTCTACTCCTCCCCTTTGCTCATGCTCTCTCTCTCTCAAATAAATAAATAAAATCTTCTTTTAAAAAAATCCCTTTACATTCAAAGTAATTATTTGTAGATATGTATTTATTGACATTTTGTTATTTGTTTTGTGGTTGTTTCTATAGATTTTCTCTGATCCTTTCTTCTCTTGCTCTCTTTCATGGTTTGTTGGCCTGATACACTTGGATTCCTTTCTCTTTATTCTTTGCCTATCTTCCTGGTTTTTGACTTGTGGTTACCATTAGGTTTGCACATAACACCTTCTGCATGGAACAGTCTATATTAGGTTGATGATTGCTTAATTTTGAAGCCATTCTTTACACTTCTCACCTCATTTTAGGTATATGGTGTCATATTCTACATCCTTTCATTTTATGAATACCCATGACTGGTTTATACAAAAATACTTACTTATACTGCTTTTGTATTTTTTACTTTTCATACTCTCATTTATGATCTTTCCTTTCCATTCAAAGAGTCCTCTTTAATGTTTCTTGTAGGGCTGCTTTAGTGGTCATGAATTCCTTTATTTTTTGTTTTTCTGAGAAACTCTTTATCTTTCCTTCTATTCTGAATGATAGCCTTGCTGGATAGTCTTGGCTGCAGATTTTTCCCTTTCAGCACTTTGAATATATCATGCTGCTCCCTTCTGGCCTGCAAAGTTTCTGCTGAAAAATCCACTGACAATGGATTTTCATTGTCATTATGGAGTTTCCCTTGTATGTAACTGTCTTCTATTCTCTTGCTGCTTTGAAATATTTTTCTTTATCATTACTTTTTGTCATTTTAATTACTGCGTGTCTTGGTGTGGACTTCCTTGGGTTGAATTGGGGGGGAGATCTCTGTGCCTCCTGGACATGGATATCTGTTTCCTTCCCCAGATTAGGGAAGTTTTCAGCTATTATTTCCTCTTATAAATTTTCTGCCCCCTTTTATCTCTCTTCTTCTTCTGAGATCCCTATAATGAAAATGTTATTATGCTTGATGGAGTCACTGATTTCCCTACGATTATTCTCAATTTGCATAATTTTCTTTCCTCTCCTTAGCTCAGCTTGGTTACTTTCCATTACTCTGCCTTCCAGATCATTAATTAATTCCTCTGCTTTACCTAGTCTGCTATTTATTCCATCAAGTGTATTTCTTTTAAAGATTTTATTTATTTATTCATGAGAGACAGAGAGAGAGGCAAAGGGAGAAGCAGGCTCCCAAGGAGCAGGGAGCCCAATGTGGGACTCAATCCCAGGACCCTGGGATCATGACCTGAGCCAAAGGCAGACGCTTAACCATCTGAGCCACCCAGGCGCCCTCAAGTGTACTTTTTTAAGATTTTTTTATTTATTTGAGAGAGAGAGAGCACACAAGCAGGGGAAGGGGCAGAAGGAGAGGGAAAAGCAGACTCCCTGCTGAATAGGAAGCCAGACATGGGGCTTGATCCCAGGACCCTGGCGTTATGACCTGAGCCAAAGGCAGACACTTAACCAACTGAGCCACCCAGGTGCCCCAACCATCAAGTGTATTTTAAATTTCATTTATTGTGTTCTTGATCTCTGATTGGTTCTTTTTTTATCTCTGTGTTAAAGGTCTCACTGATGTCCTCCACTCTTTTCTCAAGTCCAGTGAGTATCTTTATGATCATTACTGTAAAATATCTATCAGGCATATTACTTATATCTGTTTTGCTTAGGTCTCTTGCTATGATTTGGTCTGCTCTTTCATTTGGGACATATTCCTCTCTGTCTCTTCATTCTGTCTAACTCTCTGTGTCTCTTTCTCTGTGTTAGGAAAGTCAGCTACTTCTCTTGCTGTTAACAATCACAGCCTTATGAAGAAGAGGTCTTGTAGTGCCCTGCTATGCAGTGTCCCCTGTTCCCCAGGGCCTAGCACTTCAGGGAGTATCTCTTATGTGTGTTGCTTATGCTCTGCTAGTGAGTCTTGGCCTCTTCTTCCTTCAACCCCATTGTCTGCAGAGGCTCTCTTTGCCAGCAGGGTTGGGGCCCAATGCCATCTTCTACAAGGTTCTGGCATTGTGTGGACTCACTGTCTACACACTAAACTATTTCTATTTCACCAGTTTCCTCAGCACTTACCTGTCTCCTGAACAGGACACAGGGACTATTTGGATTCTCTAGCTGCTTTTCAAGAACTCTGGAAAGTCTGGCTACTTTCTCTTATCCAGCTATCTAGATAGTAATTTTAGCCATTTCTGATTTATGATCCAGAGAGGCCCCATATTGCCCTGATGTTAATGCTGGACATGGGACCTCTTTAAGGAGTTGGGGTTTTTGTTTTTTAAATAATTTATTTATTTATCAGAAAGAGAGAGTGGGCACAAGCAGGGGAAGTGGCAGACAGAGGGAGAAACAGGCTCCCTGCTGAGCAAGGAGCCTGATACAGGACTCAGTCCCAGGACCCTGGGATCATGACCTGAGCCAAAGGCAGAGCTTAACTGACTAAGCCACCCAGGTGTCCCTCTTTAGGGAGTTTTTAATGCACTGAGAAGCAAGGAGCCAAGGCCCTGTTGTTCTAGAATTGCTCTTCATTTATCTGGATGTTTCTATCATATACCCTTGCCCCTGCCCATCTCCTTTCCCCCCGAACAGTGGGGTCAGGAAGAGCAAAGACACTTGAATCTGATTTCCTGCCCTCCCAGCTCCTTATTTTCCAGACTTCTCCTGGCACCAGAATGTCTCTTTCCTTCCTATGCAACAGAAACTTCCTTTATGTCATAACATTATCTCTTCTACTCTAAAGTTTATTTTTTAAAAAACTTTATACTCCAGGGCTGCCTGCAAGGCTCAGTAGGTTAAGCGTATGCCTTTGGCTTCGGTCATGATCTTGGGGTCCTGGAATCAAGCCCTGGATCAGACTCCCTGCTCAACAGGGAGTGTGCTCCTCCCTCTCCCTCTGCCCCTCCCCCCCACTTGTGCTCTCTCTCTCTCTCAAATGGATAAATACAATTTTTTAAAAAAATAAATAAAATAAAAATAAAAAATAAAAACTTTATACTTCAGCCTTTGGATCTTTATAAATTCCATTTTTGCTCTGATTTTACATATATATACATATATATACACATATATTTATGTATACACACACACACACACAAGCTTAGTAATTTGAGTAAATCCTTTTCTGTCTCAACACAGCCTGGGTTTCACAACCCAAATGCATGTTTTCAGACTATTGTCTTGCTATTGACCTTAAAAATTATTTCTAAAACTAAAAGGAAAGCATGAATGCTTTGTTCTGGGTGAATCTTCTCTCTCTTTTCTCTGATGCAATAAACCCCAGATTTCTCAGTCTCAACAGAGATGCTGTGAGGGAAAAGTTAGGGCAGAAATGGAGGGTGGGGATGAGTTATAAAGATCTGAGTGGCAGTCTGGTTGATTCTTCCCTGTTTTACCATTTTTCTACTTCATATTCTTCACTGAAGTTAGACAGAATCCTGATTTCTGCTATGTGACAGATGTGTGCATGAAACTTTGATGTCTTCCCTTTTCTGAGCTCCCCTGGAGGGGGTAAGACAAAGCTGAGGCTAGTTCACTAGGTAAGACAACTCTTCATCCAGAGCAGGAAATTCCTGGGAGATGAGGGATTCATAGGTCTGATTAAGTCCCTTCAGCATACAGAACATGGGGTAAACCATTAAAGTCACTTTGAAGCTTCTTTTGTTGTGCCTGCCTTGTATTTTAGAGAGACCCATATTCAGGAAATGCCTTTCTGCCTGGTGAGAGCTCCAGTGAGGATGAAGAGCCTTTAGCAGAATTGTCAAAGGAGGAATTGTGCATGAAAATAAAAAGCCTGAAACAAAAACTAACAAACACCCGGAAAGAAAACAGCCGACTTCGACAGTCTTTGGTCATGCTTCAAGGTAAACTTAGAGAAAATTGATAGTTTTAGATAAAAGGAAAAATATATGATGAGTGAAAATCATTGCAAATCAGTACTTAGAGAAAAAAAATCAAAAATCACATTTTAAGAAAATCTGTGATTACATAAACACAGAAGCACTCTTCTTGAAGCCTTTAGTTTATGGCTTAGAGAATTTTTGATTATTCCTACAAAATACCAAATGTTGTATTCATTTAATAACATTCAGTGGATATTTACTGAGCATTTATTAGGGGCTACTCACTATGGTAGGTCCCAGAGAGAAAAGATTAGTAAGACAGAACAAATATGTTATCATGTTCATGATGTGCTATCTCATTCCCCTCTGTTAGGGAAAGCACTAGAAAATGAGACCTGTTATGATGCATTATAGAACCACTGGAATTAAAGATCCTATATATTGAAGTGTAGTTTTGGAGTTCGGAAGAGTAGTCTGAGAAAAAAAATCACATTACACTGAAGACTAGTAAAGAAGAAAGATCAGTTTATGCAAATTAAAAACCACTTGGTATAATGTCTTTTTTAGGATCCTATATTGTATTTAAGTGTTTATTTTTCAAAAATTGTGTTTTCCATTTGCAGTTAAGCATCATGCACTATTTTGTGCTGCTGAATATTTGGCAAACATGTCTTGTGTTGGGCAGCGTTCTGTTGTAAAACAGTAAATACACAGACCATTTTGAAAATAAATCCCTCTGGCTGCTGTGCACAAAATGAGTACAAATAACACAAGAAAGAAATCGGGGAAGGGCCACTCTCCAACAGTATTGCAGTCATCCAGACTAACACGATGACAGCCTAGCCCAGGGTAATGGCTATGGAAGTAAAGAGGACAGTTCCACATAAATGTGAAGGCAGAAATGATAAGAGACAGAGCATGGTGATGAGCTAGATTTCCATTTCGTGGTAATGACTCACATGCTTTCCTAAGAATATTTATCACATTGAAGACTTCATAGCTTTAAGTAGAAACAGCTACAGCTAAAATATGTTTATTCCAACATCAAGCCATTATCTCTATTTTTTTTCAACTTTAAGTATTGAATTTTTGTAACCAGTTTTTTTTTCTGGTGAGGTTTTTGTGATTTCAAAGAACAGATCATTCTCATTTTCATATAATCTGTTCCAGGACTTAGAGTAAGATGAAAATCTAGTTTATAAAGTTAGCATAAATTGCTGGTTAAAAGTATTGATTTTTGAGTTACAGGCCTTGGTTTGAATCCCAACTCTACTTACTGGCTATATAGCTGTGGCCATGTCACGTTACTGGGCCCCCAGCCCCAACTTCAATCTTTCCAACTACAAAATGGGAGTCAGGGGGCAACTTATCATGTCCTTGTTGCTGTGAAGATTAGAAGAGATCACTGGAAGAAATGCTTCACCCAAAGCACATGATAGGTGCTCAGTAATGATACTTATTATTGTTATTGTTTCTGCTTTTATCAACACCAGAACCTGACACATAAAAGCCCAAAAAGAAAATTATTACACCGATTTTTGTTAGACATTTAGGTGAGAAGATTCTAAGTGTGAGTAGCAAATGAATTTCAATGGTATATGAAAAGAATCACTATGACAAGCTTCTTCTCCCTCCCACACTCCCAATTGCCATTTCATTTTTTTCTTTCTGCCAACTTCTCACACCTCCTCCCATATCCTCACTCTCAATTGATGACTTTGCTTCTGACTTCATTGAGAAATTGGAGGATATGAAAGAGACTATCATCTCCCCTGCACCCACGCTTTATTGTTTTGTACTTTTGTTTTTTAAGTAAGCTCTATGCCCAACTTGGGATTTGAACTCACGACCTAAAGATCAAGAATCGCATGCTCTACCAACTGAGCCAGCCAGGTGCCTAACCCTGCACCCATGCTTTATGCTTCACTCTCTCCTGACATTCATGATGACCTATCCTCTCATCTAGCCAAAGGCAGTATCTCCACCTATGCATCAGATGCCATCCTCTTTCACCTAACTAAGGACATATCTCCAGAGCTTCTGCTGGCTCTAACACAAGATAAAGTTTTCCTTCTCTAATGAATAATTCCCATTAGCATAAGACTTAGTATTATTTCTCACATTTAAAAAACAAAACCAAACCCCTTTCAGGCTATTTGTTTCTCCACCTTCCACCCTATTTCTCTCCTCCCCTTTATAGGAAAAACTCCCTAAATGACTTGATGCTACACACTGTGTTCAATTTTTCCCCTTCTATTCTCTCCGGATCCACTTCAATTAGATCTGGATCTACTTCCTGATCGTTCTATCGTAACTTCCTTTTTCTTGTTCACTAATAACCCCCATATATGAATTTACTGGTAACAAAGTACCACAAATTTCATAGCTTAAACAGCAGAAATGTGTTGTCTCCCATTTCTGGAGGCTAAGATTCCAAAATCAAGGTGTCAGCACAATCACACTCCCACTAAAGGCACCAAGGAAGCCCTCTCTCCCAGCTTCTGGTTGTTCTTTGACTTGAGGCCACGTAACGCCTGTCTCCCTGTGGTGTTCTCCCCGTGTCCTTATCTCTCACCATGTCTAAACTTCCCCCTTCTTATAAGGACACCAATCATACTGGATCAGGGCCCACCTTAATGACCTCAGTTAAACTTATTACATCTATAAAGACCCTACTTCCAAATAAGTTCACACTCTGAGGTACTAGGGGTTAGGACTCCCAATTTATCTTTTTGAGGGGATACAATTCAACCCATAACATTCCATATTGCTAACCTCAAAAGCCATTTTTTTTTTTTTTAGAGAGAGAGCACAAAGGGAGAGTAAGAGGGAAAAACAGAGAGCCCAATGTGGGGCTTGATCCCAGGACCCTGAGATCATGACCTGAGCCCAAGGCAGACACTTAACCAACTGAGCCACCCAGGTGCCCCTCAAAAGCCATTTCTCAATGATCATCAAATTGCCCTGTGACCAACATTTGAGACATTTGGCTTATCTCTCCTTCTCTGGAAGTTTCCTCATTTAGCTTCTCGGACATCACATTTACCAGTTTTCCTCTTACACTGCTGATCTTTCTTTCTATCTAAATCCATATGGCTGATTTATTTTATCATCTTACTCTCTAAATATCTGATGATGCCCCAAACTCAGTCCTTTAACTTCTTTCCTTTCTATGTACATTCACTCCACAGGTGATCATATCCAATTATATGATGTTAAAATCCATCAATAAGCTATGATTCTCTGGCCTGGACTCCTCCCTTTAACTCCAGACTCATTGTCCAACTGTGTACGTGACATGACTGATAGGTGTCTCAGACTAAATGCCCAAAACCACACTCCTGACCTTCTCCCTCAACCTGTTTTTCTCTTTCTTCTTCATCTTGGTTAATGCTAACTTCATTGTTCCAATTTCTCAAACGAAAAACCAATTTCTATATTTCTTTTACATTTTACATTCAGTCCATTGGCAAATCCTACTGGCTTTACCTTCAGAACATTTCTGGGATACAATCCTTTTTACCACCCCTACTACTGCCACTCTAGTCCAAGCCACCATTATCTCACACGTAGATTATTATGGTGGATTCCTAGCTGGTGTCACTATTTTTGCTCTTGCTTTCCTCTAGTCTATGCTCAGCACAGTTGCAAGAATAATTCTGTTAAACATAAGTCAGTTCATGTCACTTCTCTCTTCAAAACCCTTAAGTGCATTTCCACCTCACTCAGGGGAAAACGGAAGTCATTTTTTATGATCTTTAGTCCTTACACAATCTGGCTATTTCCCTTCTACTTACCTCGCTTGGCTTTATTTTCTACTACTCTCCCCTCCTTCTCTGTGATCCAGCCACACTGAACCACTTGTGTTTTCTTTGAAGACATCAGACATGATCTTACTTCAGTATCTTTGTACTGGTCATTTCCTCAGGCTGGAATGTTCTTCCCCCAGATATCCACTTACTACTTCAAGTAAGTACACTCACTTCAAGACCTTGCTCTAAATTTATCTTTTCCCTAAACTCCTTCTTCAATCTAAAATTTCAACCTCTCAGGGTGTCTGGGTGGCTCAGATGGTTGGGCGTCTGCCTTCAGGTCAGGTCATGATCTCCAGTTCCTGGGATCGAGCCCCACGTCAGGCTCCCAGCTCAGCGGGGAGTCTGGTTCTCCCTCCACCTCTCCCCCTGCTTGTGCTCTCTCTGTTTCTCTCTCTCTCAAATGAATAAATAAAATCTTTAAAAAAATTAAAATAAAATAAAATTTCAACCTCTCTGCAACAGTTTTTATCCTCCCCTGCTTCATTTCCTCTTTGGCACTTACAACTCTCTACATAATCTATTATATATTTAATATTGTCTACCCCCTCCAAACACACACACAAGTGTACCTCCAGAAACCAAGTTGTAGAGTTGGCTATTGGCTGGACTTCAGGCAACAGGAAAAGTCAGGAACTACCTACTGCTGCTGTGGTATTCATGCATGTATTTACTCATTCAGTAATATATATAAAGTCCTACTATATATTAGGCACTGCTCTAAGTACCTAGGAAAATCCAGCAAATAAAACAAAGATCCTTGCTCTCATGGAGCCTACATTCTAGTGGGGAAAGATAGTCACAAACTACAATACATAATAATTGAGTAAATTTTATAATATGTTAGTTGATAGTACTATGGAAAAAATAAGGAAGGTAAAAGAGGATTGGGATTTGAAGGAGATCATAAAAACACGATCTTAAATATAATCCTAAATAACATGATCATAGGAGACCTCCTTGTGAAGCTACAGTTGGGAAGTAGGAAGATAACAGAAAGTTGAAATTTTATGTATAATCCAAATAAGAAAAGGTCTGAGGGAAGAAAATGGTTATTTATCTTTTGCTCAGTAATGCTCTTAATAACTCTTTGAACTAAGAATCAGGGCTCTTTTTCAGTTTATTAAGCCTACTAACTGAGGAAAAATGGCAGAATATATATGCCATTTTAGACATTCAGAATGCCAAATGTGTGTCTGCTATACATGTATGTTTTAAGCATTTGAAACATGCTTTGTGGACCACAACTGACCAACACCATATGATATAAATGGAAAAAAAGGGGAATATCTATTTTATAGAAGATATTAAGGTGTTATTTTTAGAGAATGAATGTATACCTAGGAAAAAGAAAGCATCAACTAAAAACTCAACTCTTGTAACAAATGAGATTTCAGTAAAGAATCAAAAACCAGTTAAGTTTTGCCCAGGTTTCTTTAAGTATGACATAAAGCTTAAGTGAAATATGTGTGACTCTTTCTTCTTTCTTGAAATCCTGCTAAAAATAAACTTAAAATGCATAAAAGCACAAGGTCAGGAAAACTAGAAAGAAAACTACAGCAGATAAAAGATGCCAATAAAATTTTAGAAGCAAAAAACAGATGGATGAGTAGTAACTAACTCTGTAGGAATCTGAAAGCTCAGTGTCTGGGATGGGGGTGAGGAGTGAACAGAGGTAGAGAAATTAAAAAGAAAGAAGCCAAATCACACCACAGAACTATAAATGGTTTAGGATTTGTACCTGTGAAAGGGATTATGATAGTGTTGGTAGTGTGAAAACTAGAGTCATTGAAAGACCTACATAAAGACCTTTTGGGACCACGAAGTCACAAATTCTTCCTATGTAGCCTGCAGCTACCACCCTTCACCACAGTAGAAGATAGAGGTTTTCTCTCAGAAGAGGTTAGACCAAAGCTATGAATTCAGGGACACCGGGCCAAGCTGAGGGATGGTGATTATTTAAGGAAATCCTCTAACATGGAACACAGATCAAAAGAACAAAGAGAAAAAATAAGATCAAAGGAAACAGAGACAATTCAGGGAGCAGAAGAAATCTGCACGAAACAAGAACAGGGTAGTTTAAGAGAGGAATATCCAAAGAACAAGGGGGAGAAACCTAGAAATTCAATAAAATGTCTGGAAGTTAAAGTTAAGAAAATCTTGTAGATTTTAAAGTAAGAAGACCAAGAAAAGGAAAATAGAAAAGATTAGGAAAAATAAAGATTTAGTCCCAGAGGTTGAATGTTCAAAGACAAGAGGTCCTAAAAGATACAAGAGAGAAGAGGGAGAAGTTATTTTAAAAATTAATACTATAAATTTCTAGAACTGAAGGACACAAGTTTTTACATTAAAAGATAACAGCAAAAGCAAAAAGACTTGTCCAAGTCATAACATTGTGAAATTTCAGAACAGCAGAAATAAAGGGAAGATCCAAAAGCTTTCAGAGAGAATAAGCATGCCCCCTGCTATGGATTGGGAATCAGAATGGCATTGGATTTTTCACCAGCGACACTGGAAATTCCAAGATAATTAAGCAATGCCTTCCAAATTCTGAAGGGAATGTAAATCTAGACTTCTATACCCGAGTGAAATTATCAACCAAATGTGAGGACTGGTAATACTTTCATACAACATCTCATTAATGTACTTCCTATGATTTATTTGTCAAAGGTTAATGGAGGAAAAACTCCTCCCAAATGAGAGAGTAAACCTAGAGAAATAAAAACATGACATGCAGAGAACAGGTGGTCCAATTCAGGAGAGAGATAAGGAGGAGTCATCAAATGATAGTGAAGGAAGCTCCAGGATGAAAAGTATACAGTAGGCTAGAAGCAGCTAGTCCAGATTGTGGAGGAGTACGGAGGGCTCCAGGGGAGACAGCTCCCAGAAAAATATGAAATTGACAGATGACATGATATATCCAAATAGACTGAAAAGAGATTTTACACCTCTGATGGGAAGTTTAGAGTTGTATAGAAATTTAGAGTGAAACAGTGTAAACAATAATAATAATAAGGTAATTATTAACTCTAGGGGGGAAAATCATGTTTTAAAGAAAAGGAATTGTGAATAATATTTACATCACTATAATAATGTAAGCATAATATTTATTTAACAATTGTGTTACCACTATTCTGGGATGATGAGAAGAGTGTGTGTATGTTTGCATGTGTAGCAGGTATGTGTATTTCTGTGTGGCTGTGAGAGGAGTTGAAAGAGAACAATATTGTCATATTACATAGTTGAAAATCATGAAGTAGGGGTGCCTAGCTTACTCAGTCATAGAGCATGTGACTCCTGATCTCAGAGTGGTGAGTTCAAGCCCCATGTTGCATGTAGAGCTTACTTAAAAAAAAAAAAAGAAAATCAGTAAATAATTATATGGATCTGAAAAATCAATAAACAGTTGTATATGCATATTATTATTTAAGACTATGAAAGTAAGTACCAGAAGAAACAGGTAAATGAGTTGGAATTGCTGATCTCGAAGAGTGGTAATCAAGAGTGGTGAGTGATAGGGCAGAAAACTACTGTTATTCATTATAAGCCTTATTTTATTTCAAAACTGATAAAGGAATATTATATAATAGGTGCCCCAAATCTAGCAGCTACTATTTTTTTAAATCAGTAATTTCCTTATAGATCAGAAATTTCGAGTTATTTTCTTAGGGAAAAAAACAGAATTTAGTCACATTAATTACAAACAACTATAAAATACCGACTAAGAACCCTAACAAGAAATGTATGTGATCAATGAAGAAAAATAAAAAACTCAGTGGAGAAAGATGCCAATTCATCCCCAAATAACTAATACTTTGAGTGGAATTCCAATAAAAATACTAATGATAACGACAGCTGGTTATCATATATATATATAAATGCATGAGTTCAGGGGCGCCTGGGTGGCTCAGCCGTTAAGCGTCTGCCTTCGGCTCAGGTCATGATCCCAGGGTCCTGGGATGGAGCCCCGCATCGGGCTCCCTGCTCAGCGGGAAGCCTGCTTCTCCCTCTCTCACTCCCCCTGCTTGTGTTTTCTCTCTCGCTGTGTCTCTGTCAAATAAGTAAAATCTTTTAAAAAAATAAAAATAAATGCATGAGTTCATAATTGTATTCAAGGGCGCCTGGGTGGCTCAGTTGGTTAAGCGACTTCCTTTGGCTCCGGTCATGATCCTGGAGTCCCGGAATCGAGTCCCACATCGGGCTCCCTGCTCAGCCGGGAGTCTGCTTCTCCCTCTGACCCTCTTCCCTCTCGTGCTCTCTATCTCTCATTCTCTCTCTCTTAAATAAATAAATATACAATTAGCAAAATCCCACTGTGGGAAACCCTGTAAAACAAATAGCCCAGTTTCTTCAATTAATAAATTCCAAGGAAAAAAACTAGGAGAGAGAGAAAAAACCTGTAGTTTTTAAAAGAGACAGTAACTAGTTTTTTGTTGCTTTTTTTAAAGATTTTTTATTTATTTGACAGAGAGAGAGGGAACACAAGCAGGGGGAGTGGGAGAGGGAGAAGCAGGCTTCCCGCTGAGCAGGGAGCCCGATGAGGGGCTCGATCCCAGGACCCTGGGATCATGACCTGAGCCGAAGGCAGACACCTAACTACTGAGCCACCCAGGCGCCCCGAGAGATAGTAACTGTAACATGGACCTTATTTGGATCCTGATTAAATAAAGTAAAAACAACAACAATGAGAAAATCAGAGAAATTTGGACATTTACTAGGTTTTTTTAATGATATATTGAAAAATTACTGATAAGTCTTTCTGGGTGTCACAATATTGTTATGTTTATATTTTTAAAATTTCTTACCTTTAGAGATACATATAGAAATATTTACAGATAAAACAAGATGCTGCCTGTGATTTGCTTGAAGTATATTCTTGTGGTTGGGGAGAAAACGGACAGGGGTATCAATGGAACAAGACTGGCTGTGAGTTGAAACTGGGGGATGGATATATGGGAGTTTACAATTTTTGTTTGTGTTTAAAATTATCCATTAGAAGTTAAAAAAATATATCCAGGCAGAAAAAATCTGACTTGTAAAAAGATATTTGAACTAGACAAAATATATGACTATTTTACTGATCTGAAGGGTGAATGACTTTCTAAGCATAAAATAGATGAATAATAAGCTAAAGAAAAGACTGCTACTTTAAAATAAAAACTAAAAATGTGTGTATGCTTTCAAAATATTGTGAAATTAAAAGATAAAAACTCGGGGCACCTGGGTGGCTCAGTCTTTAAGCGTCTGCCTTCGGCTCAGGTCATGGTCCCAGGGTCCTGAGTTCAAGCCCCGTGTCGGGCTCCCTGCTCAGCGGGAAGCCTGCTTCTCCCTCTCCCACTCCCTCTGCTTGTGTTCCTTCTCTCGCTGTGTCTCTGTCAAATAAATATATAAAATCTTTAAAACAAAGAAAAACTCTAAGAAAAATACTTGCAACTTACGGCAAATAAAAGTTTTAAAATACTTAATATGTAAGGGAGTAACACACTGTGCTTATAATACACTAGGCACACTTTACAAAAACTATCCAAGTTATTAAAAATAGAAAAAATACTAGGAGCACCTGGCTGGCAATTTGTGGAGCATACAACTCTTGATCTCGGGGGTCATGAGTCCAAGCTCCACATTGGGTATAGAGATTACTTTAAAAAAAAGCTGCTAATATTCTGTGGTCTAATAGATAATTCATAGAAGCTCGAATAGTCAATAAATAAGTATATATTTAACTTCACAAGAATAAAATAATTGCAATTTAAATTTTACTAAGATGTCAACCTATCAAAGTAGTGAAGATTATTGTTAATGACTAACACCTGTTGATAGTGTAGAGAAAAGGCTGACTTCTTACATTGCTGGTGGCCATGTAAGTTGGAAGAATCTTTCTGGAGAGCAATTCAGCAGTATTAGTTGAGGTCAGAAAACATTTATACTTTTGATCATGTTATTATGCTTTCAGGAATTTGTAGCACTGTGATCAGAGATACGTACAAAGATGTATGTGCTAGACGGTTCATACGAGTTTTGTTTGTAATAAAGAAAAATTGGAAGCGGGGTGCCTGGGTGGCGCAGTAAGTTAAACGACCCACTCTTCGTTTTGGCTCAGGTTATGATCTCAGGGTCTATGGATGGAGCCCTAAGTCATCTCTGTGCTCAGCACGGAGTTTGCTTAAAATTCTCTCTCATCTCCCTCTGCCCCTCCCTGCTTTGCTCTCTCTCCCTCTCTCAAACAAACAAATAAATGAATAAGAAAAATTGGAAGCAACCTAAATTTGAAAAAAAGAGAACATTTAAATAAATTATAAAACATCAATACCTTAGAATATTAGGGAACCATTAAAGTCATGTTTTCAACTGGAAAATAACCCATCAACAGGTGAATGAAACTTTAATTGTGGAGTATCCATATAATGAAATATTAGTCAGCAACAAAAAAGAATGAATAACAGATACATACGACAACATGAAGGAATTTGAAAGCATTATCCATAGCAAAAAAAAAAAAAAAGTCAGACCAAAAAAACCCAGAATATACTATTTGAACCCATTTATATGTAATTCTAGAACAAGCAAAATTTTCTCTGGCTAAAGAAGTCAAATCAGTGGTTGCCTCTAAAGTGAGTCCAGGGATTGACTTGGAAGGGGCATGAGGCAAATTTCTGGGAGGGTGGAGATGTTCTATATCTTGTTGGGTGTGCATTAGCTGGATATATCATTTTGTCAAACTCAACTCCCTTTAGCTACTGATTTTCAGCTCTCACATCAAATATTAGTCCAAAGATTATAGCTTAGTAATATGCTTAAGAAAAAAGTTTCAGTCTTGTTACTTCTCCAGCAGCCAGTACCGTTAACCATACAGTGAGGAGTTGAATCAGAGAGGGCTCAAAGTGTCTTCCAACTCCAACAAAATGCTATTTGTCCTTAGGAAACAAACTAGATATAACCATAAATAGAGAAGACCATCTTATATGGAGGCATGAACCTTTGAATGTGTAAGTTTCCATTAAAAAAAGGAACAAAGCGGGCATCTGGGTGGCTAAGTCAGTTAAGTATCTGTCTTTGACTCAGGTCCTGGGATCCCTGCTCAGCAGGGAGTCTGCTTCTCCCTCTCCTTCTGCCCCTCTCCCTCCTTCATGCTCTCTCTCTCTGTGTCAAATAAATAAATAAGATCTTAAATAAAAAGAAGAGGAACAAAGAGAACATTCAGCTGATTACCAAAATTCATCCTTAATATGTGAAAACATAGTTTTGAATCGTGGCAATGAATTTTTGTTAATTTGATGAAATGTGACTCCACGGAAAACCACACACAAAGGTCACTGAAAATGCATTTTAGTAAATTTAAATGGAAATGGTTTGTTTTAATGGCCATTTAAACTGGCTTGATATGAATATCTGGAAGGTGATTGATGATAGAATCAACAATGTCTCCTCATGAGATTAAAAACCTTCAAATAATACTATTAGCAATTAGAAAAAAGAATCAACTCTTTAAACCATTCATTTTAGTTATGAAGTAATACATATACATTTAAATGCAACAACCAAATGCTTTTTAATTGATTTATTATTAAGCCATTATTAAATTAAATAATAAAAAGTAAATATATCCCAACCACTCTTCTTACCATGTTTATTTTCCAAAAGTAGTAAATGTTAATAATTTGCTCCACTCTATACATGCAATATGATATGTATATATACACAATAAAAAATAGGAATACATGCCCCTGTTATTAAAAATATTTGTAAAGTGTTACTTTTTCTTGCCATTTTAGTGTTACCACAAGCAGTCACCCAGTTTGAAGAATTGGTTGGTATGGCAGAGGCTCTGCTTAAGGGTGGAGGAACCATGTCCACAGCTGCATCCACCCTCTGGAGAGCAACAAACAACTCCTCACCAGATTCTTTTGCCTCTACGTGCAGTAATTCTAACTCTAATTCCAGTTCACCGATTTCCTTGAAAGCTGAAGAAGAGCATCATACTGATGAGAAACAGGTCAGTTGGAACGCCTGCCCTATCTTTCTCTGGGATACAGTAAATACAAAAATTAAAATAAGACAACAAAATGATGGGGCACCTGGCTGGCTCAGTCGGTGGAGCATGCGATTTTGATCTAAGGGTTGTGAGTTCAAGCCCCACATTGGGTGTTGAGATTACTTAAAAATAAATTTTTTTTAAAAAAAGACTACAAAATGATCCTTGTTTTATCAGGTAACTTTAGGTAAATTTTGGTCATGACCATAACATTGCAATTACATAAAACAATTTTTTAACAATAAATCAAAAAAAGTTTGTTTCACAAATATCCAGTTGAGAAAACTAAAGTCAAATTGTGGTCAATGATGAAATTATTAAACTAGAAAATTCTTAAATCAGTGATGAATAACTATGCATTGAGGGTTACAAAATTATATCATTGAGTGAAGGTAAATTTAAGCTTCTGCACGCTGGAAGAATATAATCTTTTCTTACTTCCCCAATTTCTCTTCAAGAAACAGAAGCTAAAAAGACAAGAGTTCCATTAGAATCGGGTATCAGCTTTGGAAAATATGCCTTCCAGAGCAATAATTAAATACTAACAATCTAACGTTTAGAATATTTGAATCTTGGTATATCAGTTTCCTTTTGCTATGTCACAGATGACCACAAACTTAGTGATTTGTAATAACACAAATGTATTATCTCAGAGTTCTGTAGGTCTGCAGTGTGGTAAAATCAAGGGGTCAGCAGGTGCATTCCTTTCTGGAGGCTCTATGGAAAAACCTGTTTCCTGCTTCTTTAGGTTATTGTAGAATTCAATTTCCTGTGGTTGTAGAACTGAGTTTATTTTTTTGCTGACTGTAGAGGCAACCCACTTCTAGAGGCAACTTCTGGAGGCAACCACATTCTCTGATTTATGGCCCATTCCACCACCTTCAAAGCCAGCCATGGAGGCAAAGCCCCTCTCACTCTTCCAATCTGTCGTCCTTCTTCTGCCTCTTTTTTCTGGCCCAATCTTCTGCCTCCCTCTTGCGCATTTAAGAGCTCCTGTGATAAAATTGGGCCCACCTGAATAATCCAGGATAATCTCCCCATCTCAAGGTACTTAACTTTGATCACATCCCCGTAAAGTCACAGATCCACAGGTTCCAGGAATATGGGTATCTTCGGCAGACCGTTATTCTGCCTACCACACTTAGTATGAGGTGTTGAGGGTGGGACTCCTCCTTAAACCATCCGATCCAGATCACATGACAAGAGCTTGTATATACTCTGGAACAAATACCTCATAAATATTAGGAATTGTACCAAAGGAAGCATCAAACTCTAACCCCTGAAATGTAAAATATGTATTAAAAGTAAAATACATCCCCTTAAAGAATGTTGATTTTGTTTTGTTGTTATTGTTTTTAAAGCTTTTATTTATTTATACGACAGAGAGAGAGAGAGACAGGGAGAGAGGAAACACAAGCGGGGGGAGTGGGAGAGGGAGAGGCAGGCTTCCCGTGGAGCAGGGAGCCCGATGCAGGGCTCAATCCCAGGATCCTGGGATCATGACCAGAGCCGAAGGCAGCCGATTAACGACTGAGCCACCCAGGCACCCCAAGAATGTTGAGTTTGTTTTCTGTTTTGTCTTAACTCAATTAGTAAAATATTTCTCCAGATACTACTTTCCTTTTCTTTTTCCAGTTTCAATTATTATTTTGTATTTTTTCAGTTCAAGATTGAAAAATGGCAGATTGCCCGTTGTAACAAGAGCAAGCCTCAGAAGTTCATTAATGATTTAATGCAAGTACTCTACACAAATGAGTATATGGCCACACACAGCCTGACCGGGGCGAAGTCCTCTACTTCGAGGGACAAAGCCGTAAAACCAGCTATGAATCAGAATGAAGTTCAAGAAATCATAGGTATAATATGATTGTATTACATTGTCACATGAATTTGAAATTATTTTACCATTCAAGGTTAAGTTATTCTTTCATGGTCTTTTTATTGTTTATTTTTCTGTAAAAGAAAAATCTCAAGAGAGCCTAAACCTCTTATTAAATATGGTAAATTTTATAGAAAAAAATTACATTAGAGCAGTTACTAAAATAAAACTAAATTTTATTTCACTGAAATGTTGGAATTCATAAAATTCATAACTTCAGAAAAATGCATTTCAAAATCCTTTCAAACAAAATTTCAGTAACAGTTTATATCTTATTTTCTCTTTCTTATCTTGGTTCTAGATCCCTTATCTTTTAGTCTAGAAAAATAGGGGCTGATTTCCTACTTATGGAGTTTTTTTAATTTAATTTTATTTTATTTAAATTCAATTAATTAACATATAGTATATTGTTAGTTTCAGAGGTAGAGTTCAGTGATTCATCATTTGTATGTAACACCCAGTTCTCATTACATCACATGCCCTCCTTAATCCTACTTAGGGTGTTTAAGTTAATGAATCTCCTCAACTGTAATAATCTAGATATCAAATAATTTTTTGCAAACATCAAAAAATTTAGGGAATCACTGAATCTGAGCTCTCTGTATTTTAAATATGCCATTTCTCATGGAAGTTTGGGCTCCTTTTGCAAAATGGAGACAAAATTACATTGTGGATTGCTTAATGTTTTATCTCAGTTCATACCCTAAGATGCAAAGGCCTCAAAAAGGGTTTCTGTGTGTTATTGTTGTTTTTTACAGGAGTCACAAAACAGTTATTTCCCAACACAGATGATGTTTCAATTAGGAGAATGATAGGGCAAAAGCTAAACAACTGTACCAAGAAGCCAAATTTAAGCAAAAATCTGAACTCTCAGGACATTAAGTAGATCCTTTTGGTAAGTCCTCTCAATCGTCACAATCCCTTCCATGTGGCAGGAGGATGTAATACTTTTCTCCGTGGAATAGCATTTTGTGAACATCCTATTAGAGAATGCCAGTGGCCCAAGAAATGCTAATAGGTATTCGTGGGGGTGGAGGTGAGGATGGAGAAGAGGATTTAAATTTGGGAATGCTAAGTTCAAATACAGATTTTCCTTTTCCAGAACCTCTCAGAGTATTTTATACTGTTTGATATGCCCAAGTGCACCAGAAATCTCTACGAAGGTTATAGAGCATGTAATGTTTTTCAAATGTGTTTTACTGAGAAACTTTTTTTTCTTCACAGAATGTATGTTAACTTGTGGGTGGGAGTAGAAAGGAGCCAAAGCAGGAACACTTGATAATTTAGGAATTGTTTCTCTGCAACAGGGGAGATACAGATCCTAGGGAAATCTCTGAGGTACATCAATGGGACTGAACTTACAATTCTAAACAGTCGTTTGTTTTTGGCACCAACTGCTGGCTGGAAATACCAACCACTGGCGGGGTCCCCTCCGCCATTCTCCCTCCTGCTTCTCACTGTCTTTAAATCTTTAAATCAGTTGTTATAGTTTGAATTGGCTTGAAAAGGGTTTTTACCAAGATGTTTCTATTATACAAAGAAAAATAATGGCTTCTACTGAGTTTTGAAGGAAATACACTTTATAGTCAGGCCCTGCCCTTAGGCAAAACTGTCGAGTGGAAGTTTGTGCTTGCTTTAACAACCCAATGTGCTGGCTGATTCACTTGTGCTCATGCTTCCTCTCCATTATTTTGATGGAAAATATGGGAAAAAATGCATTATTGTGTTTTTAATATTTTTTGATTAATAGAGGTATATGGTAAATACACGAGGATAGGTTTTTCTTCCATTTTGTTTACTTTTATCTTTGACTTTCAATTTACATGTTCTTTGCCTAACTCTAGCCACCTTTGAGACCATCTTACTTGTCTTTATGTTCTGACAGTGCTTTAAATAGGATTGGAGCTGTGGGTAATGCAGTAATTCCCTCCACCCACCGTCTACCCATTGCTGACTACCACCCCCAGCACCCTTGAGGGTGGCTTACAGTTTTGCTATATAACTAAGCCTAGCTCTGATGACGGTCAACAATAGTAAAACAAAAAAACCACTTATAGCAACTGCAGGGTGGGTGGTCTTTCCCTTGGCTCATCCATACTGGTAGACCAACTTGCATATTTATAAAAGATATGATATTTGTGTCCTTTTTCTCCCCAAATGATTAAAAAGTTCAGTAGATTGTGAATCTCACAAATTCCCAGTTAGGAGATAATTGCTTAAATGAGCCGTTAGAACTGCTCATTTTGACACGAGGCTGCCCAGTCATCCAGATGTATAATAGCCAAGTTCCCTTGCTAAATGCCGTGTAATCAGAGCTCCAAGGGTCTGCTATATAGGGCTACCCTTTGGAGCACATTATTGTATCACAGAGCTCTGGAAAGTATTTTAATATCCCAACTTCTGCCTTTTTAATACCTCAGAATGCCAAGGGTAGGCACAAAACTCATCTCTGACTATTAGTCAGTAGAGCGTTGAAGAAATTAAAGTTAGAAGAGTTTTATATCAGTTTTGTTTATACCTGCAACCCAGTAGTAGTGTTATTAATCACCTGACTACGACATTAATTCAAATAGAAAAAAGGAACAAATCTTTTGCTAAGAACACAATATGTTCTGGTGCTTTCTGGGCCTGAGCCTCACTTTGTTGTCAAGTTGCTTTGAATAGAAATGTGCATAGAATCAGAAGTGGAGATTAACACTAGAATGGAAAAATTTTCTTAATTGTCAGGTATCTTTCATTTCAAGTATAGCTAAATCCAAATTATTTCAAAAGGACTGAGAAAATATGCTGGGAAAGACAGGGTCACATCCAACCTAATTTAGCCATGCTTCATGAATTAGTCCAGTATAGCACCATCTAGTGGAATGCTGCTATGTTTTTCTCTTTTTGGTCATCTAACAGAAGCCTGAAGATGACTACACATACTCAGGCAAATCATACTCCCTCCTCGCTCCACCCCAAAAAGTATTCTTTGGAAAAATAACTTTCTTTGCATGACTATTAGGAAGGTATTATGCACTGCAAAATCATGTAGACTTTGACAAATTCCCATGCATGCATGCATGCACGAAGCCTAGCAACCCCCACCTTATGGACCCTGTGGTAGACTGCGTCCTCCACCCAGTGCTGAGCGCGAGGTTGCCACTGGTGGCTTGGATTTGAAACAACAATCATTTCCCAGCTAAGATTCGTTTCTGAGAGGATAAGCGCTAAATTCCATCCTCCCCCCCCCCCTTTGTACCTATTATCTCTCATTCCTGTGACTGCCCTCAAGTTGCCTGCAGCTCACTGCCAAGAGCTTCATGTTGTCAATCTTTCAGGCTTTTCTCCATTTTTTGCTTCTTTCTTATAGGAACTAACGAAAACTTTATTTATAAGAATTATAGAATATTGGGGTGCCTGGGTGGCTCAGTCGTTAAGTGTCTGCCTTCGGCTCAGGTCATGATCCCAGGGTCCTAGGATCCAGCCCCACATCGGGCTCCCTGCTCAGAGGGGAGTCTGCTTCTCCCTCTCCCTCTCCCCCTGATTGTGTTCCCTCTCTCGCTGTCTCGCTGTCTCTCTCTCTGTCAAAATAAATAAATAAAATCTTTTAAAAAAAAGAATTATAGAATATTAAAATATCACCTCTGTAACATCCCACTAAATGGTCAAACAGCTTTCTCCTGAAGTTTCCAAAGCTGCCTCAACCAGTTTAATCTCTACAATATTACATATGCATATATTATAACTTAAAGATGACCTAATAGAGCAGTGCTCAAATACGATGGGAGGAACTTTTGTCCCTTGCCCCTCAACTAGGGGATATTTGAAAATGTCTGGAGAGATATGTGGTTGTCACAACTGGGTGAACTACTGGCATCTAGTGGACAGAGCCACAGATGTTGCAAAACATCCTACAAAGTACAGGACAGTCCCCCCTACAACAAAGTATTACCTAACCCAAAATTAAGAAATCCTGGTCTAAAATGACTTCCTTACTTTGGAGATAATGAGACTAAACCTAAAGAGGTTAAATGAATTGCCAAGATTTTATGATTAGTAGCTATTAGAGAGTCAACACTAACATATAGTTCTTTGTATTTTTTGAAGAACTTTTTTTTATTAGTTTTTTGAGACCAAAATGTTACATTAGTTTCAGGTATACAATATAGTGATTCAACAAGTTTATATATTATGCTATGCTCACCCTAAGTGTAGCTACCATCTGTTACCATACAACCCTATTATAATACCATTGACTGTATTCCTTTTGCTGTGCCTTTTATTTCCATGACTTATTCATTCCATAACTGGAAGCCTGTATCTTCCAAGCCCCTTTACTCATTTTGCCCATCCCTCACCCTAACCCTTCTGGAAACCATCAGTTTGTTCTCTGTATTTACAGGTATGATTCTGCTTTTGTTTATTCCTTTGTTTTTGTTTTTTAGATTCTACATATGAGAGAAATCATATGGTATTTGTCTTTCTCAGCCTGACTTATCTCACTTAGTATAATATTCTCTAGGTCCATCCATGTTGCCACAAATGGCATAATCTTGTCCTTTTATGGCTGCATAATATTCCAAAGTGTCTCTGTGTGTGTGTATGTGTACACACACTACATCCTCCTTATCCATTTGTCTATTGATGGACTCTTAGATTGCTTCCATATCTTGGCTATCACAAATAATGCCTTAATAAACATAAGGGTATGTATATCTTTTCAGATTACTGTTTTTGTTTTCTTCAGGTAAATACCCAGTAGTGGGATTGTTGGATCATATGGTATTTCTATTTTTTATTTTTTTGAGGAAACTTCATACTGTTTTCCACAGTGGCTGTACCAATTTACATTCCCACCAATAGTGTATGAGGGTTCCCTTTTCTCTAATCCTTGTCAACACTTGTTTGTCCTGTGTTTTTGATTTTAGGCATTCTGACATGTGTCAGGTGATGTCTCACTGTGGCTTTGATTTGCATTTCCCTGATGATTAATGATGTTGAGCATCTTTTCATTTGTCTGTTAGCTATCAGTATGTCCTCTTTGGAAAAATGTCTGTGCAGGTCTTCTGCCAATTTTTTGAATTGGATTGTTTGGGGGGTTTTTTGGTGTTGAGTTGTATAAGTTTTTTAAATATTTTGGGTATTAACCCTTTATTGGATAGGTCATTTGCAAATATCTTCTCTTATTCAGTAGGTTGCCTTTTTGTTTTGCTGATGGTTTCCTTCACTGTGCCAAAGCTTTTTATTTTGATGTAGTCCCAGAGTCCTTTGTATGTCTTATTGCACTAGTCATGGTTCTCCAGAGAAACAAAACCAATAGGATGTTTATAAAGAGACATTGAAAGAATTGGCACATACAGCTGTAAGGACTGGTGAGTCCAAAATTTGCAAGACAGGCTAGTAGGCTGCAGCCCCAGGGAAGAGTTGATGCTGCAGTCTTGAGTTCAAAGGTGGTGTGAAGGCAGAATTCCTCCTTACTCAAAGGACCTCACTCTTTCTCTTAAGGCCTTCAACTGCTTGGGTGAGACTCATCTATATCATAGAGGGTTAGTTATATGCTTTACTGAAAATCTACTGCTTAAATGTTAATCTCATCTAAAAAATACCTTCACAGCAACATCTAGACAACTTGGTATCATAGCTTAGCCAAGATGACATACAAAATTCTATGTTTTAGGGTCAGAAAGTCTGGTTTAAAAGCCTGCTCTACATCTTGACAAATGTGTGGCCTTCAGAAAGTCACTTGACCTCTCTGAATTTTAATTTAAACAGGGATAATAATATTATCTACTGTAGGGATGGGTCCAGGATTTGTAGAACCTAAGGCTTAATAGTATTTGGAGAACTCACTTTAAGAAAAGAAACACAAAATTATAAATACACAATCAGTTACAACTCTGTGTAGGCTCCATGTCTAATGGGGGGCTTGAGATCAAGAGTCATGTGCTCTACCGACTGAACTAGCTAGATGCCCCAAAATGATATAATGTTTAAAAGTTAACAAATTTCTCAAATATCACTTAATGTAGGGGGAATTACATAATATTTTTACTAACAGCTCTATAATACATTTATCTTACTTTTTGGGGGTTGCATACATGTTGACTAACTTTTCATTTGACAACTTTGCAATAGAAAAAATAAAAAATAATTTGGACTGTCCTCTAGCATAGTGGATGAAAAATTGCTTTTTTTTTTTTACACTTTACAGAGTTTTCTTTCAAATTCTAACTCTTCAGTAGCAATGTAAGTTTTAAGATTGTTGTCAAATTTGGGGAAACCTCTATTAAGTTTCTCTGATATCTGAGCTATAAGATTTCAGGGCATTTCAAATTTTCTATGGAGTGAGCCCTCTTATTCTCTGAATTGACCATATTCATATTTTTGCTAGAAGACACTGAAAACTGGAATGGCCACCATTAATATAACTACACATAGAAGAGATAGCAAAGCACAAAAATAAATATATCCCTTAACAAAATCTCAGAAATGCCCACTGCCACCCCCTGGTTATAATCAGAGGAGAAAATATGACTAAGGGAAAGGGAATTGAATTGAAATTGGACAATTGAAAGGGAAAGACAGTCGTCTTAACCGATTATGGTTGAAATATCTAACTTTTGCAAATTTAACAAAAATATATACACATGTGAACATATCGGAAGGTACTCATGCAAACAAGCTTTATTAGCTTTATAGTAACCTGCCTCTAACCTAGCTCACTTGGGTTTTGTGAATTTTGAAAAAGGTAAACCAGATTTGGGTAACTGCCTGCTATTTAAACAATCAACAAATGTTACTGAAGAAAGACAAACAGAATTGTTGATAATCTTTTAGGATGGTTGATGGGTATGTGGGGATGGTTCATTTTACTTTGTGGGTTTGAAATTTTACCTAATACAAAGTGTTTTTTTAAGTCATTTGAGATAAAAATATATGTAAATATTTTAACTGTTGTTTATGCTGGAATTCCTCTGAATAGATCATAAAATAATTTCTAAGTCACCTCAATAATAATAGTTCCTATTAACAATTTGTATTTTTAAGCAAAAATTTGTACTAGACACAAAAATAACTCATGTAACTATAAAAAGTACTATAAGAACTCTAACAAAATTTGCTGTTTTTTTTTTAATTTGTCTTTGATAGGTATTGTAGGTAACTGAAATAAAATACCTTCAGTTCTGAATCTAACACTGGATTTTGTAGGAGAATCTGCAACCTCCCTGGCGGTGAGCACAGAGACACATAGTGACAGGCTGTTTGAGACATCTGTAATATCGCTGGCTCTTGATGGAGCAACGAGCTTGCTGAAGAAGTTGCATGTAGATTCCATCATTAATATCAGTGATGCATCAAACCAGAGAATTTCTAGCAGTCAATTAAGCATGCAATATGGTTTCTTGGAAATAATGCATTTTCCTGTCCCCAAATGTTTCTCTGCACAGCTAACTTAACACAATAGAACTCATCATAGCAACAAAAACCTCAGCCCCTAAGATTTGTCATTGTCCTCTCAATCACTGTACATTTATTATTACCAATGACTCCCCATTTTAGTTTTTAGATCTTTAGCATAAGCACATGTTTGGAAAAGTAAACAGTGAAATAATCAATGTTCATGAATGTGAGGGAAGCAAAGTTGGCCTAAAATCTGATAATCATATCTAACCAAGTAATGGTGTTTTTGCAATGAAATTACAGGATTATTCTGTTACCTAAAAATGTATAAAATAAGAATCCAAAAAAAAGGCAGCAAGACCTTTTTATTTTAATATAAAACTATTCCACTGCACTCCTGAAAAAGAAATAAACCCAGGTTTTTGTGAGTGTTAAAACAATGCATCGATTTGAATTTTTTTGTTTGTTTACATGCTTCTAACTTTTTATTGCCAAGTACATTAAATACAGATGTGTACTATAAAACATAAATATCATCTAAAATATCCTATATAAGATAACATCCTATGTATTTGGTTGGTTTTATTGCTATACTGCTTGATTTTAACTGGTTTGATTTCATAGTATCAGAAGAAAAAAGAATTGAAAACAAAATCTCATGGGTTGGATAATCACATAAAAAGAAAAATACCACTTTGTAAATGAATGAAAGATAAAACATTCTTCATCAAGAAGCTTCTCCTGTGATGTCAGGTTGTCACACATGACAACTTTGCAATAACAAGCCATGCTTCTTCAGTGTACAAGGTCATGTTTAAACTTGGAAAAGAGGATGCATATAATAGCTGGAAAGTTCAGAACTGTGGACCCAGGGAACATTCCATAATGCTGCTTGATAACAATGTGGTCGTACAAAATAAATATGATTAAGGAAATAACTTATATTAACATTTGCTACTTTTACTTAAATATAAATAAATCTCATTGAAAACATAAAAAAGTATTTGCTCGTTTCTTATTAAGGTATAAAATCCAGGGAAAAGATTGAAACTGAAGAGAGTGCCCAAAAAGCAATTGATATATATGTATGTGTATATGTACACATGTATTATGTATTCATATACATACAAATTTAGAATATGATTAAAGTAGAACCTTCAATAAGCAGGGAAAGGAAGGTTTATTCAATGAATGATACTGAGTTAACTGGTGAATGAGAATAATTATATTCCTACTTCAAACTATATTTCATAAAAAATTCCAGATTAATAAAATGTAAAAATTGGACTGGAATAAAAAAAAATACACGAATATTTTTCTGTTATCTGAAGGACAAGGACTTTCTAAATCCACAATTAGCCCTGCAAAAGTGTCAAAGAAAAATTTACTAATGTATGAGTTTCTACATGTGTGTTCTGCAGTCTTCCTACATGGAGATGATAATTACATACCTTTTTTGTGAATGTCTTTAATGCATTTGTCATTTTTGCAGCTTTTTCACATTTTTACTTACAAAATTTTTGTGCTAATATTGTGCCATAGCTTTTCTTCAACATTTATTTATAATGACTTGTTTTTTCCTGGTCCAGCTTTTGCATTTGAGTTTATGGTTGGTGAGAGGGGCCAGGGCTCCCTGCCGGGCTTCAGACCTTTCTAAGGCCCTCTCTTCACTGTCATAGAGACCACTGACTGATTGCAGCCACGATGACTCCCCTCAGAAATATTTTGTGTAGCCCTGTTCCCTTTGGTCCTCTGACCCAAGCTGAGTCTGGAAGGATTTCTGTCACCAGCCCTGCATTCCCAGACCTTTCACCAGCAGCGGCAAATAGTACAGGGCCCTTGCATTTACCAATGAGCCCTCGACCTTCATAGAGTAAGATTCTGCTGGATCTTTCTGAGATCTGCTGCTAGGAGCCCTCTTAGATACTCTCTGTGTATTTTCTCTGTATCCCAACCTCTTGACTTCTTCTGAAGCTCACCCCTCAGTTGTTAGATTTACAGGTTAAGGAATTTGCATTTCTGGATGAGTTTCTCCTTTTCACGAAGTATACTTTTGCTGGTACTTTCTGAGATCTGCTACTCATGAGGAGCCTTGATGTCTCTGTACAATTTCTTCAAAATTTCCTTCTAATAGCAACTTTAAAAGTCCTTGGTTTCTGCAGGTATTATCTGTTGCCTATTTTACTAAAAATAGCAGGACAGGGTGTTCTGCTGTTGCTCTTTTGTTTTTCTCCTTGTTACTTTATTTGGTTTCTTACAGTAGGGGACAAGTAAATAATGCTTACTTGAATGTTCTTACCAGAGTTAACACCCATTGTTGCTACTGTAGGATCGCTGGGTGACTTAAACTCACCCAGTTAAATGTGAATCAGATGAACAATTTTTTTAGTATATCCTTTGTAATATTTGGGATATACTTACACTAAATAATTACTCATTCATCTTAAATTCAAATTTAACTAGATGTCCTATATTTTTATTGCCAAATCTGGCAACCCTAGCCTATGAAGAGCATAATGAAATCCTAATTCTCATTCTTTTATTCAGAATATGCCTTCCCATCCTCCCTGAGGTTCTCCGAATCTTCCCTTTCCTTGATGTATTAAAATCAGGGAAATGAAAAAATATGCCTTGTTGTGCATCTTTTTTTATTGATTGTGAAGGAAACATTCTTTTCCTTTTCAATATGGATACTTAAGAGCTTTTAATTCTGGAAGACATATATGGGACATATTATATATAATTTTTATATATTACATATAAATTATATATAAATTATATATTTTTTTCAATCTGGATACTTAGAGCTTTTAATTCTGGAAGATATATATGGGACATATTATATATAATTTTTATATATTACATATAAATT